>NC_047659.1:92158151-92512526 GCF_011762505.2 Arvicanthis niloticus | reverse complement strand
AATCTACCTACTGATTTTCATAGTTGCTAGGTAATTTACTTTCCCATCAAGAGTGTATACACCCTTCCAAGCACATACATGGTATTCATTTTGACCAGGGTGGGATAGTTCTGTGTCTGTGTGTGTGTCTTCTCACCTTCCTCTGTGTCTGAATTAGGGGCTCTTTGTGCTGCAGCATACGCCAGGCTAGCCCTCTAGTTTCTGGGGCCTCTCCATTTCATCATAGGTTTTGTGGGATTAAAGACATGTCCTACTCTGTCTGGGTTGTGTGAGTCCTGCATATCTAAAGTTAAGCTCTCATGCTTGCTTAGGGAGTAATTTACCACGGAGCCATCCTCTAACCCCACCACAACTTTTGTTTCTTTGTGGGTTTTGTTTAGTTCTGTTTTGTTGAGACAGGGTTTTACTATGTAGCCCAGGCTGTACTTGAATTCTCCAGTCCTGCTTCTCTTCCTTCCTAATGCTGAGCTTGCAGGCTCTAGCCAACATGATTGGTTCCAATCCTCCTTTTGTATGAGGAAAGCTGTCTCTTACCACAGGGCACTTTCAGGGCCTGTCTCTGTGGTGGCAGGTGTGATGTGTCTGCTCACTCAGATGTGATGTGTCTCACACTCAGAGATCCACCTGCCTCTGGAGTGCTGGGATTGCCACCCGCAGCAGGCTTGAAGAGACTTGGGAGCATGCCTAACTCCCCTTTGCAGCTCTCCTTGTGTGAATGCCCTGCACTAACCCTTCCTCTCCCTCCTTTTGCCATTCAGTTCAGCCTGAGCCTTTTCCTCAAATGCTTTATTCTTAATTTTCATCATTAATTTCCATCTAGTTGTGTTTACCTTTATTCTCAGTTTATTTGTGGAAGGTTTGGTCTCCTTCCACAAAGTGTAATTTAAACATGGCTCCTCCTGTGGAACTGATTTCCCTGTTTGTTAGCTATATGCTTTAGCTTCATCATCTGTAAAGTCATCACCCTAGCGGATGGTGAGGTAGGTCAGTGGTTAGAAGTGCTTGCTGTGGGAGCCTGACAACCTGAGTTGGACCCCAGGTACCTTTGGTTAAAGGAGAGAACCAATTCTTGATATCTGCATTATGCCATGGCATATATGTATATACATGCATACATGCTAACACATAAAATTCAAAGTTGTTTTTAGTCATTAAGATTATAGTAACAGAAACTAGAGAGATGGCCCTATCATTAAGAGCACTTGATGCTCTTGCAGAGGACTCAAGTTCAGTTCCCAGCACCCACATTGTGTAGCTCATAACTGTTACCCTAGCTTCAGGATCTCTAATGCTCTCCTTCAACTTTTGAGGACACACACACAAATATGGCACACATTCATACAGATACACACATGTGTACACATAAATGAAAAAAAATTTTTTTTGAGGAAGGGTTTCACCATGTTGATTAGTCTGGAACTCACTGTGTAGACCAGGCTTGCCTTAAACTTAGAGAGATCCTTCTTTAAATCATAACTGTCTATAACTCTAGTCCTAGGGGATCCATGACTTCTGGCCTCTGCAGGCACTAGGCACACACATGGAACACAGACATACATGCAGACAAACCCCTCATACATATAAAAATAATTAATTAAAAATTATAATTAAGCCGGGGTGGTGGCACAGGCCTTTAATCCCAGCACTTGGGAGGCAGAGGCAGGTGGATTTCTGAGTTCGAGGCCAGCCTGGTCTACAGAGTGAGTTCCGGGACAGCCAAGGCTATACAGAGAAACCCTGTCTCAAAAAACCAAAAAAAAAAAAAAAAATATATATATATATATATATATATATATATATATATATATATATATATTTAAATATAGTATTTCATATGGAGGTATAAGTATGTTTAGCACAATGCATGGAAGTCACCTTTCCCACAATGATGAGCACTTTCTGTATGCCAGCAAATGGAATACACCAAGATCCTTTTTTTTTTTTTTTTTTTTTTTTTTGGTTGAGCTTGCATTCTGGGAAAGGGTATGAGGTAATAAGGATCATGAGTCCATTATAAAGTATGTCAAAGGAATCAGTATGTTAAATGAGCACCAGGCTTGATAGAGGCAGAGACAGAGGTAAGATGATCTCTGTGAGTTCAAGGCCAGCTTGGTCTACACAGGAAGTTCTGGGCTAGCCAGAGCTATATACATTGAGACCCTGTCTCAAACAAACAAACAAACAAACAAACAGAAAAGATTATTAGAAAGCTTAATTTTGTGGTAACTTATTATGTGGCAAATCTTACAAAACAAATGACATTGTTTCATTACAGAAATAAACACATTATGAGAAATTAAAAGGGGGGGGGGCAGGTAAAATGGTTCTGTGGGCAGAGGGACTTGTCTCCAAGCCTGACAACTTGTGTTTGATCTCTGGTGTCCATGTACTGGACAGAGAGACTCCTGTAAATTGTCCTCTGCTTTTACACACTCACCATGATATGCAGAGGTTCTCACACCAAAAATATATACACATTAAATAAGTGCAATTAAACATCTAAAAGAATTAAAAAAAAAAAAAAAGAAATAAAACAATGGGCTGGAGTGCAGCTCAGTGGTAGAAAACTTGCAAAGCCGGGGGTTTAGTATTTCTACCCATCAGGAGAAAAAGAAACAACAAAGAACACTTACAGATGAAAAAAGATAATAAGTATCACGTAATCCAGTGTTCACTTCACTTGACTTAGGAAACAAATTATGAGGTGAAGAACATGGCAGCTTTCTCTTGAGAAGCCTACGTCTGGGCTGAGGAGCTGGCTAAGTGGTTAAGAGCACTTGTTGCTCTTGCAGATCACTTCAGTTAATTCTCAGCACCTAACAGTGGCTCACAATTGTCTGGATCTCTAGTTCCAGGGCATCTAACATCCTCTGCTGACCTTAGCAGGCATCAGGCATGCATGCGGTGCACAAGCAAAACACTCATAAACTACTAAAAGGACATTGAGGGAGGAGAGAGAGAGAGAGAGAGAGAGAGAGAGAGAGAGAGAGAGAGAGAGAGAAACTCATATCCATGCTCTTGGGTATGCCTTATTTTTTCCCTAGGTGTCTCTCTTTTTATAGTCCTGTTTTTTTTTTTTTTTTTAATTAATTAAGTTACTCATTTAGTATTTTTGTGTGTATATGGCAAAATGAATGGAGTAGGGGCTTGTCTGTGCTTGGTGTACAGAGGCCTGAGGCTAACATTGGCTATCTTTCTCTATTGCTCTCCCTCTTAGTTTTTTTGAGACAAGGTCTCTCACTGAACTTGGAGCTTGATGGTTTAGCTAGAATGGCTGGCCATCATCTCCTACCTGGGCTCTCTTTAAGCCAGCAAGTGTTCTTAGCCACTGAGCTATTTCTCCCAACTCCCAAAATGTCTGTTAATAAACTCCAACTCTATTAAAAAAAAAAGTTGAACACTAAGTATTTGGTAAGATTAAGTCATTATTAATCTTCATTGGGTGTGTTAATGACAGCCTTACATTTAAATGGTTTCTCTGTATTTTACATACTCATAACAGTGTTTACAAATGAAATTATGTGACCTATGGAATTTGCTTAGGAATAGCCAGACTGGGAGTAAAAAGTGGGGATATAGATAAAATAAGAATTGGTATTTAGGGCTGAAGGTATGTCTCAGTGGCAGAATGCTTTGGCAAAGGCCTGGGTTTGATTTTTAGGAATTCAAAAGATATGTATTGGGCCTTTATTGATAGTTGTTGAAGTTGGATTATAAGTAATGAGTTATTTAAAAATTTTTCTATGAAAAATAGTGGCTCTGGGGGCTCAGCATGGCTCAGATGGATGCTCTTCTGGAGGACTGGAGTTGAGTTCCCAGCACCCATGTCAGGACCATGTACTACTGCCTGGCCTGTAACTTCAGCTGCAGGGGATCTGATGCCCTCTTCTGGCTTCTTCAAGATGCAACCCTCATACTCACACACATACATGTAAATAAAACAGTGGGATCAGGAGGTAAAGTGAGTAAACAAACAATTAATGAAGAAAAAGTGATAAAAACTTAATGAAGGGCCGAAAAATAATTAAATCTTTAGGGATTGGAGAGTTGGCTCATGAGTTAAGAGCATTTGTTGCTCTTGCAGGGGACCCAGGTGGCTTACAACCCCAACATGGTGGCTTACAACTCCTGTAAACTCTAGTTCTAGAAAATTTGATTTACTTGTTTGGTCTCCTAGATGTATACATGCAGGCAAAACATTCCATATACACAAAATGATAATACATCTTTTTTAAATTCCTTAAAAAAAGGACTCTAAATCAGATTCTGTACTCATGCCTATAATCTCCCTTCTTCCCTTCCCTTCCCTCCCCTCCTCTTAAATTCCTTAAAAAAAGGACTCTAAATCAGATTCTGTACTCATGCCTATAATCTCCCTTCTTCCCTTCCCTTCCCTCCCCTCCCCTTCCCTTTCCCCTTCCCTTCCCTTTTCCCTTCCCTTTCTTCCTTCTTTCCTTCCTCCCCTTTCTTTCTTTGTTCCTTCCTTTCTTTTTTCTTTCTTTAATATTATAGAGACAATATTGCTCTTTTTTTTAAAGGTTTATTTATTTTATTTATGAGTACACTGTAGCTGTCTTCAGACATACTAGAAGAGGGTATCAGATTCCATTACAGATGGTTGTGAGCCACCATGTGGTTGCTGGGAATTGAACTCAGGACCTCTGGAAGAGCAGTCAGTGCTCTTAACCGCTGAGCTATCACTCCAGCCCTTTCTTTTCTCTTTTCTTTTCTTTTTCTTCTTTCTTTCTTTCTTTCTTTCTTTCTTTCTTTCTTTCTTTCTTTTCTTTTGAGACAGGGTTTTTGTTGTTGTTTTGTTTTGCTTTTTGTTTTTTGGTTTTTGGTTTTTTTGTTTTGTTTTTTTTGTAACAAGGTCTGTCTGTCCTGGAACTCACTCTATAGACTAGGATGGGCTTGAACTCAGAAATTCACCTGCCTCTGCCTCCTGAGTGCTGGGATTAAAGGTACGTGCCATCATTGCCTGGGTATGCCTGTAATCTTCACATTCAAGAGGCAGAGATAGGAAGGTAAAATGTTCAAGGCCAACCTTAGCAAAATAGTTACTTTGAGGCTAGTTCCATGAGACCCTGTCTTACACACACACACACACACACACACACACACACACACACACACATACACACACACACATCTCTAAACTGGATGTAGTGACACACAACTATAATACCAGAATTTAGGAGACTAAAGCTGGTGGATCAACAGTGAATTTCAACCTGACCAGGCTTTATATCATGCCTTTTAAAAAAAACAAACAAACAAAACAAGAACAACAAAAAACAGACAAAAACCTACAAAGCAAAACAAAACAAAACAAAACCAAAAAACAGCAGCAACAACATAATACCAGTCTTCCACCATTTAAAACAAAAGCCTCTGGAAGGACAAAGCTGGTCTTGGCTGCTGGAGCACATTAGTAGTAGATGGGTTTAGTTAAGTATGCTCACTTTGACGTGCCAACTGCATATCCAAGTGAAGATAGTGAGTAAGACGTTACACAGTTCAGTTTGGAATGTGGAAGAACAGTATGGGATAAAGATAATAAGTTGTAAGTTGTATAAATGGTATAGATGTATGTATAACAATAATCCTGGATTACATCGAGAAGGAAGCAATGTAAAATGGAATTTAGATCACAACAACGCTGTGATTATTGATTAGAATGGCTTCACTAAATTTCTTTGTTTTGACTTCTTAAAATTCATATAGTCCTTCAAAAAACATGTCTTTAATTTTTTTTTTTTTTTTATTGGACTGGAGAGATGGCTCAGTGGTTAAGAGAACTGGCTGCTCTTCCAGAGGTCCTGAGTTCAATTCCCAACAACCACATGGTGGCTTACAACCATCTGTAATGGGATCTGATGCCCTCTTCTGGTGTGTCTGAAGACAGCGACAGTGTACTCATATAAATAAAATAAATAAATCTTTTAAAAAATTTTTTATTACATTCGTTCATTCATTTATGTATTTATTTATTTGAATAGCGGGTGCATGCAAGAACCATAGTGCCCAGATGGAGGTCAGAGGACAGCTCATGGGAGTCTGTTCTCTCCTACCATGTAGACCCTGGAATTGAACTCAGATCTTCAAGCTTGGTGGCAAGTGCTCTTACCTTACAAAAGGGTAAATGCTCTTACTATTTTGCAGACCCTCTTGCAGTATTTTGTTAAATTTTGAATTATCCTGACCCCAGCAGGTTGGGTGTCATATAATCCAGAATGGCCTTGAATTCCATATGTAGCCAAGGCTAGTCTTGACTTCCGAACCTCCTGCCTTCTCCTGCCAAGAGCTGTGATTACAGGTATATACTACTACAACCAGTTTCATATTTCTTATAGTTTGTAAGTTTCTTGAAGATGTCTGTTACTTCACTCCCTCTCTACAACTACACGAAGTAAGAATAGCTGCTTCCATGTAAGTAGATTGAAATTAATGAATATGAGCTTATGGAGAACGTTTGGTCAGAAGTTGAGTTTTTACTTCCTCTGGCATGTTCACCAAACACCCTGCAGTGAGCACACAGGAGCTTTGACATACTGGGGTTGTACACCACAATTTTGGCTAATTTTGGCTAACTTTATTTTACTGTGTTCTGTTGTTGTTTTGTTTTGTTTTTGTTTTCCTTACTGGAAGACTTTTCTAAACTGGATGTGCTAGCAAACCCTGTAATTTCTGCATTCTGGAGGTAAAGGCAGGAGAATGAAAAGTTTGAGGTGGTCATGGTAGTTTGAATATGCTTGGCTCAGGGAATGGCACTATTAGGAGGTGGTGTGGCCTTGTTATAGTAGGTGTGGTCTTATTGGAGGAAGTGCTTCACTGTGGGAGTGGGCTTGGAGACCTTCTTCCTAGCTGCTTTTGGATCAAGATATAGAGCTCTCAGCTCCTCCAGCACCATACCTGCCTAGACACTGCCATGTTTCCCACCTTGATGATGGGCTGAACCTCTGAACCTGTAAGCTAAGCCAGCCCCAATTAAATGTTGTCCTTTATCATCATGTGGCTTTTCACAGCAATGAAACCCTAACTAAGACACAGCTCTAGGGATTCTGCTCAGGAGCCTCACACACTAGGCAAGTCCTCTACCACTGAACTGCTTCCTGGGCCTGCATATCCACATTTGAGATCCAAAGACTCTGCAGAACTGATGATGTCACTCAGCAGAGAGCAGGGGCAGGGAGGAGATGGGAAGCAGGACTCGGTCCCAGACTATGTGTGCAGGGCTTGCTTGCTATGCATACTCATGATGGAAGGGGAGAAAATTACAGCTCATCACAGCCAACCTTGTGCTTGGAAACCAGGCTCAGTAGTGCCACTAGGAGTATGTACCACTACTCTCAGTGCCTGGGATAGATACAAGAGATCAGGAGGTCAAAGTTGAGGCCAGTCTGAACTATTCAAAAAAAAAGAAAGAAAAGAAAGAAAGAAAGAAGAAAAGGAAGAAGAAGGAAGGAAGAAGAGGAGAAGGAGGAGGAAACTCTGACAAACTACAACATGAATTGCCTTGATGATATTGTGTTAAATGAAATAAGCTAGGCCAGATACAAAGGGCAGATGTATAATCAGTGTCAGGAGCCATAATGGGACAAGCTAATAATTAGCAGATGATCATCCTGAAATGTTTGCCTCGGATTATTATATAATCTGCAACGAGTGTGCTCCATCCAGCAAGGCTGTGGAGATGTAATTTTAGGAAAGATTCCTGCTGTTAATAAGCTTTTCCTATTATTACTATTATTAAACATGTAAACAATCACTAAGCAATAGCACACCCCTTTGTAGCAGATCTCTGCAGACCCATGAAGATGTACTGTCTTGTAGTGATACTATATAGACAAATAGATGACTTCTTAAGTCTTGATGATCCTATAAGAATTCCTAAAATTATATAAATGATTATTAAGCTCTTTTATAACGTGACTGCTGTTAAGTCCCTCAGGCATAGTCGAAACTGCAATGAGAACTCTGCCAGTCTCCTGAGTGTCATCAATTAATTGCCCCCAGAGAGATAGTAACCAGACTCTATCCTGCTCAGAGCACATTCTAAGAAGTTGTAAAACAATTAACCAAGGTCACTAAAAGGGAATTCACAATTTATTATAGGTACCAGGACAGAAGAGAAAATATTGCCTGGGTTTATCTATACAAAACTTCACTAACTTCTTAAATTTATAGTTTCAAACTTTCAGTGAACCTGTGGAGCTAGACAGGTGATGAATGTCTAGTTAGATATTTACCCCTAATGGATATGCTTGTAAACATTCTGTGTTGTAAACTTCTATTTCAATTTATGATTTGAATTTTGGTGTGAACTTGTGATGAACTTTGTAACATGTGATCATGTACTCTGAATGATGTATATATACTGAAGACAAAGACAAAGAAGTTAGTTGGTTAGTTGGTTAGTTAATTAGGAGCCCTTCGTCCTTTCCTTTTCTTCTCCCTGCCTAGAATTTTTCTCCCTTAGAATTTTTACTTTGTTAAATTAGAATCTATTCCTTTTCCCCACTCAGGACTTTTCCACCTTTCCCCTCAGATAGCTGCATAAGATACCTTTTACACTTAAATAAATTTATAGCAATTTTTTAAAGTGTCTTTTTTTCCTGCTACTTCAGACTAACAGATGTTAGAGCCCAGCAGTTCCTGCTGAGATAGAACAAAGGCCACATTGCCTAATCCTCTGCTGTTAGGCTGCAGGTGTTAATCACCCTAGCCAGCAGTCTCTTAACTGTCAGAAGAAGTTTTTAGGATAGTACAAGGCTATTTACTTAACTCCTTGCTAGTTTTCTAAGATGCAAGTGCCAGAAACAGAAGTTTCTAGCCACAGGATCCTGGATGGCAGGTCAGCTACAGTAGCATAGGAAGTGAACTTTTCTAGCATAGATAAGTAAAACTTTTATTACAGCAACCCTAAAAGTCTTATAAGGCTCAAGGCCTTACCCCAATCTCCTAAGAGATTGCCCCCTGCCAACGCTCTTCCCATCCCCCTCGGGCTGCCTCAAAAAGAATTGACAGGAGGAGAAGAAAGAAGCTGCTGCTTCTCCCCCTCTCACCCACGTTGTGTACTTAAAAAAAGGTCAAAATGTCCGTGGTGACAGTACATAGCTTTAACTCCAGCACTCAGGAGGCAGAAGCAGGAAGATGCCACAACTTTGAAGTTAGTCTGCTTCACAGAGTCCCAGGCCAGCCTGGACTACACAGTGTGACATTCTATCTTGAAAGGAAAAAAGAATTCAAATCAATCAATGAACAAAACCAAGCAATAATGGTTAAAATAGTAAAATTTCATGCTGCAGTTTTTGTGGGCAGGTGGTGCAAGGTGTCACTCTGTAGCCTAGGTTAGCCTGGCACTCATAGCCCTCCTCCTACTGCTCCTGCTGTAGCCTTCTAAGTCTGAGATTAAAGGTGTGAGCCACTACACTTGGCTTTATTTTCCTGTGATTCAAAAAATAATCAGATACTGGGTATGGCCTCAACTACTTGACAATAGATAATAGATAATAAAGAAACACAGGTATTGCATGTAGCCATGAGCACTCTGCCTAGATCAACACAGAAACATTTTGCCATATTGCTTTTAATTACTCTTAAATTCATTTTTTGTTTGTTTGTTTGTTTTAAGACAAAGCCTTTCTGTAGCCCTGACTGGCCTGGGACTCATTAATGTAGACCACACTGGCCTCGAATTCAGAGAGCTCCTCCTGCCTTTGCCTACCAGGTACTGAGATCAAAGGTGTGTGTTACCGTGCCAGTGCCAGGCTAATAACTTTTTAATTAAATTATTTTAAATTAAAAATATTTTTCTTTAAATTAAAAAGATTGACAGAGGAATTGAGTAGGGATAAGGCATGCTGCCTAGGGTGAGTCTATCGCTGGGTCCGCAGGCGTTGGTAGGATTGCCCTGGAGATCGAGATGGTTTAGCCCAATTCATAAGTAGCCTCGGCAGCTTCGTCGTTTCCCATCTTGCTCTCATCATCACCTTTATGTTGTCTTAGCTTCTTCCCAAGGATGTGGTGTTGACAATGTCTCAGTTTCTCCTGCTTTCTTTACTATAGTCCAACTCTCTGGATCGTCGGGAATACCCATAAGCAACAATGGAGGGAAAGAAAATACATCCTGAAACCAAACTGAGGCTCTGCACTCTGGGCGATTTGTCACTGCTGAGCTCTGTAGCTATACAGACTGGGTTCAAATGGGAACTCCTACTACCTCGGAGACTTCGGCATAGGTTTTTAAGATATTAGTTAGAGACAACCTGAGAGCAAATGGCTTTAAACTTCAGAGGAAAGGATTTAGATTTAGGTGGGTTAATCAGGAGAAACATTTTCTGACAGTGCAGCATGTTAAACTTTAAAGCAAGGTAACAGAGTCTTGTGAAACTTTCCTCTCAGGGAGGGGCTTTAGTGGGGAAAGTAGAGATGAAGCTGCAAAGAGTCAGAGCTGCTGATGCTTTTCTGCAGGGGCATCAGAGCTTGGGCTCACCTGGGTGTCAGTCAACTAGGTATAAGTCAGTTAGAGCCCCAGGGGGTGCTGGGAATTGAACTCAAGACCTCTGGAAGAGCAGCCAGTGCTCTTAACCACTGAGCCATCTCTCCAGCCCCACTTACTAGGTTTTTAACTTAATCACTACACTGCTTAACAAGGAGTTCAGTTTTTCTTTCCAGTATTTTTATTTTTTTAAAACCTCTTGATTTAGTTAGTAATTGGAATGGCTCAGGTTCATTTACTTAATCTTAATTTGATGTGCTCTTCTTAGTTTTGTGAGTTGAACTTTCCTTAAGAATTATTTTTATTTGGTTTGTATGGGTTTTTGCTTGCACGTATGTATATGCAGTGCCCATCAAGGCCAGAAGAGAAGGTGGGATTCCCTGGACCTGCAGTTCCAGAAGGTTGTGAGCCACTGTGTGGGTGGTGGGAATAGAACTTGGGTTCTCCAGAAGAGCAAGCAGTGCTCTTAACTGCTGGCCATCTTTCCAGTGCTTAGTTTTATGAGTTTTGACAATTTTTTTTTTTTTTAAATGTCAAAGTAAGCAGAGAGAGCTGGGTGTTTATGTCTCACTAGGGGGAGAAGAGCTGCAGCATCAAGTTGGAGAATGACAACATGTTGGCCCTGAGGAGGGTTTTGTGGGAATCAGCATCAGTCTGCCTAGTTAGTTAGACCTAGTTAGACCTAGTTGGTTTCTTCCCTTTCAAGCTAAGCAGACTAATACACACCTCCTGCTCTGCTATAGTTGATGTCAGCTTGAACTGGATTTTTTTTTTTTTTTTTTTTTTTTTTTTTTTTTTTTTTTTTTTTTTGGAATGTCTGGTATTCAGTAGAGAAACACAGGAGTCAATCATGAATGATTTTGGGATTAAGAAGTGAGATGTGTCTCTCTGATTTGGGTCATTTTTGCTCCACTTGTAAAACAGTCTAGGACTGGGATTTTAGTTATAACAATAACAGGTCCTACCTATATTTTCAGAGCAATTTCGTTTAAGCTGGTCCTTTTGTTCCCGCAAGTAATGTATATGAAGACAACATGCTTTGATTTTTGCGTTAGGGAAATATGATCACTGTAATTTACAGCAGCCGAAAGAAGATTGGCTGGTAGGATGCTCCTCTGTGAGCTTAGCTTATTTCAAGTGCTAAACTGGGCATTTATAGAAGTTGAGAACCATGTATGGGCTGTGCCTAAATAATTCTGAGTCTGGAGTAGAGCAAACTGCCTCCATTTTAATGCCTACTATGTATATCCTTGGCACTGTGCTAGGTGCTTTCCCTACTGACAGCTGCTTGGTTAGACTTCTAGCCCAGATCCAACGGCTCTTTAAATTAAAACGACAATGAAGCCACGGATGTATCTTGGGTTCAGTTCATTAATAGTTGTCACAGCTGCCACACCTTTTATAAGACCCTGACACCATAATTAGGATAATTAAATCTCTGGGCCTGGGTCCTTTAAGTCATTGAGTTAGTAGGGGTGACAGCTGTTCTCTTTGCTGCTAGTGTGAGGATTACAATGCTCAGTTCTTTCAATGGGAGGTGCAAAGCGTCTGGGGCTGCTGCAATCCCATAAAAGAAAGGGCAGAGAGATACAAATAGGAAGCTTGAAAGGGAGTGGGAACGAGAAGAAAATGTAAAGTAACAATAAAATCAAAACTGCCAGAGACATAGAGTGGGACAATGGAGGCCTTATTTAAGTTCAGGCAGAGGTCTACAGAAGGGATCCTGATCGACACTGGCAAACCCTGTAGAGTCTTGTCTCTAACATTTCACCATCTCAGAGGTACTAGCTATCCTCAATTCTCCTCCTCTTTGCCCTTTCTTTGAAAAGCCAGGAGACTCTCCTTTTCCATGGAAGTCAGTGAAGGGTCCGAAACCCTCAAGTGTGAGTAGTGAGCACCCCCATCCTTCAAGCAGGGGGGTATTTATTTCATGCCCTCTTAATGTCCCTTCAGTTCAAGGATACTGTCATTCTGTCTGTATTAGGGGGAGGGCCTGCGACGTCCATGCTACCATGGAAACACGCCGCCGTGTTCCATTTCTTACGCGGGGGGCGGGCACTTTACTTCAGCCACCTATCATTCATAGGATTTCCTGAGTGGCAGGCAACAGCAGCGAATGGGAGGTCCGATATTGCGTGACGTGACGGGAAAAGGGGGAGCTCGCGGCCAGTGGCGGCGGTGGCGACGGTGGCGACCTGGGGATCGACCTGGAGGGGCCTGGGCAGCGTGCAGAGATCTCTAGATCCAGCGCGAGGGACCTCCCGCCGGGATGCCAGGTAGTGCTGCGAGCGAAGCCGTGCGAGCCGACCGCGGAGACCGGGGTGGCGGGCTTGAAGGGCTGGCTGCCCGTAGGGGGCGGGGTGGCAAGCATGGCGGCGGTGACGGGGACGGGGTTGGAGGGCCCCGGGAGGGGGTGGGGAGGCGGCCACCGCGGTGGTCCTGAGGCCGCATGAGGGCCATGGGCTTCCCGCCCGTCGGGGTTGCGAAGAGGTCTTCCTGGGGCTCAGTGGCGTCAGAACACAGGCAGAGTTGTGTGGGGGATGGAAAGGGGCGGGGAGAAGAGGTGAGGAAGGAAGGGTGTCTGGGGGAAGGTGAAGAGAAAGGAGGGAGGGAGGGAGGGATCGAAGGATCCAGAGGCTCCGTGGTAAATAACGGAGAAATGAGGGCTGGGGAGAGAGCTGAGAAAGTACCAAGAGCGATTGCAAATGTGGGCTGCTCAGGAGCCCCAGAATGGTCCGTTTCTCGCTCTTACACTTCCGCCCCATTATTTAGTCTCAGATTGTGTGAGGAAGGCTCCAGTAGGGTTACTCTCCGAACTGATCTTTTGTTATTCCATTCCAGGGGAGCAGATGGACCCTACTGGAAGTCAATTGGATTCAGATTTCTCTCAGCAAGACACTCCTTGCCTGATAATAGAAGATTCTCAGCCTGAAAGCCAGGTTCAGGAAGAAGATGCAGGTTCTCACTTCACCGTACTGTCTCGACACCTTCCTAATCTGCAGATGCACAAAGAGAACCCCGTGTTGGTGAGTGAGTGATGCCCTGTTGGAAAATGGTTGAACAGAGTTGAGTTCTTATTTTTTCTGACCCCTAAAACAAACCAACCCAGAAAACTAACGTGTTTAGTTGATTATTATCTTTTGGATAAAGCTGGTGGGGAAAAAAATAAAACCAACGTGTTCTCACACACAGAAAAGTCCCTTTTGTACTACTTTGTGTACTGTGAGGATCTTATGTACTTGTATTTTCTAGGATATTGTGTCAAATCCAGAACAAACTGCTGCAGAACAAGGAGACAGTAATAGCTCGTTCAATGAACATCTGAAAGAAAACAAAGCTTCAGGTGAGCAGTTGAAGGCTTGGATCTCCTTTGTGGTGTTTAAGGTCCTGTTGGGGCAGAACGATTTAAACATACAGTTGAGATTATGTGTAAGGAAGCCTAGTTTGTTATCTAGTGTACAGCAAGCCTTCAGAAATCCATGATTAGTTTGGTGTTGACCATATTTCTGAATTTGTATTAAAATTTGGTGGCAGATGTCTCCTGTGCTAATATCCCACTACTACTGTCTTTTTCAGACCCTGTGGAGTCGTCTCATTTGGGTACGAGTGGTTCCATCAGTCAGGTCATAGAAAGGTTACCTCAGCCAAACAGGACAAGCAGGTAAACTACTGTTTCAGTCAAAGGAATTGATTTCAGTTTATTATTTGATCAACTCTTATCTGTACCTGCTGACTCATTCCAAAGATAAAAAGATTAATCTTGTTTTGTGAATTAGGGAGTGGGATTTGCTGATTACATAGGTAGTATTGTTTTAGGACTGAGAGCTGGGATCTCTTTGGTGAAGTAACACTTTGTGTCATTACAAACTTCAAATTGTAATGTATACCCTAAAGAGTTTTCAAGTTTTACTGTGTCTCATGCATATCACAATGATGGTGTCCTCTGTGTTAGGCCCGATACTGACTTGTGACATAATTCTATCCCTAAACAGCTGTGCAGTAAAGACATTGTCCCCAGTGGGGATACTGGTGGGCAAGGAAGTTAAAGGACTTGCTTGACTGTGTTACTACTGTGTTTCTCAGGCTTCTGCAATGCAGACAACCTTAGTAGTCTTGAGGAGGAAGGCTGAGGGGGAGGTAGTTAAGAAAGAGGGATGTTAGCTTGACATGTTTGCAACTGTTGCTTTATCTTAAAACAAAGTGCTTTTTCTAGTGTATTTTATATTGTATATGCACGTAAATTTTTTCCCTCAAGAGGAAATGAATGCTTTTTAACAGTCTGCAAACTAGTGGGCTCATCTTGGCCATTGGTTAACTTTTATTAGGCTCATAATGTTAAAATATATTTGAAGGAGTTTGAATTTAAAAGTGGGAACCTGGTATGGTCTTGTACAACTTTAATTCCAGTGCTACTGGGGCAGGACTGGGTAGATCTATGTGAATCCAAGGCCATCCTGGTCTACAAGTAGACTTTCCAGACCAGCCAGGGCTATAAAGTGAGAACCTCTCCCAATGAATGAATGAATGAATGATTAAATAAATAAATTTCTTATGTAACTTGCATTTTTGGCTTTTGGGATTGCTAGTCCTTAATGTCTACAGTTTGCCATAATCCTTGGAACTCAGGATTCCAGGTGGACACCTCTGCCAGGCATTCTTTGCCATTTGTCCTGGTACTTATTCCTATACCCAGCTGCTTCACTTATCTGTGACTGTGTTGTCTGTTTAGTTTTCGAGATGCAGTCTCATTCTGTAGTCCAGGCTGTTCTGGAACTCTCTGTATTGTGCAGTCTGACCTCTAATAGTGGTGGTCCTCCAGTCTTGGCCCTCAGTTGCTGAGATGACGGGTGAGCTGTCACGACTGGTGCCACTTACCTGTTTGTTATCTTTCTTTGCTTTGGTTTATAATCTCTTAGAAACTCATGCCTGGCACAGATGTGCTTTTCTGGCTTGTAACCTGGGGTGCATGGTAGGGACAAGAACTGGCGTACTCCATTGTAAATACATGTTTGCCATGTTCCATGCTGCTTTTCCGTTTTGAAATCAGTGTGTTGCTCTTTGTGTAGATTCAGACCTTATGGCTGTGTTGAATAGATGTGCTGGGCCCTGTACTTTAGAGGGCTTTGTTATCACAGGGCTTGGAACTTAATAGTGAGAGACTCAGGCTTTCTCTCAGTCCTAAGTTACAATTATGATCATTACAGCGAGAACAATATATAAATAATCCAGTTGGGAGTAAAGGAATACTTCTCTGAGGAATGCAGTCTAAACAATAAATGCAAATGTGTTAGTCACAGTTAAGGGGTTGAGAAGCTGCCTTGCCCTGTGAGAGGAGGAGCTTACATTTCACGTGCAAAAGGCCACAAAGCTGGGGAGAGTTTGAGGCTGATTCAGAGGATAGCTTACAGGAGGGAAGCAGTTCTTTTCTTCTGCCATGTGGATTTTGGGGTTTGAACTCAGATCAACAGGCTTGGTGGCAAGTATCTTTACTTAAAGACTGAGTCATTTTCCTGGCCCCAAACATTGTCATTTGAAAGATTCATTTTTATGTATTTAACTTTTTAAGGTTTTATTTATTTTCATTTTATGTGTAATGGGTATTTGCCTGTATGTTTATGTCTGTATATAACATGTAGTGAGTGCCCTATGAGGCCAGGAGAATGTGTTGGATCCTCTGGAACCTGAGTTACAGATGGTTGCTAGCTGCCCCTCGTGGGTGCAAGGAATTGACCCCAGTACTCTGGTAGAACAGCCAATGCTCTTAACTGTGGAGTCATTTCTGTAGTCTAACATATTTATTTTCATACTTCATTTAGAGCTTTGTGTATCTTAGGCAAGCTGTCTACTTCTGAGTTATATCTAAAGCCCCCATGAAACATTTAAATTAGGATACTTGTACACTCACACACTATTGTAAAAAATAATGCAGAGCTCATTGTGGTAGTACATGCATGTAAATTTAGTAATTGGGAGGCCCAGGCAGGAGGACCATTTTGGAGTTGGAGACCAACTTGGATGACACATTGAGTTCAAGAATAACTTAGCATACATAGTGAATCTATTTCAACAAACAAAACTAAAAAACAAACAGAATACAGGGAGAAATTGAGTATGCTTGGCCTTGTGTCTGTTATGGTAACTTCTTACAAAACTATACTATGATGGCCCAAAGACTGGATTTACAGCATCCTCTTAGATCTGTTATATTGTGGGTGGATATTGTGTATCTAGTTTATCACTTGTGTGGATTTGTGTATCTGCCACTACAGTCAAGAGACTGAAGAGTTGTGGTGTACAGGGATGTCTGATATTCTTTCTAAAGTCATACCTCCCTTCATTGGCTGTACCTGAACCTTTAGTAGTCATTAACCTATGTTAATTTAGCAAATTTATTTCAAAATATATAAATATGCAAGTATATGCTCTAATAGCATCACTCCTGGAGGCCCATCAAAGTGCTTGTTAGTTGTTATTAGATGTCCAACAGCAGCCACTCCAGACCACACGGTTCCAAGGGGGGGGGGTGGGTGAGGTTTATTCAGGAGATAGGGCAAAGGTGGGGGGAAGAAGATGGAAGAAGAAGAAAAGAGTGGAAGAAGAGAAGTAGAGGCTGGCCATGACCACGTGGAGAGAGAGGAAGAGAAGTGGGGAGGGGACAGAGAGGCAAGAGGGTAAGAGAGTAAGAGATTAAGAGAGAGAGAGAGAGAGGGTAAGAGAGTGAGGAGGGGGCAAGCAGCCCCTTTTATAGTGGACTAGGCCTACCTGGCTGTTGCTAGGTAACTGTGGGGAGGAGCATACCTGGCTGTTACCAGGTAACTGTGGAGGTGGAGTTTAGATAGAATACTTACATTGTTTCCATATATCTGAGTAGTCTTTTGGAGTGTATCAGATACACCATTATTCATAGATTGAAGCATATCTTTTCTTTTAAGTTTTTTTTTTTTTTTTTTTTTTAGAATTATTTATTTTATGTATATAAGTACATTGTAACTGTCTTCAGACACACCAGAAGAGGGCATCTGATCACTTTACAGATGGTTGTGAGTCACCATGTGGTTGGTGAGAATTGAACTCAGGACTTCTGGAAGAACAGATAGTGTTCTTAATGGCTGAGCCATCTCTCCAGCCCCTTTTTAAGTTTTTGACTATTATAAATAAAACTGTTATAAATACTTGTGAAAATTATTATTATTTTATGTCTTTGTGTATGTATGTGGGTGTGCATGTGGAGGTCAGAGAGGACAACTTGATTTTCTTCTTCGACCATGTGTGTCCTGGGGATTGAATGAACACAGGTTGTCAGGCTCGATGTGTGTGCATAGATATATATGTGTGTTTACACAAAGTCAGGAAGACTGCTCAGCAGGCAGAGGCTACCTCCTCTTTCTTTCTTTTTAGAGAGACAACTCACTGTATAGCTCTGGCTGGCCTGGAGCTCGCTGTGTAGGCCAGGGTAGTCTTCAATTCACAGATCTGCCTGTTTCTGCCTCCTGAAGACTGATTAAGGTGCGACTACCATGCTTGGCACGCTGCAAATTGCTTAGGTGAATCTAAGCTTTCATTTCTTTAATAATGCCCAGGTTTTTGTTTGGCAATGAGGTAGCTGCATTAGTTTTTCAAACAAACTTCCAGAGTGTTTGAGAGCATGTATGGCATCCAGCAATGTGTAAGTGTTCTAATTTTTGTTCTCACCAGCTGTTAATATTTTCACTGTTGTCTTTTGGGGTGCTCAGTGTTGAACTTGAGGTTTCAGTCATTCTAAACAGTATCCTATGACCAGGCTATACTATCAGCCCCTTTACTATTTATAAATTACAATATATACAAATTAAAAATATTTCTTGAAAGTGTCTCATGTATCCCAGGTCAGCCTCAAACCCCCATCTTGCTGTGCAGCTGAGGATGACCTTAAACTTTTGATGCTCCTGCCCCTGCCTTTCAATTATTGGAAATGCAGGCATTCATCACCTGCCTCATTTATGAGGTACTGAGGGTGGAGTCCTTAGCCTTATGCACTCTAGGCAAGCACTTTCCCAACTGAGCCAGCCCTGATAAGTGTATAGTAATATTTCATTGTGTTGGAATTTTTATTTTCCTAATGGCAAATGAGGTTGAACCTTTTATGTGCTTCTTTGCCATCTGCAATCCTCTTCAGGGGAAATGTCTGTCTATGTCTTTTGCCCATTTTTAAATTGAATGATTTATTTTTTTACTTGCTCGTAGGACTTGAACTTGAGGCTTTGTGCATGGCACGGTTCTTTACTGCTGAGCTATGTCCTTAGCACTATTTTTTTGGGGAGTAGGGTGGTGTTCAAGTCAGGGTGTCTGTGTCCCTGGCTGTCCTGGAATTCTCTCTGTAGCCTTAGGCTGGCCTCAAACTAAGAGAGATCTGCCTGCCTCTGTGTCTGGAGTGCTGGGATTAAAGGCATGAACTTGCCTGGCCCCTGTTGTATCTAGAGAGTGCTTTGTATATTCTGGATGTGGTTCTTTGTAGCTGTGTTGGTTTGATTTTAAATATTCTCACTTGTGTAGCTTGTGTTTTCATTCCCTTGTAAGAACCAAATTCCTTTTCACAGAGCAAGTTTTATATTTTTATGACATTTTTAAAGTATTCTAATAGGATAACATGACTATTTTAGAAAGTTCAGGGTAGAAGTGGATGAGCAGTCAGTGAGATTCTGAGATCTGAAAAAAGGATTTGAAGATGGAGAATGAGTGGAGCATTGGCAGGAAGGTGGAATGACAGTTCTGGTCTTGTTTGAGCAGCTGGAATGGAGTGATTGTTGAGATGGAGAAGACTGGAGGAGGGACAGTTGGATTGTAGATGGGTGGAGACCCATCATCAGAAGTGGAGTGATGAGCAGGCGGCTCATGCTGGCTGGAGAGCTACATTGTGGAGTCATATGGATACTACTGAAGTTAAATCTTTGGGAGCCAGGAGTGATGGTGCACATCCAGGACTCCAGTGCTCTGGATGCTGAGGCAGTAGGATCATGTTGAGTTCAAGTCAGCCTGAGTTACATACTAGGCTAGCCAGGTTATTCAGATTGAGACTTTCTTGTTTGTGTGTGTGTTTGTTTTTTGAGACAGAGTTTCCCCGTGTAACCTTGGCTGTCCTGGAACTCTTTCTGTAGACTAGGCTGGCCACCAGGCCAGGCTCAGGACATTTTCTTAATTAGTGGTTGATGGGGGAAGACCCCTGGGCTGGTGTTCCTGGATTCTATAAAAAAGGAGGCTGATAAAGCCATGGGGAGCAAGCCAGTCAGCAGCACTCATGGCCCTGCATCAGCTCCTGCCACCACTGCCTGGCTAGATTGAGACTTACTTTCTTTCTTTCTTTCTTTCTTTCTTTCTTTCTTTCTTTCTTTTTTTCTTTTTCTTTTCTTTTTTTTTTTTGGTTTTTCGAGACAGAGTTTCTCTGTGTATCCCTGGTGTCCTGAAACTCACTCTGTAGACCAGGCTGGCCTTGAACTCAGAAATCCGCCTGCCTCTGCCTCCCAAGTGCTGGGATTAAAGGGACTTTCTTAAACAAACAAACTCCACACTGATTCTGAGTAAGGGTTGCCTACAGCTGGAGACTAGGTCCAAGGCTAGTCAAGCTCACCTCCACTGAGCTGTCAGGGAGTAAGGAAGAGCCATCAACACACAGAAGGCTCAGGTGTGTGGTTTTCTTTACATTTAAAAAACTTTGTGTGTGTGTGTGTGTGTGTGTGTGTGTGTGTGTGTGTGTAGACACGTGCACGTCACAACCTGTGTTTGGAGGCTGGTACAGCTTGTGGAAGTCGGTTCTTTCCTTTTACCATATGAAGGGCTATGGTTAGAATTCAGATTGCTACTTCCACTATGTGGTTTCAGAGAATGAACCCAAGTCATACCTAGTGAGCCATCTTACTGGCCCAGAGGTTTTCATTTTATTTATTAAGACAGATGGTGGTGGCACACACCTTTAAACTTAGCACATGGAAGAGGCAGGTGGAGCTCCGAGCTTGAGGCTAGCCTGGTCTACAGAAGGAGTTCCAGGATAGCCAGGGATACACAGAGAAACCTTGTTGTGGAACCCTGAAGCTGAGGCTTGTAGTCATGCCCTCTACCTGTGCTGGGTGACACAAACCTCACTTTGGGAGGGGCTTTAGGGGCATTGTCCTACAGCATGGATCAATGGTGGTCTTGGCCACGTGTCAGGAGTCTGGGAGCGTGGCAAAATATATGCCGTCCCTTGCAGGTATGGATACCTGTTGGGTCTCCGGCCATCTCTAGCCAGTGCTCTACCAGAAACCAAGCCATTTTTTTCATGGTCCCACACCTTGTCTTGAAAAACAAAAGCAAGTTTATATTTACTTCGCATTAAGTGTATGTATCTGTGACAGTTTGTGTGTTTGGTGCTAGTGTAGATCACCAGAAGGCATTTGGTCCCTGGAGCTAGACTGGTAGTCAGTTGTGAGCTATTTGAGATGGATGTTGGGATCTGAACTTAGGTCTTCTGTAAGAAACTGATTTCATGCTGTTAATCACTGAATCACCTCTTCTGCCCAGGTTCTTATTTGAAAAGAGATAAACTAATGCATTTCTGTCCTTTCTGTGTGTGTGTATATGTTGTGAGGGACTGACATGGGATAGTACACACTCATAGTTCCCTTTAAATGTTTTAACATTTGTCCCTGAAAAGTAAGTATAACATCTTAGGTGATTGTAGTACAATAATACTAATTCCAGGTTTGCAGAGATGGCTCAGCAGATGAGTATTTGCTGCTTTTGCAAAAACCCAGGTTCAGGAGCCAAGTTTGGTTTCCACCACCAATGTGGCTCACAAATATTCATAACTCCAGTTCCAGGGGATATGCAATCAATCCTCTTCTAACCTCTGCAGGCATCATGAATGCATGTGGTGAAGATAAAACACTTGTATATATAAAATATAAATATATAAACAGACTTGGGGCTGGAAAGATGGCTCAGGATTAAGAGCACTGGGTGCTCTTTCAGAGGTACTGAATTCAATTCCCAGCATCTGCATGGTAGCTCACAGTTGTCTGTAACTACAGTTCCAAGGAATCTGGTACCTTCACACAGACTTGCAGGTAAAACACCAATGCACATGAAATAAAAATAAAATAAAAACATTAAATATATAAACAGATAATTCCATACTAACGATTCAGTTTAGATTCAGAATTATTTCCAGTTGTGTCAAAGATGTCTTTTATATTTTATTTATTTTTGGATTTAGGATACAGTATAACTTCACATATTATATAAATTGTTTCAAACTTTTTGTTGTTCTTTCCTTTTTTTTTTTTTTGTTGTTGTTGTTGTTGTTGTTGTTTTTTTTTTTCGAGACAGGGTTTCTCTGTGTAGCCCTGGCTGTCCTGGAACTCACTCTGTAGACCAGGCTGGCCTCGAACTCAGAAATCCACCTGCCTCTGCCTCCCAAATGCTGGAATTAAAGGCGTGTGCCACCACTGCCTGGCCTTTCTTTCCTTCCTTCCTTCCTTCCTTCCTTCCTTCCTTCCTTCCTTCCTTCCTTCCTTTCTTCCTTTCTTCTTTTAGAGATTTATTTAATGTATGTGAGTATACCGTAAGCTCTCTTCAGATACACCAGAAGAGAGGGTATAGGATCCCGTTACAGATGGTTGTGAGCCACCATGTGATTGCTGGGAGTTGAACTCAGGACCTCTGAAAGAGCAGTCAGTTCTCCTAACCACTGAGCCATCCCTCCAGCCTCTGTTATCATTTCTGAGACAGGGTTTCTGGGTAGTCCTGGCTTTACTGGACCTGTGTCGACCAGGCTGGCCTTAGACTCAGAGATCTAGCTGCCTGTGCTTCCTGAGTGATGAGATTAAAGGCGTGTGCGTGTTACTGTGCCCAGCATTTCAAGCATTTTAATGATGAATTATGAAATTGATAACTTCCTCAATACTGAATATCCCTCTACGCTCCTTTCCCTTTTTTTCTGAGACAAAGTCATACTGTGTAGTACATGCTGAGCTCAGATTTATCCTCATGCCTCAGCCTCTCTCTCTCTAACTCTAACTCTAACTCTAACTCTAACTCTAACTCTAACTCTAACTCTAACTCTAACTCTCTTCTTTTTTTGGTTTTTCGAGACAAGGTTTCTCTGTGTAGTCCTGCTGTCCTGGAACTCTCTAGACCAGGCTCTCCTGGAACTCACAGAAATCCGCTTGCCTCTGCCTCCCAACTGCTGGGATTAAAGGTGTGTGTCACCACTGCCCAGTTTGAGATTATTTCTTAATAATCTTAAAAACTTTCAGAAGTAAATTTGGGTATATGCTTGTAATCCCAGCTCTTAGGAGGCAGGAGGATTCCGAGGTCAAGGTCATCCTGGTTACATACTAAGTTTCAAAAAGAGAAAACAGTGAAATTGTTGCATATAAACTTTTTAAAGCCCTTGATACATCTTTCAGAGTTATTTTCCAGAAAGGATCCTTTTATATTCATCATATATGAGATAAGATATGTATATATGTATACATATACATACATATACATATGTATACGTATATATACATATATGTATATCTTTTTTCTCCTTAGTTGTGTAGTGCTGAGCAATAGTATATTATTTAATATGTATGTTATATACTAAATATATATGTTTTTTTCTCTTATTCTTCTGTCAGTTAGCCCAGACTGGTCTTAAACTTACTATATTTAGCAGAAGCTAACCTTCGGCTTCTGATTTTTTTTTTTTTCCACTTTTTAAGTGTTGGGTTTTATAGGCCTGTGCTATAATGCCTGGCTAAATTTTCTTTATTTTTTTTTTTGGCAGTAAAGTTTTTTTTGTTTGTTTGTTTTTTTTTTTGTGGTTTCTTTACAAGTTCCAAAATACTTGTATCTCTGATTTTAGAGGTCATTATTACCATTTGTATCTTTGGTTTTCTTTGTATCAATTCTGTATCTTTTAATGTAGTTTATGTTGTATGTGTTACTAATGTTTTTGATTATTTTTTGTCTTAATATTATGCGTTTTGACTATAGTATTAATGTCTTTTAAAAAAAAGATGTATTTTTGCCAGGCAGTGGGGGTGTATGCCTTTAATAAAATAATAATATTTAAATAATAGATAATAAGATAAAATTTAAATATATTTATGCTTTTCTTTTAGTTTTTGTTACTTGGTACAGTGTTTTGAATCATTAACCTTTTATGTATTTTCTACAGGCAGCACTAAAATCATGAGGGTTTGTTTATATTTCTAATTTGGATAAGGGGTAATTTGTGTGTGAGAATAGAGCAAAATTCAGTGTGCTTCTAGCAGAGCCGGCCTCCCTTTATCTGGGGACATGACAGGACTGTGCTCTTTCTCTGCAGTGCTCTTGGAGTGACAGTAGAAACTGATTCTCCCCCAGAGGAGGAGAAGGAGGAAGAGTTGGAAGAGGAGAAGGAGGAGGTGGGAGCAAATGCTCCTGATGCTGACACACGTTCCCTCGCTGCTGAAGGTAGACTGTGCCCTTTCAGAATAGTAGATTCTTCTCATGCCCCTTTACTATGAACACATAGGTATCGAAACTTCTCTTTACCATGTAATAGATTTCTTATGATACAAGTAATTTAAGATATCTCACTTTATTTGGTAACTGAATTTTCTCTGCTAAGCAGCCTTCCAAGGTCATGGCCGAATACTCCCGAAAATAAACAACAGTTGGGAGATTTCCCTCTGTTACTTTGGGCCTGTGACTAGACAGAATATCATGGTTGGGTGCACATAGAGCAAAGCTGCTTTACCTCACAGCAGCTGGGAAACAGGGAGAGACAGAGGGAGATGGGGTTACCCTGTCCCTGACAACCTAATTTCCTTCCAGTAGGCCCTCTTTTTTTTTTTTAATGTGATTTTTTTTTTCACTTTCATTTTGTTTATTGGGCATGTGAGTACACTGTCACTGTCTTCAGACACACCAGAAGAGAGCATCAGATCCCATTATAGATGGTTGTGAGCCACCATGTGGTTGCTGAGAATTGAACTCAGGACCTTTAGAAAAGAAGTCAGTGTTGTTAACCACTGTGCCATCTCTCCAGACCCTAGGCCCTCTTAAAGGGGCCACTGATTGACATGGTGCTCAGCTGTGATATTAGCAGCTAGGAATTGAGACAGAATTGCCTTGCATTTGAAGCCAGCCTGTGCTATAGTGAGACCTTGTCAAAATCAAAACAATATAAAAAGGTTCCACCACTTCATAATGGCACCACAGACAGTGGCTAAGCTTTCAGTTCATGCCCTTTGGGAAACTAATATTAAAGACTCCAAACAGCAGTAAGCTGGACATGGTGGTACCCATGAGAGCTCTAGCTCTCAGGAGATTACAAGTTCAAGGCTCGGCTCGGCTATACAGTGTGACCTCTTAAAACCAAGAACCACACAAATGAATCATTACATTACTCACTGACTAGCTCGCTTTCTACATTTTGTTTCTTTCTCCTTTTGCACTTATATTTTAGAGTACCTTTGGGTGTGGTTTTGATGTATCTACAGATTGACGTAGTCTACCATATTGTTTATAAGGCTTTATATATCTAAGTTTTTGCTTTATTATGTACCTCCCCTTTTAAAAAAGTTTCATTTTGTTGATTTAATAATGTGTTTGTAGTCAGAACCAACCTGTGGGACTTGGTTCTCTTCTACCACATAGATTTTAGGGAATTAAACTCAGGTTGTCATGTCAGGCTTGACAGCAGGAGCCTTTACCTTCTGCATCTTTTAGCTGGTCCCTCCCCCATATTTCAGTATTTATTTATTTATAGCAGGGTCTTACATAGTCCAGGATGGCCTTGAATCCACTATGTAGCTAAGGATGGACCTGAATTTTTGATCTCCCTGCTTTTACCTTCCCAGTGCTGGTATTTTATTAGGATGCACCACCAATACTCAGGTGTTGTTTTTTTTTTTTTTCCCCCTGATCATTTAAGTGTGTCCTACCACACCCACCTGGTCTGATAGTTTTATTGTTAATATTTTCTTTTTTTCTTGTGGTGCTTGGGATTGAGCCACCCCATGCCCAATCCCTTAATGTGTTTCGTTTTGGAAAAATTATGTGTGTCAAAGCTTTGATATGAAGCATTTAATGTGATCCTTGGAGCTGGCAAGATGGCTTAGCAGGTAAGAGTATTTGCCAGCTAAGCTAAGCCTGTTGGCCTGAGTTTTGTCTCTGGAATCCACATTGTGGAAGGAGAGAACTGACTTCTGCAAGTTGACCTCTGACCTCTGTACTTCAGCTGTGATTGTTTGTACTCATCGACGTATACACACAGAGGCAAAAAGTCATTTTAACCATGACCCTCTTTAGATAAGACAGCCACTTGCACATTGATAATGTTGTGGGTTGATGACTAATTTTTGGAGTTTTGTTCCTAGATTCTGCTTCATCACAGTTGGGCTTTGGAGTTCTGGAACTGTCCCAGAGCCAGGATGTTGAGGAACATACAGTACCATATGATGTCAACCAAGAGCATCTGCAGTTGGTGACCACTAACTCGGGTTCTACCCAGCTATCTGATGTGGATGCAAATACTGGTATGAAATGTGTTTTCTCACATGTGGAGTTGATTATAAGTTTTTTTCTCTCCCTCTAGGACAAGTTTCTTTTTCTTCTAAAGTTTTTTGGTTTTGTTTTGTGGTTTTTTTTTTGATTTTTTTTTTTTTATGCAACTTTGGCTGGTCTGGACCTTGTTATGTAGACCAGAATGGCTTTAACTCAGAGATTCACCAGCTACCTTTTCGAGCTTAGAAATATTTTTATTTATTTTATTTATGTGACTGCTTCGATTTTATGTATTTATGAGTCAATATGTTTGTCTGGTGCCCACAGAGGTCAGAAGGGGGAATCAGACTGGAACTGTAGTACAGATATGAGCCACTGTTGTGGATGCTGGGAATAAAACCTGGGTCCTTTGCCAGAGCAAGAAGTGCTCTTAACTGCTGAGTTATGTCTCTCTCTTTTGAGGGGTGTGGGGCTTTCTCAAGACAGTGTTTCTCAGTGTAGCCCTGGCTGTCTTGGAACTCACTTTGTAGACCAGAGTTGCCTTGTACTCTGGGGTCTGCTTGCCTCTTCCTTTGAAGTGCTGAGATTAAAGTTGTGAACCACCATGTTTGGCTTCCCAATAAGTTTTAAAGCGATCCAGATTAATGTATCGTAAGTTTGCAGAGTAAGCAGAAGTACTTGTCAAGTGATGGCTTGCAGATTGATTTTTTTTCTAAGTAGGTCACTGATTACTTTCTTTTGGGGATGATACTTTTTTTTTTAAAGATTTATTTATTGTTTATGAATACATTGTCGCTGTCTTCAGACACACCAGAAGAGGACATTGGATCCCATTACAGATGGTTGTAAGTCATCCATCATGTTGTTGCTGGGAATTGAACTCAGAACCTCTGGAAGAGCAGTCAGTTCTCTTAACCATTGAACTGTCTCTCCAGCCCCCTTATTTTTGTTTTTAATGATTTATTTATTTTATTTGCATTGGTGGTTTTTCTGCATGTATGTTTGTGTGAGAGTTATGGATCCCCTGGAACTGGAGATATATGTAGTTGTGAGCTGCCATGTGTCTGCTAGGAGTTGTTCCCATGTGCTCTGGAAGAACAGCCATGCTCTTAACGGCTGAGCCATCTCTCAAACCCCAGTACCTATATATTTTTAAAATTCATTTTATATATAAATGGTGTCTGTGAGGCCAAAAGAAGGTATCAGATCTAGAGTCTGACTTACAGGTAGATGGTTGTAAGCTACTCAGTATGTGTGCTGGGAATTGAATGCTGGTACTCTGGAAGAGCAGCAAGCCCTCTTAACCTCTGAAACATTTCTGTGGGGGCGTGAGTGTGTGTGTGTGTGTGTGTGTGTGTGTCTGTCTGCCTACCAGTCTGTCTGTCTGTATCTTTACATTTCTTTCTATATGTGTGTAGATATATTTATTTAAGTAATATTTTTATTTAGTCTTTGAGAATTCCATACTTTTTTTTTTTTTTTTTTGTTTTTTTTTTTTTTTGTTTTTTCGAGACAGGGTTTCTCTGTGTAGCCCTGGCTGTCCTGGAACTCACTCTGTAGACCAGGCTGGCCTTGAACTCAGAAATCCATCTGCCTCTGCCTCCCAAGTGCTGGGATTAAAGGCGTGCATCACCACCGCCCAGCCCATACAAATTTATTTACCCAACTCCTTCCAGGTTCTGCCCAAACCCCCAACTTTATATTCTCTTTTTCCCTCCCTCCTTCTCCTTAAATAAAACAAAAACCCATGCTGTCCCCTTTGAGATAGCTGACTCTTCCTGGGCATGTGGCCTTCCCTGGAATGTACTTTATATACTAGCTGTCATGGGACAAAAGAAAACTGACTTTACTTCTCCCAGTAGCAATCAAATGTCTATAGCTCCTTACCTCAGGGCAGAACTTGATACCCACCTTTCTCCCTCCATGCTAAGATTTCTGTCTGGTTTATGTTGTGTAGCTCTTGCGTATACTTTCACAGTCCCTGTGAGTTCATCAATATGTTTGCCCTGTTGGTTTTGGAAAACATTGTTTCCGTGAAGTTATTCACCACCTTTGGCTCTGAATTTTTGTTTTTTTACCCCCTCTTTTGTATAGATCCCTGAACCTTGAGGACAGAGGTGTGATATAGACATCCCATTTAGTTCTGAGAATTCCAAAGCTTCTTATTCTTTGCATGTTGACCAGTTGCTAATTGCTGTCTACTGCAGGAAGCTGCTTTGATGAGGACTGAGTGAGGCACTGGTGTGTTGGTATAGTGAGATGTCAGTAGGAATCATGTTATTGCTGTGTTTATTCAGCAGAGTGACAGAGTGGGTTTTCCCCTGTGACCCATGACCTGTCTAGCTTCAGGTTCTTGGGTCAGTGGCAGTTTTATCTCATGAAACAGGCCTTGGATCCATTTTTTTAAAGAAAGAAGTAGTTGTTTACTCCCATACCGTCTGTGCCATTATTGCACCACCGAGCATAACTGTCTAGGCTGGTTGTATACCTCAAAGGATCATGGCTGGTGAGACTGACGGGCACTTTTTCTTCTCCAGTAG
Source organism: Arvicanthis niloticus (assembly GCF_011762505.2). Classification (NCBI taxonomy): domain Eukaryota; kingdom Metazoa; phylum Chordata; class Mammalia; order Rodentia; family Muridae; genus Arvicanthis; species Arvicanthis niloticus. The sequence continues at coordinate 92,483,990 of NC_047659.1, read as the reverse complement.
CATGTGTAACACTGTGTAGCTCTATGAATACTAGCCATAGGGATGAAGCTTCTAGTTGAGTAGTAGCTAGATTTCTCCATGTTCTTTGATTCATGTATGCAGTGTCTTCAGCCATAGGGTCTTATCTTCAACATCTGGGGGGCAACTGATAGCAGTGACAATAGACTGTAATGTCTGAGAGGTCTGTGGGGCCTCAAAAGGCAGTAACCCACTCTTGGTACTGGAGGTTTTATTTGGTAGAGTATGGTGGCTAGTTGGGATAGTGTCCCTCTATAACTCTTGATATTTTAAAATTAGACTAATTTCTGTTAACATTTTTGCCTTTTGAGGATTATTTGCGCTGCCTCTGATACTTTGAAGAGTTAATATCTGCTTTGTGTCTTTTCCCCCTTCTTCTTATATTTTAAGCAATTAAATGTGAAGAACAGCCCACTGAGGATATCTCCATGATAGAACAACCCAGCAAAGACATCCCTGTTACAGTCCAGACCAGCAAAAGTATCCATGTGGTAGAAGAACAAAACCTACCACTTGTAAGGTTAGTCATGTACTCTCTAAAAGTGCCTGTGGAATTTTACTGGGGCCTATAGGAATTTCATTTTGGCTATGGAAACAATATTAGAAACTGCTGATTCCCCTTTCACATTTTATAGATACTGGCATTTTGTTTTTATCCAATAGAAATACTGATTGTTTATAACATATAGGTTGCTTATGCAGTCTTATTGTGAGTGTGCTCTCATCTTAATTAGGGCCTATTACTAAAGGTGCATTATTGCTTCTGTAACTATAATCTTTAATCTTTGGTTGACATCTGTCTGGGTAATCAGTCGCTGTCTGTAACAGATGGTCTTGCTTCTCTGGGGCTAACAAAGATGTAGATGATCGTCATATCAGAAAACCCCTTTCTGTCCTTGAGCACCCACATTGCTTGGATTGTTAAGTATTACCTTCTGTTCACTTATGCTACAGCAAGATACAGGTATTTTCCAAGTGTGTCTGGATCTTAGTTTGGTACGAATATGGAAAGGACACTCTGTTTCGTCTGTGGTAGTTTTTGTATGCCAAACTATATTGACTGGCCAGTAGCCGAGGAAAACTGGGATGTTCTTGATTTGAGGGGAGACGAACATTCAGTATCCTTTTATTATTTCCTTCAATAGAAGTTGGGGTTGGCGTCCTCAGCAACAGTGATTGTTATGGCTTTTAGGCTTTTTATTTTTTATTGAGGTAGCGCTTTGCCATGTGACCCAGGCTAGCTTTGAACTTGAAAGAATCCTCCTACCTCAACTTTCTTAGCGGTAGGATTGTAGGTTTGTGTCCCATCATGATCCCATTACGGCTTTTCTTTACAAAGTCCTTATTTCAGCTATTATTATTTAAACAGGATCTCACTTTGCAGTCTTAGTGTTCTTCTGACTTAGTATGTAGCCCAGGTTGACCTTGAACTCATAATCCTTCCACCTCAGTCTTTGAAACACTAAGATTACAGGTATAGGCCCGACACCTGGCTTTCCTGTTAGTCTTGCTTTTTCCATTTTTCCTTGGGAATATTAGAGTAAGTAAGTCTCTAGGAAGGGGTCAAGAATGTGAGTCTTACATGGTTGAGCAATGTGTGTAAAGGAGTTCTGGAAAAGGTCAGCAGGCAACAGGTATGTTTGTGGCACCAGTGAAGAGACAGGTCTGTATAAAGACTTCTGTAGCAGTTCTTAATCACTTGTCAGAAGTGTTCAACAGATAGAAAACTGAAAAGAGGTCTGGCTGTGGGGGTGATGGAGACAGGCTCTGAAATGCCCTCGGACTTTGCAGTATTATTTCACTTTTCATAGCTTTTGTAGATTAAGGCTATTAGAATTTTTGAAATTGATAGAAGCTTTTTATTGAAAGAGGGAAACATTTGAATTTAGCAATCTTCATCATTGTTGATATGAATCTCCTAGGTCTGAAGACCTGCCTTCCAGTCCTCAAGTTTCTGTTGCTGCTGTGGAAACAAAGGAACAGGTACCTGCCCGAGAGCTGCTGGCAGGGGGGCTGCAGGTTCAGACGTCATCCGAGCCTGAGGTTTCCTCAACTCAGGAAGACTTGTTTGACCAGAGTAGTAAAACAGGTAGGAAGGTTGGTTATTTCCACAGCTCCTCTTCACACTTGTTCTACATTTTTATTTTAGTTCCAAGGCTACTGTTTAAGTTAAAAAGTACGTTTAAAAGTAGCTATGATATGGAATAGATAATGATATGGAAGAATGATACGGAAGAAAAATATACTCCTAGCCAGTCAGTGATGAGGGCTGTCAAAGAATGTTTAGTAGTCAGCATTTGTGTAGCTTTCACCCTTTTGGAGGTTGAGGTAAAATAGGAGTGCATCTGGTAAAGCTTGGTATCACAGACAGAGTTGCCATTTCTTCTGTCTTGTGTACTGTGATTTTCTTACTCATTTGGGTAATAGTTTACTTATCTATTAGATGACATCACAGGTAAATTAAGGTCTAGAAGAAAGGACACAAAGCTTAGATGTGTAGAATGGAATTTGTTTCACCCTCCTGTAGTCTTCTCCCCCTACTCCACCGTCTCAGAAAGCCAGATGCTTAGTGAGCAGCAGGGAGGAGGTAGACTGTGCCCCTTTGTATTCTGTGCTGCGGTTGGTGTGTAAGACATCAGCGGCCATCCACTAAAGCTACCAGGGTGTAGGTAAGGCATTTCTGTATACCTAGGGCTAATATAGTTAATATTCAGTCTGTCTAAGTTGATATTCTCCATTCATGGAGATCTTAATAACGTGAGTCACTCTGGCTGCTCATAGATTTGTTAGTAGTACTTAGTATTTTCTGTCTCCTTTGAGGAGGCTCAGGTTCTAATCATGGAAATTGCTGCATTCATACCATCAGGTGTCATGCGCATTGTTTTGACTTCTCCCATCTGCATCATGGCATGAGCTTTCCTTCACCTTAGGTAGACCTTGGAATAAAAGGCTCGCTTGCTGTTTTATTATAGAAGCATCACAAGAAAGAAGAGCAGCCAAGCAGAGGTATAAGGATTCTGGCTTTTCCTCTCTATAGTAGTTACTTTTATCATTGCTGTAACAACAACAACAAATCTTACAAAAACAGCTTAAAGAAGGAAGGTTTGGGGCTGGGAGAGACAGATGTTCAGTGGTTAAGAGCACTGACTGCTCTTGCCAAGGTTCAGTTCCCAGCACCCACATGGTGGCTAACAACCATCTGTTACCCCAGTTCCCTTGCCTCTATAGGTTCTTACAGGCATGTAGTAACATAAACTCTTATAGGCATACACACACATAATAAAAATAATGAAGACATGAGTAACTTTTTAAAAAACAAAACAGATTTTTTTTTTTTGGTCCCACAGTCTGAGAGTTCTAGTCTTCATATTAGGGAGGCTGTGAGAACCTGTCCAGTGTCCATGCTCAGGAAGCAGAGATCCCTGCTGCTCCGCTCTCTCTCCTTTTATTCAGCTTGGGATTCCAGCCCATGGGACCTGCTGCCTACATTCAGTGAGGGCACTTTCTCCTCAGCTCAGCCTTTCTGGAAATACCCTCATACACACTAAGAGCTGTATTTCTATGGTGACTCCAAAAGCAGCCAAGCTGACAGAATTAGTCACATTATCTCTAGCCTTTGTCAGCACCCTTGACACCAGCACATCACTTTACATCATAATAATTCACCCCTCGCCCCCGAAAATCTCATTTTCATCTCATAATGCAACTGCATTTACTTGTTTGAAAAGTCCCCATAGTCTGAAACAACTCCAATATTGTCTAAAATTTAAAATGTCTTCTGAGACCATGTCTCCTAACTATAAAAACTATTATCTATTAACTATAAAACTATTATCAGCTCTATAAAGCTGATAATCAGGTCATATATTAAGAGAAGGGTGAGGACAGAGCAAGTGTGACATCCAGCAGAACAAATACCAAAACCTGTAGCCCATGTGATTGGCCTTGTGGTCCCCAGCAGCCTTGGGTACTCTGTCCTTCCGTCCTGATGCCTTCAGCACAGATGACCTTTGTCTTGGGTTAGCTCCACTGCAGTTTCCCTTGGCAGATTTCCCATGGTTTTGGTATCTCTGAGCGTTTTGGATTCTCCATTGTGACTTAAGTTTCACCTTCCAAACTTCATGCAGTGGCCTTGAAGGGCCTTGTTGCAGGGAGCTAACCCCCTCCATACACTGCCTGAACTCAGCAGCTTTCTGAAACTTTGGTGCCCCCAACTTCAGTGTGCCTCTTGTTTTTACATCTTCCATGACTACAAAAACAATGCTGTGTGGATGGTGCTCCCAGTTCTGCCAGCTCCAGATGTAGCCTCTCCCTCTCGGATCCCAGTTGCTGTGGCCTCTGTGTCTTTGAGGGTGCCCTTGGAGAAGCACGTTCCTTGGCAGCCATTTTGCAACAGGGAACCCATGTGGTGGCATTGTCAGTTTAGACTCTTTTCCTTTCAAATGAGTGGGTGGGTTTTTTTTTTTTTTTTTTTTTTTTGAGACAGGGTTTCTCTGTCTAGCCTTGGCTGTCCTGGAACTCACTCTTTAGACCAGGCTGGCCTCGAACTCAGAAATCTGCCTGCCTCTGCCTCCCAAGTGCTGGGATTAAAGGCCTACGCCACCACTGCCCAACATGGGTAGGTTTCTAACCTCCTGTTGTCCCACTGAAGAACATGAAGAGGTTTCTCTTTGATGGTACAATTAGCAGTTAGAGATACATCCCCTGTATACTATCTCTATCTTTAAACTCACTACACATTTTCATAGCTTTTATTCTCCCACTGTTGAGAAGAATTGGAACAGTGAACAGAGTGCTTTCCTGACATGCAGTTTCTTCTATCGAACAAATTAGTTCATTACTTTTTCTGACTTCCCTGGTGACAGATTGTTAACTTTGTAGCCCTGGCTTTACTAGAAGTTGCTATGTAGTCCCGGCTGGCCTTGAACTTACAGAGATCCACCCGCCCCTGCCTTTCAAATGCTGGTGCTGAAGGCATGTACCACCACATCCAGCCAGTCCATTATTTATGAATTCAGCCTCAAATTCTTAGGACATAAGTAGAGTACAGATCTTTTCTAGCTGTGTCGTAAGGGGTCTGTATTCAGTTGTAGAATGTCATGAGTGGGTGACAGTGCAGTTGTAAGACAGTGGCTCCATTTCTAGTAGAGTCACTTTTCACTGTAAAGCTTTGTGAGCTAGGCTTCTACTGTGTGTACTTTTTTCTGCATCCTGGTCTTATAGACTCTCACCTAGCTTCTCACAGTGTTTTAAAAACTTTATCCTGCATCTGCAAACAATTCTACATTTCTCATACAAACTAGTTCCAAAGGCTGGGATCCAAAATTCGGGTTCATAACTGACTGGGCCCCAATTCTTGGAACCAGTTTTCAGGATTATTTTCCTCGTTTTTGAAATAGAATGTCAGATAAGCATTAGAGCGCAGACGTGCCCAGATATAGATGTGTTTTGAGCCATTACCTTCTTTAAGCTTAGACTGTGGTAGAAAGGATAAAGTAACTCTTTTAACCAGTTGTCTATTAAAAAAATACGACTGGGTGGTGGTGGCTCACACCTTTAATCTCTGCATTTGGGAGGCAGAGGCAGAGGCAGAGGCAGGTAGATCTCTGAGTTGGAGTTTAGCCTGGTCTACAGTGAGGTCCAGGACAGCTAGGGCAACACAGGGAAACCCTGACTTGAAAAATGGAAAAACAAACCAACCAACCTGAAATGAGGCATGGGGTTACCATTGATTCAAAATTTGTGCCCTGGTGATGTCCAGTTGAGTTGTGCTTCCACAGAAAGGACTTCTCCCCCTGAAGTATGGCAGACTGGGTATTGCTGTTTTGGCAGTACTGAGTAGGTTCTCCCATGCAGTGATGTCAGTCTGAGAAGTAAATACAACTCTAACTTTTCTCCCCCACTAGCTTCTGATGGTTGTTCTACTCCTTCAAGGGAGGAAGCTGGGTGTTCTCCGGTTTCCACACCTGCTACCACCCTGCAGCTCCTGCAGCTGTCTGGTCAGAAGCCCCTTGTTCAGGAGAGTCTTTCCACGTAAGTAAGCCTGAGAGAGCCTGGAGAGGCAGGTCACCATTCAGACCAGAGCTCCTGTCAAAGCCAGAAGCTGGAACCCAGGCCTTAGGAGTTTGGGGGTGAGAACTTAGAGGAACTGTTTAAAGTCTATACATGTATTTTCTCATTGGAGGCTTGATGGTGCTAACTAAAGGTTTCATAGAAAATCAGTGCCTTGCAGTTTATAAATGTGATGCATGAGAACCAAGTGTAGGCCCCTCCCTTTTCTAGTGTTATATTGTCACTTAACAATATAGGACAGGATGATTCGCTAGGGCAGAGAGTTTGTGTTTTCTTTCTGTGCTTGTTTTTGTTTTTAAATAAAAATGTGCATACTCTTCATACTATTTAAAATGAGGTAATTTTTTTATGTCTTGGTACTGTGAGTGTCCTGTTTAGTCATTATATTTTGTGTCTACTCATTCACTTTGCCCTTACTTTTTAAAAACTTAGTGTTTGAGAGCTGTTTGAGTCTCAGATTGCTGTTCAGGAGAAACGTTAAGTATATTTGCTGTTAAATATGTGTGTTGGATGTTTTTGTTAAAAAGTCAAAGCACATGTTAAACCCTTGGCTGCAGTAAAGTAACCTTTGATTCTCTCTTTATATAAAGGAATTCCTCAGATCTTGTTGCTCCTTCCCCTGATGCTTTCCGATCTACCCCTTTTATCGTTCCTAGCAGCCCCACAGAGCAAGGAGGGAGAAAAGGTGAGCCGTCGTGACCTGTCTGTTCATCTCAGCCCAGGAGAGGAGCAGTGCTCTCCAGCCTTTCCAAGTGCACGCTTCCTTGAGCTTCACAACACTGCCGCTGAGACTCATGTACCTAGGATAAACTGCTCAAGCTTTTAAAATTAAACCCAAGTAAATTAGTAGGGGGAAGAACTGGACTTGTTATTAATGACCTAGTACATTCCGGGTACATGCTAATATGTTTCTAAGTGAGAGAGAGCCAGAAGTTATTTCTTAGGTGCTTTTTTTGTTATTATTAAAATAATTGATGGTGCCTTGAAGGAGCTGATAAAAATTTTAACTTAATTTGTCTTATGAGGCCTTAGTACCCCGCTTACCCCCCTAGATGGTCTCATGTATCTTAGGCTCTCCTTTTTAGCTGAGAATGCCCTTGAACATTGGATCCCCAGTTTCTACCTTCTTCTACTATAAATAAATAAATAAACAAACAAATAAATAAATCTCCCTCTACCATACACACACACACACACACACACACAATTGTTATACAATTATATATTGTATAATACACAAGTATAACGATGTGTGCCACTATGCCTGGCTTTATGTGGTGTTGGGGTTCTGATTTTGGGCTTCTAACAGAGTGGGCAAGAATTTTACCAATAGAGCTAGATTCCTAGCCTATGAATTTCTAAATGTCTGTGTATTTCTAAACATCTATCTTTTCCAAGTTTTTTTTCTGTAAATTCTATCAGTTTCTTCTTTTTCCTCTGTTTTGTTTTGTGTTTGAGACAGAGGTCTGCCTCTGTGTCCCGGGTTGCCCTTCAGTTAGAGGCCCTCTCCCTTCCGTCCCGAGTGCTGGGGTGTCAGCTTTGTAGCACTGCACTTCTGTGCTCCTTTTATTCATATATCAATAAGGTTGCATAATTTACATTATTATTAAACACATTGTTTATACCAGTTGATGTCATTTGTTCAGTTATTTCTCTGTTTTTTTCCCCCAGAGAATCCACACAAAAATCCTAAGTAGTAGTTAAGGTTATTTGTTTGTTTTTTTCGAGACAGGGTTTTTCTGTATAGCCCTGGCTGTACTGGATCTTACTCTGTAGACCAGGCTGGCCTCTGAACTCAGAAATCTGCCTGCCTCTGCCTCCCAAGTGCTGGGATTAAAGGCATGAGTTTTATCTCCACATTGCATATGAGGAAATGAAGTCACAAATTTCACAACTAGTAATATAGTTAGGATCTGAACTCTGGCATTTGCCTCTGAGACATTTGCTTTAACTTGTCAGATGTTCTGTGACAGTGTGCTGTCTGTGCTGTTGAGTTCTGGGTGTATTGAGAAGTACTAAGATGCAGGGTTAGCCTCAGACTTCTCTCTGCTTGTCTGTCTGCTCAGTTGTGGGTACCAATAGCATTGGTGCAAATAGTTGTAGAGACCAGTAGCATTCTAACTACATGTATAATTGGTGGCATCTTTATCAGAGTGATGGGATTTCATTCTACAAAAACCCTACTTAGATTGTTAGGCTAATTTCTTGATTTTTTTCTGTCTGTAATGTGAACATATAAAAAGAATTACATTAAAGGTGCTTTTTCTTCTTGTTTATAATCAATACTATATAAAATTTGGAAGAGTTATAAGAGAGTAACGTGAGGAAAATAAATATTACCTTGGGTCACATTCTAGATAAGTACAGTTATTATTTGGATGTATTTTTCAGAGCATTTTCTGTACATATGAAAAAGTATTTTTATATTTGATGAATCTTCTTTTTTCCCCATGTAACCCTGAATCACATGTACCCTTGTTTGTGAAGTCTCAGATACATTTTATTTAGAACTATTTGTTTTGTCATCTACCTTAGATTATTAGACTAAATCAAAGTCTGTAGCACTGGACCTTAAAATCTCTTCAGCTTGGTATGTGAGGGTGAGGCCAAGCAAGCAGCCAGGGTGAGCACTGAAGTTTGGATTGTAGGCGGTTGGTAACATGAATGTAAGCTGGGAAAGCTAAATGGAGTAAGTAGTTTTTGACTGGTTTGCTTGGGATCAGTTTGTAAAAATAGGGGTCAAAAGTTTGATGAATTAAATAGTTACCTAGGCTGGCTCTAAGGATGGGCTCAGTTGCCTTAAAGTAGGTAGTATATCATGCCGAAACAGTGGTTTTAAGCTTTATATATATGGGTATTTTTCCTGCGTGTGTGTTTGTGTATTACTTGTATGCATGGTGCCCTCTAAGGCCAAGATAGGATTGATCCCCTGGAACTGAAGTTACAGATGGCTGTGAGCTGCTATGTGGGTGCTGAGAATCAAACTTGGGTCCTTTGAAAGAGCTGTAGCCTGTACTTTTAACCTCTGAGCATCTCCCAACCCTATGAACAGTGATAGTGTTTTCTGTGTGTGTTTCCTCTTGAGCAGTTTGTGTTAGGGTCAATGTCTTGATTCTAAGATAAGTCAGTGTTGATTGGCATTGGTGGCTCTGTATTTGTACTGGTGTCAATCTCTGCACTTAGCAGGACTTACTGCAGGCATAATGACTTCATACAGACTTGGAGTGATAATGAGCAAGTTCATTGCCTTTCAAGGTCTGGGGCAGAGTATGTTGTAGTTAAATTAGGTGGCATTAAATACTGGGGAGCAGCAGTTGAAGTGCTTACTGTGTAAATAGGAGGACTGCTGTTGGGATCCCTAGAAACCATGTAAATGCTAGGAGAGCTCCTAAATCTACCTTCAGAAGGCCAAGATGGAATACAAGGAGCAAGCTGGCTAGCAATACTAGTAAGTCATCAAGGAAGATTCTCCACATCAACCTGAGGCTTCCATAGGTACCATCCCATACGTGCACACATGTAGACATTCATTCACATGCACACCTACCACATACAGAAAGACAGGAATAAATGGATCTGGCTATTCTTACAGAAGATGTGAAAATGAGCTAGGACAATCTGGGAGTGTTTAGAGGTGATGTAACTTAAATTTCTTATGGATGGGTGGGCATTCTCAGATGGAAACCCATTTTAATCTATGTCTAAAATTAGATATGGGCTGCTGACATGATTAAAAATGCTCGACTGTGAAGCCTGGCAACCTGAGTTTGCTCCCTGGAGCCCACAGTAAAAGAAGAGAACCAACTCCTAAAAGCTGTCCTCTGAGTGCCATATGTGTGCACACATGTGTACTCATACATTCCCTCCTCCCACAGGGTAGGACTGGTGGGACACAAACTACTGTCATTTCAGTTTTTTTGAAAATTAGGACATTGTATTTTGGAATGGAAATTTCTGTAACATAATTGCTGTTTGTGATATTGGAGCATGAGTAATATTGGTGATTGCTAATTTTGTAATTAATTTCTTCTTTGTGGATCCAGATGAGCCCATGGATATGTCAGTGGTACCTGAAGGAGGGGAGCCTTTCCAGAAGCTTCAGGATGATGAAGCAATGGAGATAGAAAAACCCCTTCTCCCATCTCAGCCGCAAGCATCAACACCAGTGTCTCGGAGCACGCCAGTTTTCACTCCTGGCTCACTTCCCATCCCGTCCCAGCCTGAGTTCTCTCATGTGAGTTTTGCAGGAAGAGTTCCCATCTCCTGCTGCTTTTCCTTCCCTTCTTGCTTGGTGGGTCAGGGATGTGAACTTAGGGATGCATAGATTCTAGGCAAGTGATTTGCCACAGAACTACACATCTAGACCAGTCTTTTAAGAAGTACTCTAAGCTAGGTGGTGGTGGCAGCACTTGCCTTTAATCCTAGCACTTGGGAGGCAGAGGCAGAACCCTGTGAGTTTGAGGCCAACCTATCTATATAGGCCAGCTGGTGCTACATAGAGAAACCCTGTCTCAAAAAAACTAAAAACTTAAAAAGAAAAGAATTGTACTTTATTGTGCGTGCATGTATGTGTGTCATGCATATCCTTGCATGTGTAAATGGAGGTCAGAGAATAGCTTTGGGCATCAGTTCTACACCCCACGTTTGCTTGCTGGCTTGTTTGGTTTAGGTCAGTGGTTCTCAACCTTTCTAATGCTGCAAACCTTAAATATAGTTCCTCATGTTGTAGTGACCCCAACCCTAAAATTATCTTCATTTCTATTTCATGACAGTAATTTTACTACTGTTATGAATTTTAGTGTAAATACCTGATATGCAGGATATCTGATATGTGACCCTGTGAAAGGATCATTTGACCCCCCCAAAGGGGTTACAACCCATAGGTTGAGTTCCTCATGCTGGTTGGGTACATTTTCTAAGAAGAGCCTTTTTCTAACTCTTACTGGTTTTATAGTTTGAATGCCATGGAATTATAGGTGATTGGGAATACTTTCCTTTAAAGGTTTGGAAGGTGTTTGCTGTTGTCTTGGAATTTCTGTTGCTTCTATTGAGTAGCATTAAGCCACTCTGAGTTTTTGGACCCTGTGACTTACTTTTTTGTTACTGTCATCCCACAGGATTTTTTTCTTTGTTCCAGTATTTATACTCTGAACCCCCAGATGTTTCTGGATTGTGTCAGATTGACAGCTGAGCAAACTGTGACAGTATGATTTCCAGGTTCATCCATGTTACTGCATGGAGCAAAATTTCAGACCACTTTACTGTAACTGACACTGTGTGTGTATATTAGACACTCACTCTTTAGTTTGTCAGTTGATGAACATTTTTTTGTCTCTGTGAGTCATGCTGCTAAGAAGGTTGGTGCACAGACTTGTGTAAGGATGTGTTTTGCTTTTCTTATATAAAGTGTAGGTGCAATTGGTGGAGTTTACCATCTGTTTTAATCCCCTGAATTACTGATTTCTGTGTCGTTGTTTTTAATTCTTAAAGTCTTTTTCTCCCCTCTGAATATTTTTGTCTTATGTCTGTGTTTCTCTTTAATAAAAATAACTTTGGCAAGTTTTCTCTTTCCCACGAGTCACCATTCACAATAGGCTTTAATATAGTGGATTTATTTAAGTGGTGCTAGGGGTTGAGCTAGAGCCTCAAACATGATGATCAAATTCCCAGCCACTGAGCATCTGTTCTTATTTATTGATTTTTTTCGAGACAAGAGTTTTGCTTTGTAACTCAGGCTAGCCTTGTACTCGTCAGCATTGGTTTGCTAGCTGTTAGGATTACAGGCGTGTGTTACCATATCAGTTTTGGGGAGCCAAACTGTCTGTGGATGAATGGAGTGATTACATGCTGCTTTAACTACATACCAGTCCTGTTAACTTTCTTTTTTTTTTTTTTTTGAGTCATACAGTAACTGAGGATGACATGGGACTTCTGATCATACTGCCTCTACCTCCTGAGTGGTGGAATGTGTTCTTCTATCACACAGTTTTGCTGAGTGTTTTTTTGAGACAAGGTCTCACTGTGTAGCTCTGGTTGCCCTAGGACTCACTGTCTAGACCAGGCTGGCTGCTGCCTCCCAAGTGTGTGGATTAAAGGTGCATGCCATTACACTTAGCTTGTTGAGTGGTTTTATTAATTCTAGGGTAGGAATCCTGGTCTTTGTGCTTGTTGGCATGAACTCTTGCGAATGAATTAGGTCTCCTTCATGTTTTGATGTCTTTTACATTTTGTTTGGTGTATGTGTGTTTACACATACATGGGTGGTTTCATACATTGTGGAGGTCATAGGACAATCTGAATGTATTGGTTCTTTTTTTCTACCCTGTGAGTCTGGGAACCAGTTACCAAGCTTGACAAGCTAGTGCCTTTCCTTCTGTCTTAGTCACTGTTCTACTGCTGTGAAGAGACACCATGACCATGGCAGATGTTATCAGAGAAAGTATTTAACTGGAGGCTTGCTTACAGTTTGAGCAGTTTAGTTCATTATCACTGTGGTGGGGAACATGGCAGCATACTGGAATAGTAGCTGAGAGCTACATTCTGATCTGTAGTCAGAGAGAAAGATACTGGATTTGATGAGAACTTTTAAAACCTCAAATCCCACCCCCCAGTGACATACTTCCTTTAAGGCCATACCTCCTAATTCTTCTAATACTTTTAAATAGTGCCTGTCCCTGGTGCCTAAGCCATTGAATATAGATTCTGTGGGGGCTATTCTTTTTTTTTTTATTTTTATTTATTTTTTATTGGATATTTTACTTATATTTCAGATGCCATCCCCTTTCCCCATTTCCCCTCCCTAGAAAACCCCTATCCCATGCTCCCTTCTCCTTTTTGCTTTTATACAATTTTAAAAAATCTTAATCAAAAGCTTTGTAAGTTTGGTAATGCTCAATATCAATCAGAAGTGTAACCCAATACCCAACCTAGATATATCAACTATCTTTGACTGGGCGGAGACACTCGAATATCTGCCTCCATGTTCCCCCCCTCCTTTTCTCTCTGGTCACCTAGCTCGTCTTCTCCTCCTCCTCTCCTCCTCCTTTTCCTTTTCATACTCTTCCCACCTTAGCTCCTTCTACATATCACCCTACATGTTAAAATAAAACTTTTCTCTCAAAATACAATTAGAGCATAACTATACCAATTTGTGTCAGTAAGGTACAAGATAGACCTAATACACAGTCCATCATTTTGTTGACTAACCAGAACCTCTGTCATCTCTCCTAACTAAAAGACTTAGTTCTGAACCTGGCTTTTTTCTTGGCTTTAGAATGAATGTCAGCTGAAAACCATCCTCTCAAATCTTTTCTCTCAAAGTAAATAGCCAGGATTGGCTATGAGACTATAAGTTTTCAACCCCGTCAGAAATCCAGAATGACTGAATTAACTGAAATTATGGGAATCACAAAGCATAGCTTCTAAAACTTAGCCAATTTATAGAGACCACTGAACATCTGGACAGTTTCTATACTACAAAACGTTGGAGCATCCAGTCTTCAGCCTTCTGGCCCAGGATCCTCTGACAGACCAAGTGATGCAGAATTATTAAGGGTGATTACTCTGTCTTGGCAGATATAATCAGTTGACTATTCCACAAGTGTGTCCTTTTCTGGACAGTAATTTGTCTGTAGATGAAAGAGACAATTCTTGCCTAGTGGGTGTCTCACCACAACGGGAGTAACTCTAAAGATGCTCATTTTCTTCTTAGGATCTAAGACAGGAAGCTGTCAGGACCAGACAGGTCTCTAATCAAAATGACCATTAATACAGAAATGTTTGTAACGTCAATTCTGTGGACTTCTGATGTTTTGAAAACCAACTATCCATGTAAGGTAATCTGGACTGTTGTCTGTTAACTCCTCTCAGCTATTTCTAAATAAAATATAGAAAACACCCTAACAATAAATTCAAAGCCATGAATTAGCTATAGGTCCTTAACTCACAGGCTAACCATCTCAAATCAGTTAAAAAAATTAAAGAAGGACTGGGTCTAAGCCTTGTATTCCTAAATGTGTTATACAGGCACAATGCCTATGAGAGTAACAATATTCATCTCACTTTTATATCAGTAAGAAGCTTGTACCAATGAAAACCTTAAATTTGAAATCAAAGTAAATTTTGTACCATTTTAGAAATTATAACTTCACCTTAATAACAGTAATACATATTTCTACCAATAGGTTATGGCTATGCAATAAATCCTAGCTATTTCTCCCTGTTCCAACAAAACCACTACTTTTCCCTAGAAAGACAGCCCGATATTAACCACCTAAGTCCCCAAGCTCAGGAAATAGGGGCGCCAACTCTTCATAGGTTCGAGCAGGTCTGCTCAGCTTGCTTGATGAGTAGATACACCAAGGCTGTGTATTCTCCAATATACAATTCTCAAAACAAATTTTAGTATCAAGATAATTTTTTGTTTGAATTCTGGAAACTAGTCTTCTGGCAGCCTGCCTCTGTCATGTCTAATCCATATAATTCTGGGAGTTTCTATGAGGGTGTGCTCCCACCATCCTCACATTTCTGCCTCCCTGCTCTCAAATTCCCCAACACTAGGGAATCCAAACTTGAGGTATCAAGGCTCTCCACTTCCACTGATGCCTAACCCCTTACCCCATCCCCCCTCCTCCAATTACTATGAGGGTGGGCTCTGTGGGGGCCATTCTTATTCATACCACCACACCTACTGAGCCATCTTACTGGCCCTTGCTGTTTTATGCGCATTGTTATTTTTTTTTAAGATAGATATAGGTATGTATGATGTATGTATGTATGTATGTATGTATGTATGTATGTATGTATGTATGTATTCACCATTGCTCTCTTCAGACACACCAGAAGAGGGCATCAGACCACATTGCAGATGGTTGTGAGCCACCACGTGGTTACTGGGAATTGAACTCAGGACCTCTGGAAGAACAGTCAGTGCTCTCAATCACTGAGCCATCTCTCCCGCCCAGTGCATTATTATTTTTAATGTATATTTATCTATATGAGGGTGTTCAGTCCCCCAAAACTGGAGTTACAGATAGTTGTGAGATATCATGTGGGTGCTGCGAATTAAACCCAGGACCTCTGGAAGCGCAGACAGTGCTCTTAACCACTGAGCCATCTCTCTAGTTCTGGAGCTTATTGTCTTTTAAATGAGAGCTTTTCCTTATTTGCTGATATTTAAGAGTAAAATACCAGAATTTATTTGTTGATATTTAAGAGTAAAACACCAGAACTCTGGTTCTGAGGTGATGATTAGGCTTCTTGTTTTGAGAGTCACTGAATATGATCTGGGACATTTTGTCAGGAGTGCCCTAGTGTCAGAATCCTGATCATCTTGGGTTGGTCTGATTCACCAGGAAAATCTAATCTCCTGCCTGCTGGGTATAGGGCTGGTTATTATTGTACTTTAAAGGAAAAGTTTGAGGTGAAGGTCATGAGACACAGGGATGGGGTTCCGTCAGTATGTAGGTTTTCTTTAATCCCTCCCTCTGTCTTCAGGATGGTGCTCTCATAACTCTTTCTCATGTCCTCCTGTCTAGGCTTTGTGCTTTATTTTTTTCCTGGGCAGAGGAAGGGCAGGGAAAGAGGATATGGGAGTTGAACTGCTTCTTAAATAGACTTCCAGGCAGTCCTCCTCCCGTTTTTAGCAGCAACCTCACCATTACTTTTAAAATTATCTGATGTTACTGCCAAGTCCTAACTCCTTTTGGGGAGTGTGGTAGAGTGTGGTGGTGTCACCCTGGTAACTTCCTGGCTTTCTCTTATTGGCCTCACAATTGCCTTTCACTTGTCTGTTATTAAGTGGATTGCTACTCTTCCAGAATATATATGTGTATATGTGTGCATGTATGAATATGTAGATATGTATATATTCATGTGCATATAACTACATGTAACTATATGTAGCTCTTTCTCGTTTTTGAGAATTATGTATGCTAGAAACCATTGTTTAGCAGGATTTAAGAAATAAAGTAGATGTTGACTCTACCATTCTACTTTGTGAGTTCTCTCAATTTTTCATTATGTATCAAATTTCTACATTTTTCTTTCAAGATTTATTTCTTTTTATATGAGTACACTGTAGCTGTCTTCAGACACACCAGAAGAGGGCATCGGATCCCATTACAGATGGTTGTGAGCCACCATGTGGTTGCTGGGAATTGAACTCAGGACCTCTGGAAGAGCAGTCAGTGCTCTTAACTGCTGAGCCATCTCTCCAGCTCCTCCACATGTTATTTTTAAAGGTGGACAGAGAGAGCTGACTCCTGAGGGTTGTTCTGACCACCACATGTGCTATGGTACAGATATATGCTCAGATGCATGTACTATGTATACACACATACACAAACAATTATAACAGATTAAAAATAAATAATAAAATGTCAATGTAAAGCAAAGCATGGAGGCACATGCATGTAATTATAGCACTGGGTGGTAGAGACGGGAAGAGCAGGTGTTCAAAGTCAGCCTGGGCTACATGAGATCCTATTTTAACATTCACCCTACCCCCACCCCTAGAAAGAAAGAAAGAAAGAAAGAAAGAAAGAAAGAAAGAAAGAAAGAAAGAAAGAAAGAAAGAAAGAGCCATTGTGGCAGCAGGATAACTTGGGTGATAGTGGTATTTGCCCCCAAAGCCTGATCACCTGAGTTTGATCACCAGGACAACAATCCAGAGAGAATTGACTCTCAAAAGTTACTCACTAACCTCCAAAGAGTATTTGTGTTTGGAAGAATACCCACTGTATGTGTACACACACACACACACACACGCACACACACACACACGTTTATTATTGTTGTTGTTATTTATTAATTTTTTTGAGACAAGTTCTTACTGTATATCCTTGGCTGTCCCGGATCTCATTATGTAGACTAGGCTGGCCTTGAACTCATAGAGATCTGTTTGTCTTTTTCTTCCAAGTGCTGAGATTAAATGTGTATGCCTCAGCATTCTATGCATGAATGTGTGTATTAATACATTGTAGCCCTAGATGGCTTGGAGCTCACTATGTAGATCAAGCTGGCCTAGAATTTACACCAATCTGCCTGCTTTCGCCTTCCAAGCTCTGGGATTATTGGAACGTTCCAGGGTGCCCCAGGGCTTTGTGTAGGTTTTAAATTTTTTTGTTGTTGCTGTTTTGTTTTTTGTTTTTTTTTTTGTTTTTTTTTTTGAGACAGGGTTTCTCTGTGTATTCTTGGATGGCCTGGAATTTTCTATGTAGACCTCAGAACTCACAGAGATTCTCCTGCCTCTGCCTCGGGAGTGCTGGGCCAGCTTTGTGTTTGCTAGGGAAGCAGTCTACCCACTGAGCAAGTGGAGCATCAGCAGCCGTCCTGAGAACTCTGTAGTCACGTGTCGAATCGCAGGAGGGCTGCCTACTGTGGCTGTGTGTTTTGCTTTTTCCCAGCGGCTTGTGAGGATTACAGTTGTTCCATGTAGTTGTTAGTGCTTGGTTTTTTGAGTGTTTAGAACCTTAGCCATTTTATGCCTCCTTTCTTACTTTTAGACAGGTTTTGTGTGTGTGTGTGTGTGTGTGTGTGTGTGTGTGTGTGTGTGTGTGTGTGTGTGGTGTGAGAGTGTGTGAAACTCTGGCTGTCCTGGAATGCATTCTATAGATCAGGCTGTCCTCAAATTCTCCAAGATCCTGCCTGCCTTTGCCTCCTGGGCAGTGGGACTAAAGGTGTGCGTTGGTTGCTACTGCCTGGCTTACCGTGGTTTTAATTACATTTCTCTGCTGTCTAATGATCTTCTATCTTTACATTTTTAAAAATTTATTTTTACTTTATGTGCATTGGCATTATACACATGTATGTCTGGCATTTTGGCTGCAGGTATGTCATGTGAGGTGGTTGGATCCCTTGAAATTGGAGTTAGAGACATGTGGGTACTGGCAAATGAGCCTAGGTCCTCCAGAAGAGAGTGGTTCTTAACCACTCTCCAGCCATCTCTTCAGCCCAGTCTCTTTGCATTTTAACATCTGCTTCATGAGTGTTCAAAGTGGTGCAGAGAAGCAGAATGAGTACATAGTCATACTTTGTAAGATTGGAGATGGTTCTGTAAATGTATGTCAAGGGTCTATTTTATAGTATAGACATAATTTTAATATTTTGATGGTTGGATCTTCCTGTACTTAATAAGTTATTACTTTTAGGATTTTGTTTTGGATTACGCTTATTCTTTGCTAGGGATTTTGTAGGAAAAACACTGAACAGAGTGACTTGTATAGTTGAAGGCATGTTTGTAAGGTTTGGAGTTCTTTAATTTTTGATTAATTGATTTAGAAATGTAGATGAATCCAAGGGTTAGATATAAAAGAAACATGATACAGATAGCTGATAGCTTGACTTTTTTTCCTTCTTCCTTAGGACATTTTCATTCCATCACCAAGTCTGGAAGAACCGTCAAATGATGTGAAGAAAGCTGGGGGTTTGCATAGCACATCTCTCACTGTTGAGTGTTCGAAGACTTCAGAGAGTGAACCAAAGAATTCCACTGATGACCTTGGGCTCTCCATGACAGGGGATTCTTGCAAACTGATGCTTTCTGCAAGTGAGTATAGTCAGTCCTCAAAGATGGAGAGCTTGGGTTCTCCCAGGATTGAGGAAGGAGGAGAGAATACACAGATTGACGATACTGAACCCTCATCTCCAGTTACCAATTCTAAACCTCCTACTGAAAGTGAAAATGTCTTGGTGAATCCAGCACAGGACAACCAGGTAGAAATGAGTCAGAATGTAGATAAAGCAAAAGAGGATGAAACAGAGGACAGAGGTGACGTTGGTGTTTTAGCTGCTGGCTGTAAAGGCAGAGAAGACACAGTTGCTGAAGACGTTTGCATTGACCTCACTTGTGATTCTGGGAGTCAGGCAGTTCCTTCTCCAGCTGCCCGCTCTGAGGCACTCTCCAGTGTCTTAGATCAGGAGGAGGCCATGGAAATGAAGGAACACCATCCAGAGGAAGGGTTTTCGGGATCTGAAGTAGAAGAAGTCCCTGAGACTCCCTGTGGAAGTCACAGAGAGGAGCCCAAAGAAGAACCGATGGAAAGTATCCCACTGCACCTTTCTCTGACTGAAACTCAGTCTGAGGCGTTGTGTCTTCAGAAGGAAGCCCCCAAAGAGGAATGCCCAGAAGCTATGGAAGTTGAAACCAGTGTGATTACTATTGACTCCCCCCAGAAGCTGCCAGTACTTGACCAGGAATTAGAACATAAGGATCCAGAAACTTGGGAAGAGGCTACTTCTGAGGACTCCAGTGTTGTTATCGTTGATGTGAAGGAGCCTTCTCCTAGAGTTGACATTTCCTGTGAACCTTTGGAGGGAGTGGAGAAGTGCTCAGACTCCCAGTCCTGGGAGGCTGCGACTCCAGAGGAAGAACCACGTGCAGAGAATAGATTAAGTACTCCAGAGGAAAAGAGCGTAGAGTGTGATGGAGAGTCAAAAGCAGAGACCACAGAAAAGGACTCTGTAGCAGAAGACTCTCCACAACTTCCTTTGCCTTCAGTGACAGAGGAACCTGTCAGACCCGACCAGGAGACGCAGCAGCTCCAAGTTCAAGAGAAAGAGAGCCCAGTGACTGTAGATGCAAAAGTGGCTGATGACAAGCAGCTGGGATCAGAGGGCGCATGCCAGCAGCTTGAGAAGGCCCCTGCTCGTGCCTCACAAAGTTTCTGTGAAAGTTCTAGTGGTGAGTGGTAACAGATTTCATTTGGAGCTATCCAGCTAGGTTCCTATCTGGAAAGGGAGGACGCGAGCCCACATACTGTGTCAGGACTCAGCGTGAGCTTGAAGGAACAGTATGTGGGAAAATTTGAGATTCAGGGTTCTTGTTTTCTTCCATAGTTGTAATTATTTGTATGACCAGAGCTCATTTGAGGTTTATCAGCACCTTAGCTCAAGAGTAGTCGATACATGAAATTAGGAATTGTACAAGTTACTTTCTTCTGCTTACTTAAGTCCTATTCCTGAGGCTCCCACCCCACTCATGTGAAGTAGGCAGGTGTCACCAGTGAGTGGTTCCCCCATCATCTATCCATCTATCCTTTCTTTCTATCTATCTATCTATCTATCTATCTATCTATCTATCTATCTATCTATCTATCTATCCATCCATCCACCCACCTATTTCCCCCAGCCCCCGTCTGTCTGTCTTGTCTTTTTTGGTTCAAGGTTTCATTTTTATGGTACAGACTGTCCTCTCATTTTCTTTTTTTTTCCTGATATTTAATAACTTTATTTTAAAACAATGTTTTAAATTTATTTTCTGCAAATTCCATACATATGAACAGTATATTTTGATTATATTCATCTGCCATTACCTCCTTCCAGTTGCCTTCTGGTGCTTCTGACCCCATCGCCCTCCCAACTTCATGTTCTCCTTCACTGGCTTGTTATTACAACTCAGCCTTGAGTCTTACCAGGGCTGGTCACTGTGCACGGCTATGGGGCATCCTCTGGGGTATGGGTAACCTCCTAGTAGCTCTAGCTGCAGAGGAGAGCTCTCCCTTAGCATCATCAACTGCTAATAGCCCCTTCCCCATTTGTGCTAGAATTTTGACTGGCTCGATCTGTGCAGGCCCGGTGCAGGCAATCCTAGGTGCTGTATGTTTCTGTGTGCAGTAGCAATGCATGTCCAGAAGTCAGCGTTTCACAGCTCTGCCCTCATCCACCAACTCTCACTCTTTCTGCCTGTTCTTCTGCAGTGTCCTCTAAGCTATCATGGACATGATAGCTGAGCACTCATGGCCACTTCTCCTTGTAACTTGGTAGATAGGAGTCTCTGTAGTAACTGCTCTCCACTGCAAAAAGATGCTTTTCTGACCAAAGTTGAAAGCAACATAAGTCTATACGTATAAACATAAATATTTAGAAGACATGTTGACAGTTGGACAATCCAACAGGTTCCCAGCTGTGGCCTTTGATCTCCCTAGTCCTGGGCTTTTGACAAGGTTTGAAGAACCATGTTTTTCTGTTTCTGTATCTCATGTCCTGGGATTATAGGTGTGTGTCACCATGCCTGGTAGGAATGAATACCTTTTAGCAATTTTTTTATAGTTGTGTGTAAGCAAAAGAATACTCTAAAATATTGAGATTTTAGTAATAGTATTCTTTATGAATTAACAGATTATTCTGTTAGTTGCCAGAATGAACTATTCTTTTCTCATAAACTATGTCTTATTAAGATTTATTTTACTAATATTCATCTGGATTATTAAAGATGCTGGAAAATGACTTTATTTCCTTCCCCTTCCCTCTCTGTTCACCTCTCTGCCCTGTCCTTCCTTTCCCCAACTCCTCAGCTCCCTTTCATGTCCTTCCTGCCCATCCTCTTCCTCTCCCTCTTCACCTCTTCCTCCTCCCTCTTTTCTTTCCTCTTCTTTCCTTTGACTTCTCCTTTCTTCTTTCTTCTCTCATACTCTTTGCTTTTCTTTTTCCCCTTCCTTTCTTCATTTTGTTGAGAAGTACAGTAGCTGCCCCATGCAGCAGGGAGGCATCCTAAAACTGGGTTCCTTCCTTTTCTTCTTCAGAAGTGATTCTTTTTTAGGTTTTGGGGATGTAGTTTGATGGTGGAATCTTCATTTCAGTATTTGAAAAAAGTTTTTTATGTGATTTCAAGGCCAGCCTAGTTTATAGGGAATTCCAAGACAGTCAAGGCTACCCAGAGGAACCCTGTCTTGAAAAGCAACAATAATAGCAACAATAAAAACAAAGCAAAAAAGAGGAATTAAAAATGGGGTCTGGAGAGATGATGGTTCAGTGGTTGAGAATCCTTACTGTTCTAGAGGACCAGAGTTTGCTTGCCAGCACTTTGGATCACTCAGAATCCCTTGTAACTCCACCTTTAGGGGATCTGATACCCTCTTCTGGCCACTATGTAGACAGGGCAGGCCTTAAACTCAGTTCATTATATTTCTTACCAAAATTAGGACACTTACATTTTTCATTTAAATATATTTTCTTTTTTTTTTTTTTTTTTGTTTCCTCCCCCCCCCCCCCCCCCCCCCCCCCCCCCCCCCGTGTTGTGTGTGTGCTCTTGCATGTGTGTGTGAATGACAGGTTCTCTCTATAGCCCCCAAAGCAGTTGTGCTCTTGGCTTCAGTTACAGATCTGTCCACCTGGCTTGTAGACTTTTTGTTTTTAAAAAACAAAAACAGGTTCTCATAGGGCCTTGAACTTTATGTAGCTGAGGCAGACACTGGACTTTTGGTCCCACTGTCAGTCCTTCCCAATGCTGATACTCCATGTGCATTGAACAGTTCATGTACCAGGCAAGCACTTGACCTCTGGCCTACAGCCCAGCCCTAACAGTTGAAGTATGAAAAACACTCAAGTTGTTCAAGAGAGGGAAAGGAGCCAGTCTAAATGCCTCTACTGATGGTCTCTGGTCACTGCTAACAGTTTGGCAGCTTCTTCACACCCCTGCCTGTGGAGGATGCCTCTAACAAGGTGGCACTCGAAACAGTGCCACCTAGCAACAGGTTCCTGCAGCTGATGATGTGAAAAGCCTTACCTTCATTCTTATTTTTGTTTTTTTCTTTTAGACTTAGAGTTTTATTATTTAGTTAGGTCTGTGGCCCAGGCTAGCCTTGAACTTAGGACAGTCTTCATGCCTAAGCTTCCTGAGTGCTGGGATAACAGCATGGCCCACTTTACTCTGCTTTGTGTTTTTGTTAGATGGCTTTTCATTAGTTGTAAGACGTGAACAGTTCTTTTAAGTACACATGAAGACCATGCTGCTTTACAGCATAGCACTTCAGGAGAGGTCTTCCTTGTATTGATTTTTTTTAAGGCAGGGCTTTTGAACTTCAGACCTGTTCTGTCTTACTAGCTCTCTTCTATTTTTGGGAGTGCTTTTCTCTTCTTTGATAAGCTGTCTCTGTTTCTATCATTTATGAAATTCTCAAGAAAAAAAATGAAAAACTTTAATACTAATTGGAAATTTTTTAGGGTGGGTGTGGTGACTCATAGCTATAGATAACACTTGGGAGACAGAGACAGGAGGATCAATGCATTTTGAAGGTTCTCCTGATTTACATACTGACGCACAGGCCAGGGTGGGCTGCCTGTGAGACCCTACCTCAACCCCCTCCTAACCATAAAGAGTTTTAAGTAATGAGTCCTGTGAGTTTCTTAGTAATAAGACCAAATTTTTTACACAGGTGTTTTGATAACTGGTATTGTTTTCTTTTGCTTCTTTATTGTATCTTTATTGATAGGCTGACATGCAATAGGGTAGCCTATGACAATCTGGCAAAGAAGAAAAGATTTGAAAATTTAAATAATGGCCTAAATATGAGAGAACTGAAATGTGGAACATTCTGGTTAACTTAAAAGAATAAAATATGACAAGTGTTTTACAGAATTTGGTGATTATCTAACTGTATTAGTGGTGATGCAGATGGCTGGTAAGTACAGAGAAATAGAAAAGAGAAATAGAAAAGCATTTGGAGGACATTGAACATGAGTAATTAAGAAACACTGGAAACAGTTAACTGCATGCTGACTGAAGAGTTAGGATTTAATTTTTTTTTGATTTATTTTATGTGTATGAGTGTTTTGCCTACATGTATGTATGTGTACCATGTGCATGCCTGGAACTCACTGAAGTCAAAGAGGTTATCAGATCCCTTAGAGCTGGGGTTATGGATGGTTATGAGCCACCATGTTGGTTCTTGGAACAAAGTCTGAGTCCTCTGCAAGGTCCTCTTAATTGCTGAGTCGTGCCTCTAGCTCAAAGAGTTAGGACATTTTCTTGTATTGAAGACCTGAAAGGATTTTGACTAGAAACCAGCATTTTCAAATCCATGTGATCTAACAGCTTCTCTCTGGTATGTTGTCCTAAGAAGTGGGGGCTGGTGAGAAAAGCTGAGGAAATGTTGCTAGTCTGTACAGTCCAAGGACAGGGACATTGAAGACTGGATAGAGTCTGCGGCAGTGCTGCCCCTGGGGGCCTGGAAAACGCTTCAACTCTGTTAAGTTATATTGATGAAATCAGATAGTCTTAAACTATTTCTAATAAGTTTTACCTAGTATTATGCAAAGGAATCTTGCACCAAGAAGCAACAATTTCCACTGATAAGATGTTTACATGTTAGACACGCATGTTCATTTGTCTGCCTGCTTCTGTCCTTTATGTGCTGGGAGTGAATGTGTGAGCTGCCACACCTGGCTGAAACATACTTTTATGTCTTCAAAAATTTTTAGTGTTTGTAATAATTTAATAGCACCCAACTAAATATGCACATTGGGCATGCTCCTTCTTGGGGATTTGCCAGGATACAGAGACTGAGCTTTGAATGTTTCCACTCTGCTTACCATCTAGAATGCATACTATTCAGTACAGCTGAAGGAAAGCCTCAGATTTGGCTGTTAGCATCAATGACCAATTTGAAGTCCTTTTGGCCTACGTGATTTTTTTTTTTTGTCGCCTTTCAGAGAGGACCACATATGTGTCAGGCTTTGCTTTGGAAGTCTTGGAGAATGCAATGCTAGGTAGAACTTACCAAATGATGCCTGTCTGGGCTCACCAGAGTCAGATCCGTGTTGCCAAGTGTGTCTAGATACAGTATTTGGGAAGCAGATGGTGACCCAGTGTTGCTCAGTCCTCTTCTTTTGTGCCTCTGGTGGTGTCTGTTTACTATTAATGGCTAGGGAGTGGCTGTCTTTCTAGCAGGAGGGACCTGGTTTGGATGGCTGTATTGCCGATAGGGTTAAGAAATTGGGAAAAGAACACCTGAGATTTTTTTTGTAGTTTCTCATTTTTGTGTAATGTACACTTCTGTGTGATTTTTGTTTTTTTCAATTGTGTTTTCATTTTTGTTTGTTTGTTTATTTCAGAAACCCCATTTCATTTCACTTTGCCTAAAGAAGGTGATATTATCCCACCATTGACTGGCGCAACCCCACCTTCTATTGGGCACCTAAAATTGGAGCCCAAGAGACATAGTACTCCTATTGGTGAGTGATTAAAAACAAAGATATTTAAGGCATTAAAATAAAAGCTACTTAAAGACCTTACCATTCTTTAAGCAAGTGGTACTTTTCTATCTGAGGAGTTGGTCTGCTTGAGAGGGCTGATGTTTGGTTTGGAGGAGCAGGGTCTGATCTCACTGCCAAGAGATGAGAGGTGGTGAGATGATGGAGAGAGAAGATGGAGGGAAGGAGGGAAGAGCGTCAAGTCTGTCTTATCACCATCAAACTGGAACTAAGCTGGGATATGGAACTGTTTGGCAAGAAAGAGACAAGGCATATGGAGAAGTGCTGTACTCAGTGTGCTTGCCTGATCAGGCTGCTGCTGCATAGGGCAAGAAAGCTTAGGTCCTCCTCTGTCCTTGGAGCAGCGGGTGGATGTCTCCATTAACCTGTTTGTTTTCTCTAGTCAGTGCTGGGAGGTAACAGTCATGCCGCCTGGAGTCTCCTGTTGCCTATGCCTGATGCTGGCAGATGTGGGTTGGCTGAGGGCTCATGCAGCATCCTTTGTCCAGATGCAGAAGTGGAACTGAATCCTCTTAAGACCAGGTGTCAATACTAGTTGGTAGTTGTTGATACTTACAAACAGGACCTATCCTAGGGACCCTCTTTAATCTTGCAGAGTGGTGGAATCAAACAGGCAAATTGATCATTTCAAATTGCTGTTTTTCATGTTCATATTTTAGTGTTCTTTCTTTCTTCCTCCCTACCTCCTTTCTTTCAGGGATTCGCAACTATCCAGAAAGCACCATAGCAACCAGTGATGTCATGTCTGAAAGCATGGTGGAGATCAATGATCCTCTACTTGGGAATGATAAAGGGGATTCTGAGTCTGCCCCAGAAATGGATGGAAAACTGTCTCTGAAAATGAAGCTGGTTAGTCCTGAGACAGAGGCCAGTGAAGAATCTCTGCAGTTTAGCCTGGAAAGTAAGTTTTATGTTTTTATTTGGTAATTAGTTACTCCAGGTTGTCCACATTAGGGGGCTCACAAATGCCTGTGGGTAGGACACCTCTGTGGCACCTGCACACATGAGAACATATCCCACCTCCCATACACATAGTTTAAACAAAGAGTCTAGAGTAGAAAATGTAGGATTGTGGACTTACACTATAAACTTATGTGGACATTTTTTTCAAATGAATGCAAGATGTTTGGTTACAATAAAAAGAGGATGTCAGATGCCCTGGGACTGGTATTACGGATGGCTGTGAGTTGCCATGTGGGTGCTGGAATAAAGTCTGGGTCCTGAGAAGGAATAGGTTCTCTTAACTGCTGAAACTCTCCAGGCACCCCCTCTCCCCAAAATAATTCTTATGAAAGAGCTTGTAAAAAAGCAGAGGGGGGGACTCAGACAGCAGGAGTAAGCCTGTGAGGAGGAAGGTTACAAGAAAATAACAGTGTCAGGTTGTAGGAGCTGAGGTCCAGTAGGATAGGTCAGATGGTGTTAGTTTGAGGCATTTGGGGTGGTACCTAGGAATGGGAGTCATGCAAACATGAGGTCTTAGTGTGGACCAGAGAGAAGACTACTCCATTTATCTCATCCTTGTGCTGTTTCCTCAAGGCTGACAGTTGTCTGTAGTCTTCTCTAGGGTCCAAGCTGAAGCCTCATGTTAGTAAGCTGTCACTGAGAAGCTGGTTCTGGAAGTGGAATTACTAGAGCAAATCCAAGCTTGTTTATCTCATTGTCTTCTAAAACTACCTGTCCTACTTGGAAGGCAGAGGCAGAAGGATCTTTGAGTTTGAGGCATGCCTGGTCTACAGAGTAAGTTTCAGGACAGCCAGGGCTACATAGAAAGACCCTGTCTCAAAACATACAAACAAACAAACAAACAAGCAAATACCCAAAATACCCTGTCCTGGGGCATGATAGCATCCTAAGTATATAAAAGGGAGAGACTATCAGGCAGCTAAGGGTGTTATAGACATTGCAGCCTTGGAAATAGCTAGAAGGTGAGCTTACCGTTGCTCATCCCATAGTATGCGATTGCCTGCAGTAGGAATGAGAAGAAGCAAACTTGTCAACGAGAGAGGCTGTGCTCTATCAGGGGTCTCAGTGGAGACCCTAGTTAGCTGCATCAGTGGGACTGTCCCCATTTATTTCTGCTGGATGTTTTCAGCACCTGATTGGATGGTGTTTTTCTATCTGCTGCTATTCACTGTTTTTTTACTTTTTCTTGCTGTATACTTAGTAAACTCACTCATTTGAAACTGAAGACATGACTGTTATAGATCATTCCCCAGACCAGATGGAACACAGGGCATATTAAGTTGAACCTAGAATGTCAATGGGAATTAAAGTATTACATGATTTCACCCTTACTGTTGTTTTTGGGATGAAATATTAATTCTCAGAGAAATAATTCTCAGAGAGGCTGAGAAAGGGGCTGGTATTTGCTTATGATACCTCAAGTTCTCAGCACAAAGGAGACAGACTTCTCCCAGAGAGACAATGGACAAGTAATAAGAGACAAAGAATGAGGGGGAAGAGAAGAGAAGAGAAGAGAGGAGAGGAGAGGAGAGGAGAGGAGAGGAGAGAGGGAGAGGAGAGAGGGAGAGGAGAGAGAGAGAGGGAGAGGAGAGAGGGAGAGGAGAGAGGGAGAGGAGAGAGGGAGAGGAGAGGGAGAGGAGAGGGAGAGGAGAGGGAGAGGAGAGGGAGAGGAAGAGGAGAGGAAGAGGAGAGGAAGAGGAGAGGAAGAGGAGAGGAAGAGGAGAGGAAGAGGAGAGGAAGAGAAGAGGAAGAGAAGAGGAAGAGAAGAGAAAAAGAGAAGAGAAAGAGAAGAGAAAGAGAAGAGAAAGAAAGAGAAGAGAAGAGAAGAAGAGAAGAGAAGAGAAGAGAAGAGGAAGGAATGTTTGTCCCATTAGGAGAAAAGGACTGCCTCTGGATAGAGAGGAGACAGACTGACCCATAGGCAAATGGCGACCTATAAAAGTAAAAGGGGAAACCCCATGTTAGGATAAGGTGTTTAATTTTAACTGAGCATATTAGGTGAGTCAAAGGGGGCTTTTGGTTTCTGGACCTTAATACTTTAATAGCTGGACCTTGGTAGTCAGCCTCAAGAGGAGGAAGTAGCCAAGTAAGGCAGTAGACCTTGGTGGCTAGCTTTAGGAATGAATTCTAATGGTTTTTAGCATGGAAGGGAGGATAGGGGAGAAGGGCAAGGCCTATCAGAGCCATGTTTGCCATGCTTGGACTGGCTAGGGTGCCTTCATTATGCTGATGACGGTATTTGGGAGTCTTGAACAGTAGGACCTCAAATTCAAGGCCATGCTGAGCTGAGAAAATGGAGGTGGGACAGGGAGAGAGATGAGAGAACAGGTGGGGTCATGTTAGCACTGAACTCAACTTGACCTTTAGATGGGAATTGCTCCTGAGAGACAGAGGAGCTAAACTAAGCATGATCAGTCACACTGACAGGTAGGACTCCACCTCCTTTTTTTTTTTTTTTTTTTTTACCCCCACTAGGAAGGTAGTATCTGGGGCACTCAGATTTATTGACTTCATTTCACCCTCTCAGCAGTTTACCCCTGCCACCAGTGACCACAGTATTTTACCCTGAGGCTGACTAAGCTCAGGTCCAGCCATCCTTTTTCTGAACAGGAAGGGCTCTAACTACTGAACTCTGCTGCTTCTGTGATGGGCAGTTGAGTCATGAGTGTTTTGTGAATGTCTGAAAACACTTAAGAGCTGTGTTTTTCTGAGACCGGAATAAATTGCGAATGAGATGAACACAGTGTAATCCCTTGATGCTTAGTGACACGGTTATGAAAACGCTGTCTTCCTCTTAGCTTTGCAGTACATTATTGTTGCTGGCTCTTCCGTGCGAAGTGTCCTTTCAAATATCTGTCCTTAAAACATTTTTTAAAGTGAATTTATGTATATGAGTTTTACATGTATGTATGTATGTGTAACGTGTGTGCCTAGAGCCTGTGAAGTTCAGAAGAATCCTTTGGGGCTGGAGTTAAAGATGGTTGTGAGCTACCATGTGGGTTCTGGCAACTGACTGAACCCAGGTTGTCCCCAAGAGCAACAAACAAGTGTGGGTAAAGCCCTTTGGCAAGGCCTTGAGTGCCTTCTATGTACGAGTGTTTCTAAAGTGAGCCATTTAGTTTATGCATTATCTCAGCACATTTTCCTATACATTTATTTATTTATTTTGAGATAGAGTTTCATTATATAGCTCAGGCTGTCCTAGGATTATTGTGTAGCTCAGGTTGGCTTTGCACTTAAGCTTCCCAAAATGTTGACATTACAGGGGTGTGTTCTATTTCACCTGGCTTGTCACATAGTTTATTCAGGTTTTTTCTTTCTTTGTTTTGTTTTTAAATAAAGTATTAGCTCAGCATCGAGGTGCACACCTTTAATCCCAGCACTTGGGAAGCAGAGGCAGGTGGGTCTCCCTGACTTTGAGACCAGCCTGGCCTACATAGACCCTATCTCAAAAAAATTCTTTTTTTAGTTTATAAATATTTTTAAAAAGGTTGATTTATGTACTTTATGTATATGAGTGTTTTGTCTGCATGTACATTTGCACATTAGAAGAGGGCATCAGATCCCATAGGGCTACAGTTACAGATGGTTGTGAGCTACCATGTGGGTGCTGGGAATTGAACCCAGGACTTCTAGAAGAGCAGGCAGTGCTATTAACTGCTGAGCCATCTCTCTCTACTGTCCCAACCCCACCTTTTTTTTTAGGGTTTTTTTGTTTGTTTGTTTGTTTTGTTTTTATTTTCTCATGTGAATTTTAAGTTTCTCATATGGGAAAGTGACTCATGATTCAGATGGTTCAGTTTTCACTTACAGATACTATAGATTGCAGTTCTGGCGAAGTACATACGTTTTCTGTAGGAAATCTGAGATGAAATAAAATGGTAGAGATGAGAAAAGCTTGTGCTGCTAATGCATGTCTTTTCTGTTGCCGGTTAGCTTCCCTTGTCTGTGTCTCCTGTTGCTGGTGTGGCAAGCAGACAGAGGCGGTAGCCTGGGGTGACTGGTGTGGCAAGCAGACAGAGGCAGTAGCCTGGGGTGACTGATGTCTGCTTTTCTCTCCTTCCTCTCACTGCTTTTGTTTTTGTCCAGAGCCTACAACTGCTGAGAGAGAAAATGGATCTACTGCCATTCCTGAGCCTGTTGCCAGGTAACCTGGGCTTCTTGTTACTTAGAGGAGTTTGATACAAAGGTGCTGCTTAAAGAGAGGACCACATGAAAACATCAAAGCCCAGCATAAAGATTCAGCAGCATGTTGAATTATAGGCTTCCTTGGTAATTTTATGTCTAACAAACTTTTGTGGTTCTTACTGTTAGAATACCTGGTGGTTTTCTCACCATTCATGTATGTACCTTTTTCTTTGTCTGTTGATGACCAAAGGAAATAAAGGGCCAAAGGAGATGGCTCTGGACACGTTGTCCTGCGTTCAGTACTCGGCTGCAGCCTCAGGACATTCTGCCTTTTCTTGCCAAGTATTTGCCAACTGAGCTATGCTGAGCTTTTTTTTTTTTTGCTTTGTCACAAATGCTGCAAAGCATTGTGTGAAGTATGCTGGGATATGTAGTGAAGTATGCTGGGATATGCAGTGAAGTATGCTGGGATATGTAGTGAAGTATGCTGGGATATGTAGGCTCTGGTGGCTGTGGGAACAGGGTTGTTTGTTTCTTGTGTGAGGCATCCCAGCGGGGAAAACCCAAGCCAGAGGTTGGTGACACACAAGTGAAGGCTGTAAGGCCAGCACAGGCAGCCATTGTGAGTAAAGCCATTGGCTGTGAGAGTGCGGACTACCGAGGATGACACCTACACCTGTGCTCCATTAAGAGTTCTTTGAATCTGCCAGTGACTGTCAGTTTTTAGTGAGCTGGCTGGGCTAGAGCGCAGTTGTGCTTGCCTGACTGAGGACTGTCGTTCAGTCCCTACTGTGACAAATAAGTGACACTTTCAAAAAAAGGATTCTAGCTTAGTATTGCCAAATCTTAAAAAAATTGAAGAGAATTTTTAAGTTTTTTTTTTAAAAAAACAAAGTGCCTACTGAGTATAAATGACCCTCTTTGTGGGTTTCTGAACTTTTGGGGAGAATGTAGGAAGGAAAGGTGAGGAAGAAGCAAAGGATGGTGGGTTATGGGAAAGATGAAAGTCATTGGTGTTACCATGAAGCATTTTTTTTTAAAATTTAACAATCTATGCTTAAGAAATCTGTTAATTTTTTTGACCATTGGGTTCATATTAAGAAGTTATTGAAAGAGGATGCAGACTTGGCTCAGTGGTTAAGAGCACTGGATGTTCTTCAGAGGATCTGGGTTCAATTCCCAGCACCCACATGGCAGCTCACCGATGTCTGTAACTCCTGTCCCAGAGGTCTGGTGCCCTCTTCTGGTCTCTTTGAGTTTCAGGCATTTTTGCGGTACAGAGACACACATGCAGGCAAAATACCTGTATATGTGAAAAGATAAAATAAAAAACAAATTGTTAGGAAAATAAGACATTTCAAATAAGATTTGTGTTGTAAATGCTTGTTGCATCCTCTGCATTTAGGTGAAGCATTTGAGTGTTTGTGAGAGACACTGGATTCTGTTCAGAATACTTGATGCCACCTTAGTTTTTCAGTCATTTCACTGTGGGAAGACTAAAGTGTAGACAACAATAGAGATAGTGTAATATGGGCAGCCATATTGTAAGTGGCCAGTCTTCTTTGATTATAAAATCTTGGGAGTACCCCCTTCCACCAGTCAGTTATTTTGAAGATGATTCTGTTTCATATCATTTTATGTAACTATTTCAATGCTAGCTCTAAAAGATAAAAACTCTTATTTTAAATTAAGCAATTGTTACCATGCTTTTGACAATAGTGATTTCTTAATGCTATTAAGCATATGGTGTTATCAAGATCCCAAATCTACAAATCACATCCAATTAATATACTTAGTTTTGTTTGCTTTTAAAATCAAAATTCCTCTCTTGTTCCTCTTCCAAGTTATCTTCTAAAGGGACTAGATTGTTCATCCTATTTATTCCTGGATTTTTCTCTTTATATCCTTTTAGTATTTAATAGAATCTCTCCAGTGACCTCACTGAAGGTTTTTTTCTGTGTGTTTTGCCTGCATCTGTGTGCATGTACTACACATGTGTCTGGTGCCCATGGAGGACAGAAGAGGGTGTCAGATACCCTGGAACTGGAGTTACAGATGGTTCTGAGTTGTCATGTGGGTGCTGGGAATGGAACCTAGGTCCTCTGGAAGAGCAGCCTAGTGCTCGAAACTGCAGACACATCTCTTCAGTTCCTATACTGAGAGAGTTTTATTGTGCTAATTTGAAACATATTTGGGGGTAATGTAGATTGGAGTTTGGGATGCCAAGGAACTCTATGTCTAGAGTAAGTAGAGTGATCTCCAGAGGTACTTTTCCATTTGAAACTTACAAGATGCATTGCTTTAATGTGTTATGTTAGTCCCCAAAAGCCCGTGCCTGTGTTTGGCTGCATCTATGAAGCCCATCAAGAGAAGGATGCTCAAAGTGAGGATTCTCCCTCTGGACCCAGCAGGTAAACATTTTCTTTTTCTTTTTTTGGTATGAGGTTTTATTATGTAGCCCTGGCTGGTCTTGAGCTTACAGAGCTCCACCTGCCTCTGCCTCCTGAGTGCTGTGATTAAAGACTTGTGCCATACTGTCTGGTGTATTTTCTGCAGCATTGATTCATTGTATGGTTGATTCCATTTCATGGTATTGATTGGCACTGTCATGTGAGGTTGGCTGTTTAAGTATTTACCTGTTTGTTTACTTGCTATATTGTTGTATGTTGTTTTGCCCAGGCTTGCCCTAGGCTTGCCCTAGGCTTCTGGGCTTAAGCATTGCTCTTGCTTCAGCTTCTTGAGTAGGTGGGACCACAGGTGCATGACTATTTGTCTGTTTGTTTGCTTGTTTGTTTAGTTTTATCGAGACAATATTTCTCTGTGTAGCCCTGGCTGTTCTGGAACTTGTCCTGTAGACCAGCCTGGCCTTGAACTCAGAGATCTGAAAGGCACCATATCTGTCTATTTATTTATTTTTAAAGATAAATATTCTTTTATAATTTTACATTACAAAATTTTATTTTCATTACAACTGAATTTTGTAATGTAAAATGAATTTTGTAATTCATTTGTAATGTGTTTGGTGTGTGTATGTGTGTATGTGTGTTTGAGAGGGAGAGAGAGCAGTATATGCTGTCCCTCCACTAGAGCAGTATGCATCCTTAAACCTTCCCCCCATTCTGCCCCCCATGTCATTTCTCTAGCCCTCCTTCCCTGTTCTTTTAGTGTCTCTCACTGAATCTGGAGCTCACAGATTGGCTAGATTTGCTGACTGTTAAGCTCAGGGATTCTCATGTTTCTCCCATTTCCCTACCCCAAGCACAGAGATTGCTAACAGAAGCTTGTCAACCAAACCTAAGTGTTGATGACTACAATTTTAGCATTGATCATTTGTCAAGCACTCCTAGGAAAATGAGAAGTACCAAATTCCTGATGTTTGGTAGTAATCTGCTAACACTGCTAATATTGTATTGAGTCACTGTCACCCCACCCCCACCCAGACTTTCTTGAGTCATGGTCTCACTCTGTGGCCCTGGCTAGCCTGGAACTCAGTATGTAGATCAAACTCACACAGATCCACCTCACTCTTCTGGGATTGAAGGAGTGCTTCATCATGCCCTGCTCAACACTTTTGGTCTTTAAAGAATAACAGTTCTGATTAACTCTTTAGAGACAGGGTTGGGATTGGGGAGGGGGAAATCATAAAATATCCGTCTTAGGGAAAAAATTCTTAAACAAAACATAACTTTGCTTTAGAAGTAAAATTATATTCACAGGCTCTACTCTGAATAGTTTCTGAGGTGTCTTAGTTTCTTGGACCACAATAACTGCTGTAGGCTGGGTAGCTTATGAGCCACAAAAATTTATTTGTTAACATCTGTGGGCTCTGGGCAGTCATAGATTAGAGCTGGCAGTTCTTGGAGTGGTTCACAAGTGCACTCACAGCCTCAGGACAGTTGTTCCTTTGTCATGGGACGGCTTCCCAAAGCTGTCACTCTCAGTGCAGTTCCATGGGCTGTGGGGCTTTATGAGTTTCAGGCTCAGATTCATTCTGTAGTGTGAGGTAAATGTGCAAGCTTGTTTAAGGATGGGGAACAATTGCAGTCTTGACATTAGCATTTGAGTCCTGTCAGCTTGTGTGGCAGTTTGTTTGCTTGTATGTTAGGTGTCTTAAAGCTTAACATGACTCGAGGTGGGTTGTTTCATTATTGCTTTGTTTTGTGCAGCTGGGGGTGCTTATGTGTCTGCTGAGCTCAGCACTTTATGATCGATCATTCATAGATGATCTATCTATGCTATCCAGGTGTTTCCTTGTAGTGTGTTCTGTCCTCATTCTCAGTGGCCCGTGTGTCCTCATTCAGCCAGTGTTCCTGACAAATAGGACAGGCTTCAACAACTCAGATGCTCCTTTCAGGTGGAAGGCTGTTCAAGTCCATTGCCTGTTAGCACTGAGTAACAGAGACCTGCAAAACTCATTACCCAAGCAGGGAGAGAGCCCTGACAGACCTTTTGCCCACTGAGGGTGATGTTGCTGCTGTGAGTGAGTGCCAAGCTTTGTTTTTCTCTGGCCAAAATGTGGCAACAATATGCCCTGGTTTTTAAGCTCCTTCTATCTGTTCTTCAGGGCTAGGACATTGTAGACTCAGAATGGATTTTTGTTTGATTGTTTGTTTGTTTGTTTGTTTGTTTGTTTTAGAAAGCCTTAGTCTGTAGCTCAGGCAGACCTAGAATTCAACTGTGACACCCAAGGCAGGCCTTGAAGGTTCTGCAGTCCTCCTGCCTGGACTGGGATTACGGGTGTGAGTCACCACACCTGGTCATTTAGTTCACCTTTTTTTTTCTTTCTATTTACATGTGACATAGCCTTGAAATGTATTCATTTATGTTTATTTACTATGGCAGTAGCTTACTGATTTTGTACTTTATTTATTTATGGAATATTCATTCTTTTGCTCAAAGTGCAGATATTAAGCACCTGTGTCACAGTTAACTTGAGATACTAACTTGATACAACTTAGGGCCACCTGGAAAAGGGAACTTCAACTCAAGAATTGTCCAGATTAGTTTGGTCTGGGGCCATGTCTGTGAGGCATTTTCTTAATTGTAATTGATGGAGGAGGGCCTAGCTCACTGTGGGCGGCGCCATTTGTAGGTGGTTAGGCCTGGGCTGTATAAGAATGGTAGCAGAAGCAACCCAGAGGAAGCCAAGCCAGTAAGCAGCAACCCGCCAAGGTCTCTGCTTCAGTTCCTGCCTCCAAGTGCTGCCATTAGTTCCTGCTCTGGCTTCCCTTGTCAATGGACTGTAATCTGTAAGCCAGAGAAACCCCTTCCTATCCTCAAGGTGCTTTTGGTCAGTGTTTTATCATAGCAATAGAAACCAAACAAAGGCAACCTGTATTCTATCAAGCTTTGTGTTAAGCATTTCACATATAAAGATAGACAAATTTGTGTGTAACCTGATTAGAGCTAGTCTGCATGTCTTATTTTAGAGAACTGTTAACATTTACAACCTCCAGTCCCTTGGAAATGATAGTATTTGGCTTAGAGGCAATACCAGTGAATGCGTATAGGATAAATAAGTCAGAAGAGGGGATCTCAGCTGAGGAGTTGCCTCCACTAGATGGCCTGCAGGCAAATCTGTGGCAGCATTTTCTTGACTAGTGATTCATTGTGGAAGGGCACAGCTCGTGATGGGTGGCGCTCCTAAGCAAGTGGTCCTGGGTTCTATAAGAAACCAGACTAAGCAAGCCATGGGGAAAGCATTAAGCAGCACTCCTTTTCTGGTCTTTGCTTCGGTTTCTGTCTCCATGTTTCTGCTATCAGTCCCTGCCCTGTCTTCCCTTGATGAGCTGTAATTTGTAGGCCAGGTAAACCCTTTCCTCCCAAGTTGTCTTTAGTCATGGTTTTTATCACAGCAATAGAAACCTAATTAAGACACCCTGGTTCTTCATTCCCACAAATGGGAAACTAATGAAGAGCTGGGGCTGGATCTTAAGTAATGTCTACAGTTTTCCTGAGGTGTTTAGTGTAGATATGCCCAGGAAGCTCAGCCCTGAAACACTGGACACATGCTGCGATCACCAGAAGGCCTTTTGACCTGGAAAGACCAGAATCTTACCTGGAACTTTCTTCCTTGAAGGTTGTAAGTCTTCTCCTAAATTACTGTTCAGGAGGGAGCAGACCACATGCATAGTGTAGGAGTCAGTAAAGAAGGTTAAAGTCGTTCATAAAACCAAAGAGACATCAGTGACTAATAGCTCTGTCTCTGTCTCTCTGTCTCTCTGTCTCTCTGTCTCTCTCTCTCTCTCTCTCTCTCTCTCTCTCTCTCTCTCTCTCTCTCTTCCCTCCCTCCCTCTCTCCCTCCTTTTTTTCTTTCTTAGTCCCACCTTGTAGCCCTGGCTGTCTTGGAACTCACAATGTAGACCAGGCTGGGCTGGAACTCACAGTGATTCATCTGCCTCTGCATCCTGAGTGCAGCTTTAGAAGTGGATTGATAAGCTGCCTTGGATTGCTTGTGGTTCATAGGGTTTACCTCTTGTTACCAGCCTCGTTCCTATGTGTGCTTTTAGAGCCGTCTTAGTTCACTTAGTGCATGTTTGTGTTGCTGATGTCAGAGCCCAAGCCATGAGGAAGGGGCTTTAATTTGACTGATGGATGTGCTTGAAGATTAAGGGGCTGCATCCAGTGATGACTTTGTTTTCTTTTTTGGAATTTGGGTTTTTTGTTTGTTTGTTTGTTTGTTTGTTTGTTTATACAAGTCAGGGTTTCTCTGTGTAGCCCTGGCTGTCCTGGAACTCACTCTGTAGACCAGGCTAGCCTGGAACTCAAGAGATCCACCTGCCTCTGCCTCCTGAGTGCTGGGATTAAAGGCATGTACCACCATTGCCTGGCCAATGATGACTTTCTTAATGGTGGACTCCCAAGAAAATGTAGAGCATTACATTTAAGAGAGAGGATATGTGTGTCTTTCTCTTGAGACAGGCTCTAAATATGTAGCCTTGGCTGGCCTGGAATTCTCTAGTAAACTAGGCTGGCCTAAAACTCATAGAGATCTACTTGCCTCTGCTTCCTGAGTGCTGAGATTAAAGGTGCGTACCATCACACCTCACAGACCTATCTTTTTATTAAGCCACCAGTATTTATTCATAAATGCCCTATACCCCAGTGACCTTGTCAGATCTTAATTATTTCCCAAAGACCCAACTCAAATACTGTACACAATTGGATTTAGCGTTTATCCTTTTGATACATCATCACAATGGGGATTGTTTTATTTCTATTATTTTTTGAGACAGTTTTACAATACAGCTTTTGTTGTCCCTGAATCCATGGTCTTTAGCATCCTGAGTACTAGGATTATAGACATGTACCACCACACTGTCTTAGAGGAATAAGCTGCATTCAAACCATGACACATGGCATCTTTATCATTTTCAGGGGGAATTTGCTCCATTTTCCAAGTGCTCAAGAAGACAAAGAAAAACCGGATGTTACTCCAAAGCTCAGACAGAGTGAACAGCCTGTGAAGCCAAGTGAGCCTGTCAAAGATGCTGCTGCTTCTGAGGACTCTGCTTCTTCTGTTTCCCAGCAGAAGGCCTCACAGGGGTTGTTAAGTCCTCAAGGGGAAGTGATGGAAACAGACCTGCTAGAAGGACTGGGTGCTAACCGGGACAGACCTAGTAAGATCTTGATGGACAAGCCCACCCAGAGTAACATAGGAATCCAGACCATGGACCATTCCCTATGTGCCCCAGAAACTGTTTCAGCAGCAACCCAGACTGTGAAGAATGTATGTGAGCAGGGGACCAGTACAGTGGAGCAGAACTCTGGGAAACAAGATGCCACCGTGCAGACTGAGAGAGGGAGTGGAGAGAAACCTGCCAGTGCTCCTGTGGACGACACAGAGTCCCTCCACAGCCAGGTGGGAGCATAGCTGGGTGCTTCAAGGGTCCTGCTATACAGACTGCATTCTCTGAGGGTCTCAGTTTGGTGCTTCTCATAACAGTCTTATGTTTTTAGTCTTATGTATGTGTGTGCGTGCCACATGGGGAATGTGTGTGAAAGTCAGAAGACAGCTTTAGGTGTTAGTCCTCAGGTGTTTTCCATTTTTTTGTTTGAAACAGGACCTCTCATTGGTCAGAAACTTTCCCAGATAGGCCAGGCTAGCTGATCTCTTGAGTTTGGGGTCATGTCTCTTCCTATCTCACTGTTGTTGGGAGTAGATAGACCACTGTACTCAGCTTTGCAAGTTGGTTCTGGCAGTCTGAGCTCAAGTCTTAATGCTTTACTGATTAAGCCATCTCCCCAGCTCCAATGACATTTGTTTTTGTTGTTGTTTTTTCTTTTTATCTTATTTGTTTTTTGACACAGGGTCAGTCTCACTTGGCTGGCCTGAACTCAAAAAGATACTTCTGACCCTGCCTCCCAAGTGTTGGGAATAAACGTGTGTGCCAGCATGCTCTGGCTAATAATTTTTTTAATTAAAAAGATTGACAGAGGACTAGAGTAGGGATAAGGTATGCTATCTAGGATTGCTTTTATTGTAGGTATTGGTAGAATTGTCATAGAGGTTTCATGTTCTATAAAAGGGGAATTACTTGTTTCTCGTGATGATTGTTGATGGTGATGATTGTTGATGGTGGTGATGGAGGATGGGCTGTAAATGAGTCATTGAGTACCAGGTTTCAATGCTAATGGAGAAGCTTTAAGGGTTGAGGGATAAAACATTTATTGCAACATTCAGCATGTCTGAAGATATTGATGAGTGCTGTTACCTATTGATTTTCTTATAAAGATTAATTAATTTTATTTTTTGTATGTGTCTGTTGCTGTGTATATATGCCATGTTAGTGCAGGTGCTCATAAGGACCAGAAGAGGGTGCCAGATCCTCTGGAACTGGAGTTACAGATCTATGTGAGCTGCCATGTGGATGCTGGGAATCAAACCAGTGCTCCTAATTGATAAGACATATCTCTAGGACCATCCCTCTCTTAAGATTGATTTTAAATTCTGAGAGAGAGAGAGAGAGAGAGAGAGAGAGAGAGAGAGAGAGAGAGAGAATGAGAGAGTGAATGAGAGAGAGAGAGAGAGAATGAGAGAGAGAGGATGAGAGAGAGAGAGAGAGAGAGAGAGAGAGAGAGAATGAGAATGAATGTGTCAGACACACACACAATAATTCAGGTTCCTGAAGACACACATTAATGCAGCTGACTGGGGAGTCCAGAGCAGGGCGTTGGATCTATGAGAGCTGGACTTGCACGTATTTGTGAGTCACCTAGTGTGGGTGTTGGGAACTGAACTCTGGTTCTCTACAAGAGTAGTGAGTACTCCTAACCAGTTAGCTGTCTCTCTAGTGCCTACCTATTGATTGTTATGGGTGTTATTTTAGCAACCGCTTTTGATAGATATAACTACAATGCCATGCAGAATGAGAGAATGTCTTTCAGAGCTAGTTTCTCCTGCTGAGAAAGTGCTAGGGGCTGGAGAGATGGCTCAGTGTGCTAAGAGCCTTGTTGTTCTTCTAGAGGACCTGAGTTTAGTTCTCAGCATCCATGCTGGGCAACTCACCCCTGTCTGTAACTTCAGCTGGCCTCCGAGGGTATATACTCTCACATATGACATATGTTCATCATAGACATATGCACATAAATAAAATGAATCTTAAGACAAATGCTCAGAAAATGCAGCTGGTGTATCGGTAAAGTGTTGGGAAAGTTCTGGAAAATGGAGTGTGGGGAACTTGAAACTGGTGTGGTCTTTTGAAGGACTGTTAGAGACAAACGCTAGGTGGAGTTTTTCTGAGTGTCGGAGCTTTTTAAAAAAAAATCTCTGAAATAGCTCAGACTCAGGCCAGTGCTCAGTGAAAGTCCAGGGCTGCTCTCAGGCTCCCTAAGCGTGTATGTGTTTGAAGTGTGTATGGAACTAGGTTTTCTGTGGTGGGAAAATGACCTTTTCCCATCCAGTAATAATGGAATGTGGAAAATAGTCAACTTATTTAACTTTGGAGACTCTTCTCACAAGTTAGAGCTTAGATTATCTGCCTTCCTCTCAGACTCTTGTCTTTATCAGCTAAATATGTCCCTTGAAGGGTTCTCTTTTATGGGCAGAAACTGTTTAGATCCCAGGATGCAAGATGGGCCAGCTAGTGGGGACCAGTCAGTGCACAAGTTACTTGAGGCTGTCATGGTTCTGGTACACAATGATCGATACGCAGTAGCTGTGTTCTAACCTCATTAAACAGAGTCACATATCTGGAAACGTTTGAAGAGTTGATTTAGGGTCCATGTTTTAAATTTTATATCTCTGTTTTACTCCACAGCTAAAGTCAGAGTTAGAATTGTTCAGTTATATTATTGAAAATAATTTGGGTTTTCTACCTGCTCCTCCATAGAATGTAGAGCCAGTGGGTTGAGGACAAGGACAGCACTGAGATGTGGTAGAGGTGTTATGAGAAGACAGACCAAGTGCTGGCAAGTCTTAGCTACCAGCAAGTCCTAAGTAATAAACACTGGCGGGCTCTAAGAAGCTACTGATTAGGGCTCGTGAGCACATAGGGCTTTGAGATCTCGTTTGCAAGCAGTCCTTTTTATCAAAATTATCCAGATCTGACTAAAGCATAATCTTGGGGCCCATTTGGCACTAGAATGTGAACATGAGGGTTGGGGAGATAGTTGGGTTCATAAAGTGCTCAGTGCTCAACCGTGAGGGCTGCAGTTCCATTCCCTAGAAGCCATGTCAAAAACCCCGATGGAGGAGTGTGCGCCCTGGGATCCTGGCATTGTGGCAGCAAAGGCAAGTTCCTGGGGCTTGCTGAGCAGCAGCCAGTCTAATCCAATTGGCAAACTCTAGGTTTAAGGGGAAAGAGTAATTGTAGACACATTGACCCTTAGGCTGTCATGAACATTCACAGACACATGTGTGCACACACATACACACACAGATTTAGAAGAAATTATGACCATGAAACAGCCTGGTTCTTGTTTGTTGTTTGCTTGTTTGTTTGAATAGTGGTCTAAGAATTTCTTAGTTTGTTATTTTTATATTAATCGGTAATTAATCGGCATTTGAATTTCTCAAGCCCTGAATGAATTACACCTGTCCTGATCTTTCTAGCAGTCTAGTTTGGATCTATGGTGCACATAAGCTAGTCACCAAATATTTGCATAATGTTTTTTGAATGAAAGAAGCTTATTTTTTTGAAGTAATACGAAATTGTCAAAAAATAGGTTTTGTTCAAGCTATTTTTTGTCTTTTTCTTTGTTTTTTTTTTTTTTTTTTTTTTTTTTTGGGGGTTTTTTTTTTTGTTTTTGTTGGTTTTTTCAAGACAGGGTTTCTCTGTGTAGCCCTGGCTGTCCTGGAACTCACTCTGTAGACCAGGCTGGCCTCGAACTCAGAAATCCGCCTGCCTCTACCTCCCAAGTGCTGGGATTAAAGGCATGCGCCACCACCACCCGGCTGTGCAAGCTATTTTTTAATGGTAAATCTTAAAACTGTTTTATTATTTTTATTTTATGTGTTTGAATTTTGCATGAATATATTTAAGTGCACTGAATAGTACTGGATCCCCTAGCACTGGGGTTTATAGACAGTTGTGAGCTGCCATGTGGATGGTGGGACTTGAACTTCAGGGCTCTGGTAAGAGCAGTAAGGGTCCCTAACCACTGTGCTATTTCTTCCCTTCTAGATATACGATCTTAATTTGTTGTTGTTGTTTTGGTGACAGTGCCCCAGGTTACCTCGGTGCTAGCCTCAAACTATATAGTCTAGAAATGGCTTTGAACTTTTGACTCTTCTGCCTCTACCTCCAAGTGTTGGGATTATAGATGTAAAACTACCATGCCCAGCTTTCTGACTTAACCCTTTAGTTAAAAAAAATCTATTCCTTGTGTCTTAATGGGATTTTTGTGACAAAACACCATGACCAAAAGCAACTTGGGGCTGAAAGGGTTTATTTGGCTATATATCCAGAGTCATAGGCCATTGAGGGCTCAAACAACAGGAACCAGACACAGGAGCTGATGCCCAGGCCATGGAGGGCTCCATTTAGTGGCTTACTCCACATGGCTTGCCTAGTCTCCTTTTTTTTTGTTGTTGTTGTGGTTTTGTTTTGTTTTGCTTTGATTTGTTTTGAGTCAGTTTTCTTCTGTGTTGCCCTGTCCTTCCTGGAATTCGCTCTGTAGATCAGACTAGCCTCCAACTCAGAGAGATCCACCTGCCTCTTGAGTGCTGATTCAACCACTGGCTCAGCCTGATAGAACCCAGAACCACTGGCTGAGGAGTGGCACCACCCACAGTGGGCAGAGCCCTCCCACATCAGTCACTAAGAAAATGCACTACAGCCAGATCTTCTGGCAGCATCGGTGAGGTTCTATCCTCTGCGATGACTCTATGGGTTAAGTTAACCTAAAACTGGGCAGTACACCTTGGTGAGTAAGTGGTGGCTGGTGACCTATCTAGGGAGACCCCATATCTAAACAAAGTAACAAAACCCTCAAAACTATTCCTTGGAACAGATAGAGTTTCCTATTTAATCTCAGGAGAAAGCAATGTCTTTTTTGTTACTGAACTGGTTTTCATTAGTTAACAGGTGTTGATTCTGGGCTTCTGAGGGTCAAAGAGCATCTGTATTTAAGGGAAATCACTTTTATCATCAAAATTCAAGATTAGCTGGTTGTGGTGGCACATACTTATCATTATCAGACTCTGAGGCAGGAGGATCCTGAGTTGGAGAGATTAGCCTGGGGTACATAGTGAGTTAAAGACAAGTCTGAGCTATACAATGAAACAAAAAGTTGAAAAAATTTAGAATGCTTATTTGTTCAAAATAATGTGCTAGATATTATGATTGAGCTTTGTCACTTCAGGTCCAGTGAGGCAGACACAGATTTCTGCGGCCTCTTCTCAGTCTTCCCTGTGAATAAATGGAGCACTCATCACGGCAGATCGGTTCCGGAGCCTTCTTACTGTTCATCTGACAGTTTACCGTGAAAACAGACTCCATTCCACTTTCTGTTCACTGATTTTGTTCAGACCGTGTTGTGTCTTTTGTTGTAGGGGGAAGAGGAATTTGAAATGCCCCAGCCTCCACATGGCCATGTCTTGCATCGCCACACGAGAACGATTCGTGAAGTCCGTACACTTGTCACCCGTGTCATCACAGATGTTTATTATGTGGATGGAACAGAAGTGGAAAGGAAAGTAACGGAGGTAATAACTGCATCCCCCGACTCCCCGCCCTTCCTGTCCCTGAGTCCTTTCCCACTCCCCTCTCTCAACCCTGGGTCACTAGGCACTGCCACTCTTTCCTTCAGTTTCTTTTTTTTGTTTGTTTGTTTTGCTTTGCTTTTGAGACAGAGTTTTTTTTATTTATTTATTTTTTTTTTAATACAGCCCTGGCTGTCCTGGAACTTGCTATGTAGACCAGGCTGACCTCTTAACTCACAGAGATCTGCCTGCCTCTATCTCCTGAGTGTTTCCACTGCCTGACTGGTTTGTTTCTTATTGTTGCTTAAGCTTCTTAACCCGTTGTGTAGCCATTCTTGAACTTCTAATCTTCTTGTCTCCGGGTCTGATTATGTTTCTGACAAACCTAAGGCCACATGGGAGGGGGGGGCGATCCCCCAACTGCACTCCACCCCAAGC
Organism: Arvicanthis niloticus; assembly: GCF_011762505.2. NCBI lineage: Eukaryota > Metazoa > Chordata > Mammalia > Rodentia > Muridae > Arvicanthis > Arvicanthis niloticus. Next base: position 92,440,237 of record NC_047659.1, on the reverse strand, counting down.
CTGTGGGGTTTCTTTCCTTTTAACATTCATTCATTCATTCATTCATTCAGTGTGTGTATTCATGTGGGTGTACGTGTACAGTGGCCCATGTGTGACAGCTTTTGGAGGAAAGCTTTCAGAGTCAGCTCTCCTAACATCATATGGCTCTGGGTCATCAGACTTGGGTCATGCAGCATCATATGAGACATTTTGTCATGTATCCTTGCCCTCCTTCAGACTATAAATTCTCAGAGGAGAAATTTTCCAAAAGGTAGAAGTCAAAAACAGCCATTTGTTTACCTTTTCGTAGTATTACATAAATATGTGTGGTATATATTGTCTTTGTGGAGAGACTGGGCCTGCTGACAAGAGAGTCTTCTTTCTCTATATCATGTCAGTTAGCATGATGGCTCTGTAAACATTTTAGATGAGGAAGACAAAATTGTGTCATGTATGCCTATTTCCCTATGCTGTCCCTGTTGAGGATGCTGTGTCTTGGTCCTAGACCATTGCTATACACCATGCCTGGGCTTCAGTCTCACTAGCTGGCTTACCCCTGAGCTCTAGCACCTAAGTGTGCATATGAGGTGAAGCCAGCTTGATATTCTAGTGGTTTGTACTAATTCTTCTTCTTCCTCCTCCTCCTCTTCTTCTTCTTCCTCCTCATCTTCCTCTACCTCCTCTTCATCCTCCTTATTCTCTTCCTCTTCTTCCTCATCTTCCTCCTCCTCATCTTCCTCATCCTCTTCCTCCTCTTCCTCTTTCTCTTCCTCCTCTTCCTCCTCCTCCTCCTCCTCACCTTCCTCCACCTCCTCCTCCTCATCATCTGAGACAGGGTCTTATTATATAGTCAGGGCTGTCTTGAAATTTAGCATGTAGAACAGGCTGGCCTCTATGAGTTGAGACTCATAGAGATCGGCCTGTATCTGCTTCCCAGTGCTGGGATTAAAGGTGTGTGTGACTACATTCAGCATGCACTTTCATCATGTGAGCCCCTCTACCCATGCTGGATGGAGTTCAAAGCTGTAAACTCAGGGCTCTCCCTCGAAGCTAAGTCCTCAGCTCTGATAATGTTTTTGTTTTCATTTTTCCAAACCAATTTTAGTTATTTTTGCTTATAACTTTGTTTCCTTGATCACTTATCAAAGAACTAATGTTAATGATGTGCCCAGAATGGCTCCTGGTCACTCCTCTCAGTGACCCCTGTAGTTCTCTCCACAGGGAAATGGCTTCTGCCTTCTGGCTTAAAGTCCTTGCTAGTAGCCTGTGCTTAAGAGCTTTCCCAAGAGATATAATTTCATGTGCCATAGAAAGGGTTCTTCTTAGTGTTTCGCTACATGTAACATGTTAAGTGTTTGGTTCAATAGCTTTGAACAAGATTAAAAACAGTATTTACTTAATTTTGAGTCAGGGTTTCATTGTATAGCCCTGGCTGGGCTGAAATGTGATAATATGAATCAGGCTAGCCTCACACTCACACTTTACCCACCTCTGCCTCCTAGGATTAAAAATGTGTGCCGTCATACTGGCTATGCTTGAAAAAATTTATGTAGCCATGGCTCAAAACAGATATAGAATATTTCCATTGCTTCAGAAAGTTCCTTCCTGATTCCTACCTGGCTGATGTGACATTTCCTGCTGTCTCTAGGATTTCTCAGCCATCACCTTAGCTTTCTGTTAGTGTGCTTTCTTTTAGCTTCCCTATCTGTTTCTTCCCTTCAGGAAACTGAAGAACCAATCGTAGAGTGTCAGGAATGTGAAACAGAAGTTTCCCCTTCACAGACTGGAGGTTCCTCTGGGGACCTGGGGGACATCAGCTCCTTCTCCTCCAAAGCTTCCAGCTCACACCACACATCCAGTGGAACAAGTCTCTCCGCTATACACAGCAGTGGCAGCTCAGGGCGAGGAGCCGGGCCACTCAAAGGAAAAACCAGTGGGACAGAACCTGCAGATTTTGCCTTACCCAGCTCCCGAGGAGGCCCAGGAAAACTGAGGTGCAGACAGGTTCTCCAGAGAGAACCCAGCAGGGGCAGGGCTGCTAATGTTTTAATATCACATGAGAAGAAAGTTTGGGGTATGCCCCCCCTTGAGCTGGACAAATCAGTGCCTTTTCCTCCGTTGTAGGCAAAGAAGCCTCTTAGGGGATGTTGGGAATGCTGGGTACATTCTCCTGCCATCCTTACGTTCTGCAGCGTATCCATATTTGGTTGGGAGTACAGATTTGGAATAGGCTCCCATTGTGCTCTGTGTCCTTGGATTTTGGTCTGCTCTGTGGGTATCCAGAGCCTGAAGTAGAATAGAAGGTCCGGCAGAAATGGGTGTGGCATTTCAAATAGTTGCAGCAGGAAGCTATGTCAGGAGGGATTAGACTTTCATACAGGAAAAAGTCCTTTTATCCCATTCTTCCCTCCCCACCCCCCCAACCCCCCACCCCCCCACCCGCGCTCCCAGGTTGGGGTTTTGTTGATGAGTTTGATGGGTGTGAGCCAGCTTCCTGTTGCTCTGAAGGAGCAGCATGTGTAGCCTGACAATATAGTTGGAAGGTTCTGGGGAGATGTTAGAGCATGTATTCATTAGCAGCTGCTGTCAAACTAACCTGTCTCTATTCTCTAGTCCTAGAAAAGGGATCAGTCAGACAGGGGCACCAGTGTGTGAGGAAGATGGTGATGCAGGCCTTGGCATCAGACAAGGAGGGAAGGCTCCAGTTACACCTCGTGGGCGTGGGCGAAGGGGCCGCCCACCTTCTCGGACCACTGGAACCAGGTACTTGGGTAGTGTTGAAAACATAGGAGTAGAGGGAAGAGGAGACTAGTGTGTGTGAAGGGTACAAGAGGGAGAGGAGGGCCCCACACTGATCCCTGAGGCTGCTGAGAGATTGGCTCATGCTTGTGATGCGGCTAAGAAAGAATGGGCAAGAGTTCTGTAGGGAAAAGACTCGGAAGTTAGGTTCTGCCTTGTTCTCACTTCTTTCTCTTGTCTTTAGAGAAACAGCTGTGTCTGGCCCATTGGGCATAGAGGACATTTCGCCTAGCATGTCCCCGGACGACAAGTCCTTCACTCGAATTATGCCCCGTGTGCCAGACTCTACCAAACGGACGGAGGCCAGTTCTAGTGCTTTGCGGCGGAGTGATTCTCCAGAGATTCCTTTTCAGGCTGCTACTGGTTCCTCTGATGGCTTGGATTCCTCATCTTCAGGAAATAGCTTTGTGGGGCTTCGTGTTGTAGCCAAGTGGTCATCCAATGGCTACTTTTACTCTGGGAAAATCACCCGAGACGTTGGAGCTGGGAAGTATAAGCTGCTCTTTGATGATGGGTATGAATGTGATGTGCTGGGCAAGGACATTCTCCTGTGTGACCCCATCCCCCTGGACACTGAAGTGACAGCCCTCTCCGAAGATGAGTATTTCAGTGCAGGTAATAAAACAAGCAGAGTCCCTACAGATGTACTGTGTCTGCTGGTCCATCTTGTCAGCAGTTACCAAGACAGTCTTGTCTTCCCCAGCCTTTCTGTTCTCTGGGTCTCACAGTCAGAGATGCCATTCCTGTTACATTGCTTACCCTTGCCACTGACTGTTTGGTTTGTAGTTTGGTTTTCAGTTAGCTTATTTTGGAATAGTTAGAGAATTAAAGAAAACGTTACCAAGTACAGAATGGTGTTAGGGTAGAGGATCTCTGTGTCCTCCTCGCTGAGCATTTTCTAGCCGTAGTGTCCTAAATTAGTCTGATATTTTTGTAAGAACCAAGAAGTCAATCCCAATTCCTAACTGTTAACTAAACTCCAAACTTTATTTGGATTTTACCATCTTTTCTATAATGTCCTTTCTCTGTTTCAGGATCCAGTCGAGGATACCACATTACATTTAGTCATCATGTTTCGTTTGGTCTCCTCTGGTTTGTGGCAATTTCTGTCTTTTGTTTTTCCATGACCTTAACAGTTTTGAGGGATCATAGCTATTTTATAGAATGGTCTCTCAGATCAGGTCTGGTGTTTTCACATTAGACTGGAGCTATGATAAGGAGCCCTTCCTATCTTATCATATATGGGGCTGAGGGAGGCCTACATCACTGTACATCACTGGTGATGTCTTTATCACTGGGTGAGGTGGTACTTTCCAGGTCTACCCACTTAAACATTAGTGTTTTCCTCTTTGTATTCTGTCTTCTTTCACTCCCGCCTTTTTTGCCTTGGCTGTCCTGGAACTTAAATTGTAGACCAGGCTGGCCTCGAGCTAACAGACATCCTGCCTCTGCCTCCCCAAGTCCTGAGGTTAAAGGTGTGTGCTACTATGCCAGGCTTCACTTCTGACTTCTAAGCTCACTGACTGCACTGATAAGAATTCAGCCAGAGGCTGGAGGTGCACTGAGATATTTTAATTTAGGAAGAGGTTTTTAACTCAGCACACTGCATATCATGCTCTTATTTAAAGAATGATGCCCTTGTTTTGTTTTTCAGGGGGTCTTAGGTCACTGCCCTTCTTTTTGTAATAGCCAGTGAGGGCAATGGTGAGGTCTTCGTGTGTGCTTTTACTTTTTCATATATTAGTTCTGTGACTATAGCTTCTTCGCTCTATGGTGTTGACTATAATTTAGAAATATCCTTTCTGGATATTGGGTTGAACATGGATAGAATGGGAAAACAAGCTTTTCTGTTGGGAGCTTCCAGGCTTTCTTGTTATAGGGTTCCCCAGTACCTGCTTTTTGCTCCCTTATTTTGGGGCCACTTTACCTTGTAACACTAGATAACATCATTGGATGTGTGGCGTTACTTAGGAGCAGTACATGAAACTGGTAGCTCATGGTTTGTATGTATCGTATTCATCTGGTAGGAGGCCATGTTAGAGGTTGACATTTGGCTCTTTCAAGGTAGATTGGTATCAGCAGTAAATGTGCATCCTGGGATAGGGATTCGGCATTCCACTTGTCGAGGCTGTTTACCAGTGTCAGTAGGTAGCACACTGCTTCTAGTTGGAGTAGCTCTTCCTTAGTGATGAGTGTCCTTCTGGCCTTGGGCCCATGTCAGTCTGAGGTGATCTTCAGGATTTAGTTTGGTGATAGATTTAAGATAGGTTTACTCAGTAAGCTGAGTAAAGGAATCGATTGTGCGGCCCAGCACAAGTAAGACTTGCTTCCTCTTCCTTGCTTTTCCCTGGCAGATAGCTAGGTCCCTTAGTCCTTCACTGAAAACAAGCTCATGGAGAATGAAATGAAGTGTACCTTTCTGTTTATCAAAACGAAAGCTATCAGTAGTGACGTGTGTGCCATTTTTATGTTGTGTATGAGATATATGTTGTTTATTGGTTGGTAGAAAGGAGTGTGGCTTTTAGTTATGTTTTGTTTTTTTCTTTTTTCATAGAATTGGAAGTAGATCTTGCCTAATTCTTACATAACAGAACTAGGACTAAACTCAGGTTTATTGAGTTCTAACTCAGCCATGTACTGTGCTTCTAACCTAAAGGCCTGTCTGTAGCTGTGGATCAGTGTAAGCAGCAAGGTAGAGGAGTGCAGGGAAGCAGGGTTTATTTCCCCTTTCTTTGCTCTCTCATCCTGGTTTTGTTGTACAATAGATAAACATGTACGGCCGGGCAGTGGTGGTGCACGCCTTTAATCCTAGCACTTGAGAGGCAGAGGCAGGCAGATTTCTGAGTTCGAGGCCAGCCTGGTCTACAGAGTGAGTTCCAGGACAGCCAGGGCTACACAGAAAAACCCTGTCTCGAAAAACCAAAAAATAAATAAATAAATAAATAAATAAATAAATAAATAAATAAATACATGTACGTGATTTCTTAGAACTGTCATTTTCACCTGTAAGCTGGGACTATCACTCATTCTTCAAAGAAACCACAACAGGAAGGCTTAGGAGATTTCTATAGGATCATTAAGTAACCACGCCATTCACTTCAGGAGATCCTTTTGAGCCACTAATAATTCCTAAGTCAAGCATTGGGAAGCTTTATTTTATAGCTAAAGACTGCTTTCTCTCAGAAGACCTTGTCTAATCTTAGTGTATGAAAACTACATATATCCCAAGTGCTGTGAACCATTTGGGATGGACAGCCAAGTTCAGCCCACGGTTGATGGTTCTTTGTGTTCCCCCTGCCTCAGGCCTGCTTTTGTAGAGCCCTTCTGAGAGGGTGCTAAGCAGCCTACAGTTATGCTCTCTTTTCTAATGTCATTTCCAGGAGTGGTGAAAGGACACAGGAAGGAGTCTGGGGAGCTGTATTACAGCATTGAAAAAGAAGGCCAAAGGAAGTGGTATAAACGAATGGCAGTCATTCTGTCCTTGGAGCAAGGAAACAGACTGAGAGAGCAATATGGCCTTGGCCCATATGAGGCTGTCACACCGCTCACAAAGGCAGCAGATATCAGCTTAGGTAAGACTTTCCTGAACAAGATCCACGCTTTGCTTAAAGGGAGGTATGTTTTCTAGAGTAGTTAGGAATGATTGCCTGACCCCTTTGTGTGGTTTATTGGATAGTAATGACTGTCATTTTCTAGAGTTACTGCCATACTTCTTCCCCTTCCAAATACCAAATAAGAAGTCTCTAAGGCTTTTCTGCTCGCTCTCTCTCTCTCTCTCTCTCTCTCTCTCTCTCTCTCTCTCTTAAGATTTATTTATGTGAGTACATTGTAGCTGTCTTCAGACACACCTAGAGGGCATCAGATCCCATTACAGATGGTTGTGAACCACCATGTGGTTGCTGGAAATTGAACTCAGGATCTCTGGAAGAGCAGTTAGTGCTCTTAACCACTGAGCCATCTCTCCAGCCCCGGCCTTTCTCGTTCTATAGGAGAGCAAATATATCTCAGTCATGACAGTGTTGGAACATAAAATGTATGGCTTTAAAGGGAGGCTTCCTGGTTGGGAGAGGTTGCAAAAAGCACAGAACTATCCATGTCAGGTTTCAATTCTTAACCTGATCTTACTAGCCTTTGGCTTATTCATCAGATAATTTGGTGGAAGGAAAGCGGAAACGGCGCAGTAACATGAGCTCCCCAGCCACCCCCACTGCCTCCAGTAGCAGCAGCACAACGCCCACACGTAAAACCACAGAGAGTCCCCGTGCTTCCACGGGAGTTCCATCAGGCAAAAGGAAACTTATGGCTTCTGAAGAGGAACGGTCCCCTGCTAAGCGAGGCCGAAAGTCTGCCCCTGGGAAACCTGGTAAGATGGGGGCCTCTCTTCAGAGCCCAGCAAGAGGGCAAGACTTGATCACAGACAGACTCTATGTGGGCTCTTTGGGGAATATAAGTATGGAAGTTTACATAGACTCAAGATGGGTAAAATTTCTTAGATTTTATCCTCTGCTATCTCCTGATTCTTGGTAGACTTTGTTTCTACTATCTTCCCCCTATCCTTCCACACCATCTTGTGTGTTTAAACTTTCTCAAACTTCCTATAGAAAGATTGTGCTTCAGCCTGCATCTTCCCTTTGCCCTGCCCATCCCTTTCAGTCACTCCTATTCATTGTGAAGAAAATTGAGTCAGTTGTTTCAAGTATCAGTGGTGGCCCCGACCTGGTCACAGTGGCTTCTGCAGATACAGGTAAAGCCTTGTCTCTGTTGGACAGGGTCTCTCAGGCTGGCACCATAACAGCATCCTATATTCCCAGCCCCAGCCCCAGCTCTTTGTTTTTCCTGTTGGAGTTGTGTCATCTGCTTACCCACCTAATACCACTGCTGTATATTTAAGGTTATTTAAAAACAGTAATAGTTAACCTTTATTAAATATTTACTGGGTTAAGCATGAAGCCTAAATATTTTCACTCATGTTCCCCTACATAATCTCTTAAAGCATATGTGCTAGAATTCACTTTCTATATTTTTGAAGAGTCTAAGATGGAAAAGTTAGGTAATTTTCCTCAATGTGACAGATTAAGCCAGATCTCAAATTCAGGTAGACTTGACCCTTTAGTCCAGTGCCAAATGCACAGTATTACTGCCTCTGACTGTTCCTGATCCTGGTTTTATTTCAGGAGGCATGCATGACCTGCCGTCATCTTAGCCTCCTAGTGAACCTGATTCGGCTTCAGTAGGTATCTGTTTCCTTCTAGAGGACTTACTGGGGCACATCTTAGCATGGGTGTTCTGGAATGGTGGCTCACATACCTTCCCAGGTGTTGACAGCTGGGTGTTGAGGTGGGGTATTTTGTTGTGGCTTCATGTAAAGACTATCACCAAGTATTTGGCACTGTTCTGGTGAGAGCCTAAGGTATAGTGGGAGAATCTGATTGGGACAGTTCTTGACAGCAATGAAAAGTTGTTTTTTTTCCCCCCCTCTTTTAAGATTGCTTCAAAATGTCAGAGACCTGGGCGATGAACGTGGTTGAGACTTCCAAACACTACATTTTTGTTCTAGAACCACCTTTGATTTCAGGTGGCCTTAGAATTTGATGTTATAGAAATAGTACCAGTTCATTTCCATATATGAAAACAATAGATTGCCCACTGTAATGGTCAGATTTAAATGTTATTTTGTCTTCATTGTAAATTTGGTCCTAGGTTGTTGGCCATTTAGTGTTGGGTCATAGATCAGACAGAGCTTACTAGGACATGACCTATCCAGTCATGCTTGGTGCTGGGCCTTTGTCCAAGTAGTGATCTATGTGCATTGTTTTGGTAACTGTGCTTTGTCCTTCCCAGGAACAGTGGGGGCAGCAGAGTTTGTGAGCCCCTGTGAGACTGGAGACAACACAGGTGAGCCTTCTGTCCTAGAAGAGCCAAGAGGGCCTTTGCCCCTCAACAAGACCTTGTTTCTGGGCTATGCATTTCTCCTCACCATGGCTACAACCAGTGACAAGCTGTCCAGCCGCTCTAAGCTGCTAGATGGTCCTACAGGAAGCAGCGAAGAAGAGGAGGGTGAGTCCCCAGGGGTGCTGACCTATGCACTCTTTCCACTTACTTTGTGAAGGGATGCTTCTTTCATTCAGGTAGAGCAGTGCACCAGGCAGGTAGTAACTGCGATTCTGGTTATGTAAGTAAAATTAGCTTGTACCCTATTTCACAAATATTTCACAAAATTGTTCTTAGTGAGTGGTTCTTCTTGGTAGGCAGCTGAAAAATATTTATCTTTTTGTTAATTTACACACTACATAGATCCGTGTGTACACTCTATAAATAAAGATTTATGTATGGATGTCTATGTATGTGTGCACATGTATGGTAGTCATGGGACAATTTGGAAGAGTGTTATTCTTCTTCCTAAAGTAAGAGGTCCCAGGGGATCAAACTCAGGTCACCAGGCTTGGCAGCCTAGGGAGAGTTTCCTTCTTCTTACATAAAATGAACGGTAAAAATGTGTCACTCTCTCAGGGTTAAACAGCTTCAACAATGACAGACTTGGAATTAGAACACAGTGCTGGCTTTACCTTCCTATAAGTATCCACATCCAGCAGGCTCCTGGTGTTCAGCCACCTTCCCCATTTATGCTCTAGCATCTACTTAAGAAAACCCATGAGGAGGATGCATTTCATTCTGAGAGTAAGAAAGGAACCAGGAGACAGGCAGCGGTGACACACACCTTTAATCCCAGCACTTGGGAGGCAGAGGCAGGCGGATTTCTGACTTCAAAGCCAGCCTGGTCTACAGGGTGAGTTTTAGGACAGACCAGGCTACACAGAGAAACCCTGTCTCAGAAAAAAAAAGAAAAAGAAAAGAAAGGAACTATGATAGTTCTTTCTTATCCAGTGTCCCAGGATAGTTTGGGAAGAATTAGTTTTTAGGCCCTTTCAATTCTTTGACCTTTCATTAAAGTAAGCCTGTATGCACATACATTAATTTATGTCTAGGTGAAGTCTATGGTCAGGTGGTAGAATGTATTTCAGAGGTCTGAGAAGTGTGTGGTATAGGAGAATGTGTAGATCAGACATATGCAGTGAGTGACAATAGTCTCCAGATTTCTGTCCAAGCTTGAGAACTAGATTGTTATTTTGTAAGTTAAAGAGTTCTGACTAATGTTGAGTCTTTCGAGAAGGAATTAAAATGAGGAAAATGTGATTGTCATAAAATGGCATAGCTGAAGCTGTATGATAACTACTCACTAGTTACAGCCATTCAAACCTGTACAGGGCATGGGAAAAGTAATCTGGGATTTATATGGTTTGGAAGGTGCATATCTGAGATGTTGTGGTGATGGACGGCCGGGTTTTGAGAACCAGTGTAGTACATGTGGTTTGTCAAATAGAATTGAGATATGTACAGTGGAAGAAAAAGCCATGACCCAGCCTGACCTCAGTATTAGGAGTCCTTGAGTTCCATGCAGCAGTCTGGCATTACAGCAAAGATGGTTTGCAGCCTTTTTTGCTTTTCTAGTGTTGCTTTAACAGCTTAGCCCTTGAAACCAGACTTCACAAGGCAGTTCTACATAGGTGTTTGTTGCTTGGAATAGTCCAGACAGAAGATGACTGAATAATGAGAGTGATGCAGGCTGTTCAGTTCCTCAGATACATTAGTGAATCTGTGTCTGTCTAATCACCAGTAGCTGAAGAATATAAGAGGAAGCAGTTACAAATAGATATTAAAGTAGCACCTAGGAAACCATTATTTAAAATTTATAATATAAAAATAATTTTTTGTTATATATACAGAGTTTTTAGAAATTCCTCCTTTCAACAAGCAGTATACAGAATGCCAGCTTCGAGCAGGAGCTGGGTACATCCTTGAAGACTTCAATGAAGCCCAGGTGAGGACTTTATTTTGTGGCTACTTTCTTTCAGTATTGAGAAAAGACTCAAGAGGGGTTTGAGTGGCTGAAGTCCAGGGTACTGTGCCACTGTGCTACTACTCCTCCAGCCCAGCATTTTCATTGTACATGAGGAAGAGAAGCTAGAGTTTGTGTCAGGTGGTAGTGGCTCTGTAGACACAGCACACAGGTTGAACTTACGTAGTAGAAAAAGCCTATTGGTGGTGGTGTTTTCCTAGCCTGGAAGGTCAGGTACTGGGTGTGGTTGGCCTTCCAAAAGATGTAGGTGAGACAAGGAAACTGTCACAGGAAGCAGTTTGGGCTTCTCAGTGAGCCAATGCAACTTTAAGTACAAACACAGATTAGATTAGATAGTATTTTTGATACCAATTGGAAGTCTACATCTGTTCTCAAGGGCTCATTAGGTATAGCTAATCAGGAAAGGTTTTCCTAGAAACCACCAGACCAGTCAGCTGGTTTTCTTTTCTTCTAGTGTAACACAGCCTACCAGTGTCTCCTAATTGCCGACCAGCACTGTCGAACCCGGAAGTACTTCCTGTGCCTTGCCAGTGGCATTCCTTGCGTGTCTCATGTCTGGGTCCATGACAGTTGCCATGCCAACCAGCTTCAAAACTACCGTAATTATCTGCTGCCTGCTGGGTATAGCCTTGAGGAGCAACGAATTCTGGATTGGTGAGTGTTTGGGAGCCTATCTAGAGCTGAGAAGACAGGAAGACTAGCATTTGGGAAGAAAGTCTAGTTGAGAAATTGAAGTGTTACTAGATACTGGAATGTCTGTAGACTAAGGATGAATTTGAAATGATTTCAGCAGTACTTTATTGCCAGAGCCTTATTTTACATTGGTTGGGAACCTTCTATGTGTGGAAAGATTAGTGTATGTGGTCAGTGTTCCCTGTTCCGGGAAGCACTGAAATTAGAATTAAGTTTCAATCATTAAACTTTAAGAGAGAGGAGAGGGGACTAACTTGATTTGTTTACTAGCAAAGTCTGGGATCCTAGAATGTGTACCTTATTCAGAAGAGAGGCAGAGCATGCTCAATACATGGCATAGTTAAGAAAGCATGCAGACATGAAGGACTCCCTTTGCAGAGCTAATTGTTAGATCTGATGGGCCACACTAAGTTCCCAGTTCCTAAACACCGTCTCCAACTCCTTCACAGGCAACCCCGTGAAAACCCTTTCCAGAATCTGAAGGTCCTCTTGGTGTCAGATCAACAACAGAACTTCTTGGAGCTCTGGTCTGAGATCCTTATGACAGGAGGGGCAGCCTCGGTGAAGCAGCACCATTCAAGTGCCCATAACAAAGGTACTGGAAAGCGTCTGTTTGGTAGCCATTCCAGGGATGTTCTTAGACTCACACCTGTTAGCCTGTGTATTCCAATCCCACCTCATTTTTAAGATAAGTCCCACCTTCAAAAAGGGTAGGCTGACGTAAGTGAAGGATAACGATGTTAGACTTCTTTAGTCTCCAGTGGCATTTCCATTCAATAGTTCTACAAGGTCAGAAGTGGTGATTACAACTTTTATTTTAGATTGTGAACATACAGTATCTGTAGTAGAGGGCTTTGGTCCGGCAGAGTAGGGAATACTGGTTAGAAGGCACACCTGTCTCTTTTTACTAGAAGCTAAACTGTTCTTTCCTCATTCACTTCCCCCTACTTTTTGCAGACATTGCTTTAGGGGTATTTGATGTGGTGGTGACAGACCCCTCATGCCCAGCCTCGGTGCTCAAGTGTGCTGAAGCCTTGCAGCTGCCTGTGGTTTCACAAGAATGGGTGATCCAGTGCCTCATTGTTGGGGAGAGAATTGGATTCAAGCAGCATCCAAAATATAAACATGATTATGTTTCTCACTAAAGATACTTGGTTTTACTGGTTTTATTCCCTGCTATTGTGGAGATTGTGTTTTAATCAGGTTTTAAGTGTGTCTTGTGTGTAATTGTATTCTTTGCATGGACCTTGTACATAGTTTTATTTGCTGGACTTTTATGATGAAATAAATGTTGAATCTCTTTGGTTGTAGTAACTGGGATGTCTTCATCTGTTTCTTTGAGCTTAAAATCTCACAACATGGTAAACATAGGATCTTCTCTGAAGTTTTTCAGCAGGCTTGCTACTTTACCAGTACAGCAAACAAAGGAGGATAAAAATAGAGGAATGAACACCATTCTGTGGCACCACTGTCAATGTCAAAAGGTTATCCCAGGCTACCTAAAATGTTATGCTTCCAAAAACACAGTTTAAAGTAGGTGCCTAGATGAACAGTAAGTAGTTCTAAAGTTGAGTGGGACTAGGGACAGCTCTGGGTATCAGGAGTTTATTAACAGATGACCTGCTACTGGGAACATGACCAGTTGTTAATGAATGGACAGTGAGTATTTGCTGGGACAGTTCTCTGTAAGATAAGTTGTCACACAGTTGGAAGCTATTCCTTCCTCACACTCATCATCATAATCCCTGTTAACGAATGGCTTCTCATTCTCTAAAGGCTGTCGAATTTCTATAGAGCCAAATAGTAAATACTTTCAGGCTTTGTGGTCACTTTTCTGTCTCAACTTCTTGCTGTGAGATGAAAGCAATCATAGACAATTGGTAAATGAGTATGTGCGGTGGTTTGAATCATACTTTATTTACAGAAACAAGCAGCAGGCTGTTATCTGCTAAGCCCTGCTTTTAGAGGTAACAATGGAAGGGATGGAGCCTCTCTAGTGGGTGGTACATCTGCAATGTAGATGAAGAGAGGATTCAGTGACTACAAACTGAGGCCCGAATGCTGCACACTTGTCCATCTTGAAGGGAAGGTATGTCAGTGAAGTGTTCCTTTTGTTTATGATGAGAACAGGAGTATGTTCTCAGCCAGTGGTGGCTACGCTGTCTGACCATAAAACCTTAACTCCTGTGGCAGGTCTAAGGTAGGAAAACTGGGTTGCAGTTTCATTTTCTAAAATCTGAACAATTTGACCTCTATCATCTTTAGCCAGAATTGCCCTTTTACCTGTCAGAAAGAATTAGAACCCACTGGTTAAATTCTTCAGATAAAGGATACTCAAATCTTAAATTTTTGGGTAGGACAAATTATGAGGTACAGAAAAGGAAAAGCCCACAGCTTGTCTAAAGGGTTTTCTAATCTGGTGATAACCTAGAGAAGCTTACCTATTCAGAAGCATGACTCCTTTCTTACAAAAGAGCCAAGCCTAAAATAGTCTATCAATCCCCATTGTTTACTGTGGTTATCTTCCATAGGAATACAGTAAATGTTCAATAAACCACTGTTACACAAATGAACCCTCTCAATAGATGTCTTAGTGTAAAGGATCAAAGCCTCTGTGTGGTCAGCAGAGGGATATCAGACCCCAGTTCCCCTACAGGAATGGTAGGAAAGATTTATACCTCTGGACTTCTTCTAGAAGACCCTTTCAGCAGTCTGCAGGCATTTGATGAATGACTAGAGAGATTTGTTACAGACATCAGAACGTGGTAGGGCTGACTGTTAATTCATTTTATGAACCAGAGTTTTCACATCCCAAAACTATAAAAGAAAAAAAAAAAGTTTCATTAAAATGTCATGCCTTCCAAAGAAGCTTGGCAATCTGAGAGAAGCTAACAGCATGGCAACAACACAGCTCTCTTAAGAAGCCATACCCCTGGATGTCAGTATTAGATTTAAGGAGTTTAGGCCGGTGAAGCAGGGCACCACAGCTGCACTGCTGCTAGTACGTGTCAGAGCAGGCTGTGGAAGCCAGACTGCCCCCTAGAACATAGCAGTACATAACCTAACACAGAACTTACCCTCAGCTGTAGTGTTTTACTATGCTGATGAATTTCACTAGAAAATATATTCCGGTAATGGAACATGATCACCTTGCTCCCATACCTCTCCCCCCAACCCCTTTATAAAATGAGGGCAATCTGGAGATGATGCAGAGTTGCACTTTGTTTGGTCTTATAGTTCATTAACCCCCTCCTCCAAACCTAGTAAGTGCCCCATAGATTGTTCCTACCTGCCCAGAGTTCCACCAGCCTGGGTGTAATATTTGTTATAGTCTAGCCGGAGCAGTAACTGAGCCAAATCTGAGTTGATCTGGTGATTCCGAACACTGGAAAGAATCTTGAACAGGAGTGAAGACTGGCGACTAAAGCCCTGTTGAGAGACCCAAGCTGTCAGTGACCATGCAGAGTGCTGGGTGCCTGGGGGGGGTCTTTGGAAAAGCTTTGTTTAAATAAATGTTTGCAGGACCACCTGGCCTTCCCATATTCCCATTTCTATCGGCTCCTAAAATGACTTTGACTTCTTAGTACCATGTCCGTGAAATGCATGACTCCCATGAAAGTATTTTCTCATTAGTAGGAACTTCTAACAGCTCGTTTAAGATTAATGTATTCCATCACATACTTGGATTGCAGTGAGCTTGAGCTTGCTTTGTTACAAGGAGATAAATATAGTCTGATATTATAATTACAAGTGAGATCGAGGGCTGGTTCAGGGACGGAAGTGGGATGTGAGAAAATGAGCACAAAGCCAATGCATACTTGGTGGGCTGAACAAACTATTCAGGGCTGAACTATTTCTGAACACTGTGAGACAGCACATTATAATCATCATCAAAACTCACGGATACCAGCGCTTTTACCTTTTTATCTTGTCATTTCTGTGTCTGTTCTGGAAAATGCTTTACTGACCTGGAGCAAAGACTGTTTGCTCCATAGGTGGGGGTGGAGGTATGTATTTTCAGTGGCTAGGCAGACTCACCTTCACGAGAATGCTCAGCTGGGCAGCTCCACGCTCATCCAGTGGACCCAGGTTCTGACTGACCAGTGAACAAAAACTGTGACAGAGATCTAGGATTTCATTCAGGCAGTGAAACACCTACCCAAAAATATAGCTGGTGTTAAGAAATGAAGAAATCTCTGAGAAAAGTTTTTAACAGCTGACCTCCCATGTCTGATCTCAGCAGACACACATCCTTCAAAGCTGTCTGGCCCTTCCAAGCAACATACAGAATCCCTTCTTAGGACAGCTGGCTTCTCTGACTCCCTGCACAAAACCTCTGCTCTAGTCACCATTAACTCATCATTTCTTAGACCCACTGAGTATGCTCTTGCCTTTGAGCTCTGAGTGTTGTTCCCTGGGATTTCTCATATCTTTAGTAACAGTTCAAGCCCCATTCTCTGTGAAATGCTCCTTCCCCACTGCAGCCTTTAGTGATCTCCACCCTACTTCTGCTGTAGTATCTGTGTTGTTCACTGGTGATGTCTGGGCCACCTGTGCTGTTGCTGACTTTTGTATGTACATGTCTTGTTTTCCAACTAGATTGTGAGCTCCTTAAGGGCAGAGCCATGACTTATACCTCTTTGTATCCCCAGTGCCTTGCATACAGTAAGCACTCAATAAAGACTTCAATTATGATGACTTGTTGTTCTGATGTGCCTTTCCTCAAGGATACACCCATGCCATGCAAGCACAGTGCCTTCCACTGTATTTTAGAGTGGCAGCTGCTTAAGTCACTGCTTCTTTGTGAAGAAAGTAACAGCCCCCAAATGCCATAGTACAAAGAAGCCCATACCATTTATGGTTGGTGCCCTGTGCAGTACCACTTGCTCACTGCAAAGATGAAAGTATAAGCACTATAGGGTTATTTGAGTCCCACTTTTCAGCTTGGGATTGGGACCAGCTTCTATGCTTGCAATTATTGGTGCTAAGACCCCAGTCTGCATGTTTAACTTAAGAGTTTTCTGGCCTTAGATTTTTCACAAGGTCACAGATGATTCTAATACGTAGTCAAATGTTGAGTGCCACAAATGTTAAATGTGTGTGCTTGTAGATGGACATAGACCCAGAGCGATAGACACAATGTACCTATGAAAACAACTTTCAAATTATTAGTTGATCCTGGTCCAACAGATTTCTAAGAAAGTGAACTCTGCTGTTTCCCTGTAGTCAGAGAGATTTCTGAATTTCTGCATGTCATTTAGGGGTGGAGGTGTTAAACAGTTATTTTTCTGTATCTATTTACCTTACCCTTTAACATTCCAGCTCCCTTTTAACACTGTCTTTTTGTTTGAATTGTCGAAAATGTAAAAATGGAATTGAACATGTGCTGAACAACAGTTTCATTTCTCATCAATTCCAAGAGCCTATAGGAACATATTAGGCTAAGCAAACAACCACTCCTACTTACAGGCTTCAGCAAAATAAAGGACTGGGCCAGCAAATTGCTTAGGAAGTGGTCGTGCGCCAATCGGATGCTTTCAAAGTCCCTCGTAGAATTGATCTGCTGAAGCAGCTGTGAGAACTGAGACTCCAGCACATCTACCTGATAGACAGATAAAACTATTTTTAGCACCTGGCACATCCTGAGGGTTCTATTTTACAGTTCTTCTCATCTTTTATTTTTAGTATGTGTGTGCCACAGAGTACATGTGGAGGGCAAAGGACAAATTTCCAGGATTGGTCCCAGGTCATCAGACTTTGTGGCTCCAGCTTTTACCCACTGAGCCATCTCACCAGCCCTCATCTTCCTTCTAACCACTTTAGGCTGTCCAGTGACATGTTTCAATGCTGAGCCTTGTAGAGTGTGTGTGTTGCTTAGGGCCGGTGTATGCAGGGGAAGGCTGTAGCACTGAACTCCATTTCCTGCCATTTGTTTTTTTGATACAGGGTCCTGCAGCTCAGGCTTTGCAATTCTCCTTCCCGACACTTCCAAGTATGGATGTTACAGTTGTGTGTCAACAGAACTGGTTGTATAATTTCTGTTTTTGAGACAGGGTCTCATGTAGCCCAGGCTGGCCTGAAACTCGTTGCATAGCCAAGAATGACCTTGAATTTCTGATCCTCTTGCTTTCATCTCTGAAATGTTAGAATTACAGGCTGGTGTCACCACACCTGACATTTTGCAGTGCCTGAGCTCAAACCCTTCCTGAATGCTATGGAAGTACTCTACCAACTGACCTACATTCCCAGTCACAGTTGCTAATTTAAAAAAAAAAAAAAAATGTGTTTTGCTTGTGTGTATGTGGTACATACACACCTGGTGCCACAGATGCCAGAAGAGGATGTTAAGATCATTTGGGATTAGAGTTGCAGATGGTTGGAGCCACCATGTGGATGCTAGGAAACAAACCTAGGTCCTCGGCAAGTGCAGTTAGCGCTTTTAACTGCTAAATCATCTTTCTAGCTCCATGAGTGTGTCTTTTTTTGTTTTGTTTTGTTTTGTTTTTTCGAGACAGGGTTTTTCTGTGTAGCTTTGGCTGTCCTGGAACTCACTCTGTAGACCAGGCTAGCCTTGAACTCAGAAATCTGCCTGCCTCTGCCTCCCAAGTGCTGGGATTAAAGGCGTGCGACACCACTGCCCGGCGAGTGTGTAATTCTTAATAGTTTCAAATGTCTTTGCAGATCACTCTTCCCTACCCCAGTGTAATCCACTCGTGCCTTGTCCCTTCCACTGACTTAGTCAGCAATAGCACGCTTGTCCAACATGTACTCAATGATAGGTATGAGATATGCATAGCCAAGGAACAATACAAAGTTATAAAATTAGTCAAAAGATTCTAAGATTTTTTTTTTTTTTTTTTTGGCCAGGCATTGGCGGTAGGGGTTATTCCATGGTTCTTTGATATGAACTTTTTAATTGATGATGTCAAAGGGTTGGCCGTGTCTGAGAATTTCAGAACAGAGTCGTGTCAGCAATTAGTGCATTGCTCATATACATCATATACATTCCCTTTACCTATTTATTTCCACTTAAAATGCCAAGCCACATACCTAGGGAAAGAACTACTCAGTTTTCTCCATCTGTGGCACTTTACCAGATATAGAACAGCAGACCCTTCTCTGCTTTCTAGGCTGCTTTTCCCACCTCTTCCATCCACTGCTCAGAACACACCTGGAGATAGTACTGAAGATTGTCCACCAAGAAAGCCATATGATTTCTTAGGCGCCACTTGACTGCGTCTGTCTGGTTAGATCTGAGGTGCTTGCGCTGCATCTGGAGCGCCCAGCAGTGCTGCAGTTCAGCTTGGACACGGCGCACACTCAGTAAGTACTTAAAAACAACATTGTACCTATGAAAGAAGTGTCACTGAGATACACACCTTATTCCAACTCCACCCCCTCACATACGCAACAGACTTAGGACTGTCACCTCTCTAGTGAGTGACAAGAATAGTGTATTTATGCAGTAAATTAGATAGCAGAGAAAAATGCAATGAATTTCAGTTGAACAGCAGAATAAGCCTCAGTAAGAGCCTGTCACAAGGGAATAAGGTGGACCATGAGAGAGGACATCCAATGTCCTTTTAACCCTGCAGTCAGTCACTCATATCACACACCCCCTCCCCATATACATCACACATGTGCACACAAAAACATTAAATACTAAAATGTCTTAAATAGTAAGATAATATTAAATATTAGAATATTTTATCAAAATAGTAAAATAGTAAATAAGTATTAAAATATGTTTATTTTATTAAATATTAAAAGCATTATTTTTAAGCAATATTAAATATTAAGCAAAGCCCACATCAAACAAGGAGGTGAAGGGACTGTGAGTGGCCAAGTTTTGGAGTCTCTAACCAGGTCTGTCCATCTTGTCTAGCTGGACTGTGAGTTCTGAACCTGCTGCAGAATCTTTTCCTTGCATCAGCCTCATCTTTTCCTGCTTCTGCGCTCTTCTGTATATTCTAAAACAATAGGTGAGCTAGGAAGAACGAGGAGGCTAGAGAGAGGTAGGCTCAAAGAGATGGTCTTTTCCTTACTCTTGTAACCACAGTGAGAATGGTTTCCTTATCCTTTCTCAGAGTGCAGTGTGCTTTTCTCATCTCCTTCCTGAGGATATCCTGTCCCACCATGCACTGGGCAGATGTTCATTCCAAGGGACAAGATTATAATCAAAGCATCAAATGATGGCCCACACTGAATCCTGGTCTAGCCCCTCATCCCACTGCCCTACCTTGGCTGTCTTTCCCTGGAGGTAAAAGGACTGTGCTGGCTCATTTGTAGTAAAATTGACATAAGCTAGGGTCATCTGTGAAGAGGGAGGCTCAACTGAGGAAATGTCTCCTTATGAGTAGCCTTTCAACAAGTCTGTGGGGGCATTTTCTTGATTAGTGACTGATGTGGTAGGGTCCAGCCCACAGTGCAGTACCATCTCGGTGCAGTAGTTCTAAGTAGTATAAAAACAAGCTGGATGAGCCATGAGCAACAAGCCAGTGAAGCAGCACTCCTCCATGATCTCTGCTTCAGTTCCTGCCTCCGGTTCCTGCTTTGACTTTCCTTCCTGATGCTATATGCTCAAGCCTTTGTTTCTGGGTATAGTTTTCACCACAGCAGAAACCTAATTTATATAAGGGTCCCAAGTGCATTAACATCATGAGCAGTAAATCATAAAAACCAGGGAGAAAGGTCTTCTAAGAACTGATGGGAAGAGTCAAGTACCAGAATTTAGTATCACACCCGAGTCTTCATATTCCAAAGGCCACAAACTAGTCTACAAATAACAAACTACAATTGCTTATTTGTCAATTAAAACATGTCTGTGCTGGGTATGGTGGTACAAGCCTTTAATCCCAGGGCTTGGAAAGCAGAGGCAGGCAGATCTCTGAGTTTGAGGTCAGCCTGGTCTACATAGTGAGTTCCAGAACAGCCAAAGCTGTATATAGAGACTTCTCTCAAAGTCTGGGGCTAGAGAGATGGCTCAGTGGCTAAGATCACTTGCTGAATTCAGTTCCTAGCACTTATACTGGGTGCCTTACAACTGCATGCAACTCTAGTTGTGGTCTCCATGGGTGCCAGCATACATGTGTGCAGACATACACCCACATAAAAATAATGTTAAAATGTGTCATTTGTGTGTGTGTGTGAAGTGAATGCAGGTGGGCATATGCTATGGCACTCATGTAGATACCAAACCAGACCTCCCCTTACACCCTGTGTGAGACAGTGTCTTTTTGCTGTTTGCCTCTTTGTATGCCAAACTGACTGGCTTGTAGACTTACTGATATTCTCTTGTGTCTACTTCCTATCTCATAATAGAAATGATTACAAGGCATGGTCATACTCAGCTTCAGATGCATTCTGGGAATTCAAACTCAGGTCCTCCCTTTACAAAATGAGTTATTTCTAGTCTAATTGATTCTAAGTGGCTATATGCCTTCCCATTTGTTCAAGTCCTTACCATTCCATATTGTCTCATGGCTATCACCTCACTTACTAATGTGAACTGCCTTCATCATTCTTGATTGATGATTGATGTGGAATGGCCCAGCCACTGTGGGTGATACCATACCTGGACAGATGGATCTGGGATGTGTAAGAAAGCAAACTGAGGAGCAAGCCAGTAAGAAGCATTCCTCTGGTTTCTGCCTCTGCTCCTGCTTGAATTCCTATACTGACTGCCCTCAATGAAGAACTGCTGTCCACACATATACACCAAATAAGCCCTTTCCTCCCAAGTTGCTTTTTAGCAGTTGCTTTTTCATAGTAAAAGAAAACAAACTAGATACGTGTCTAGCTCCTGAAGACAGGCTGAGTCTGCAACCTTTGGCCTTCTTGTGTAGAGACCAGCTGGACACACGGCTTGCTTCTGTCAATCTTACTCTTCTTGTTCACTCACTTTTCCCCTTGGATGCAACAAGGGGAATATTTATTTGGGAGAAACTCAGAAATACTCACTTTTCCAGGACAGCTGGGGTGAAGAGAATGTGTAGCGGCCACTGTACTTTGTAGGAAAGTCCTAGGGCAGCCCAGCCGGAAGAAGGAGCCTCCCGGGGGGATGTCTCCCGAGAGGGCACTTCTCTTGGCTGGGTGGCATCTGCTACGTAAAGAAGACAACCTCGTTAATTAGAATCAGAGAGAGAAGGTGAATTATGTACAAAAGGAGACTACAGCAGTGCTGAAAAGCAGCACTGAGAGGCAATAATCCTGCGAGAGCTTTTCCTGAGAGGTGTTTTAGAGAAAAATATACACACATCTCAAAAACAACATTGGAGCACCTAAACCTTTCTGGAATTACCTTTGTACCTGTACAAAATTGGAGTACTAGACTAGGTGATTTCTACAGTCTGAAATTATGCAGTTTCTGTGGAGGGATAATAAAGACCAGAAGTTGCAGAGAGGAAACAATCAGAGAATTGCAAACCTTTGTGGTCCTTTCCATGATACTCAATCGTCAAGTGCAACAGAGGGAGAAGGTTGTCATCATCTAGCAACACCTTGTGTGCTGACTGTTGAAAGGCCACATTCACATCTTCAAGAAAGCACATGAGAGCAACAGCATGGGTCAGGGTCAGGGCATCTCTGGCTTCTGCCTGATAGCATTAAGACCTCCTCTATGTTGCTGACAATTCTGAGAGAATCCTCCCCTCAGTGCAGTTCCTATAGTGTCAGTGGGGCTGGCAACACTCAATTCTTGGAGACACAGCATGTCTAATAGGTTATGACAGCTGAGTTAACTACATTTTGGCTGATTTGTTTATAGACTTGATTTAAACAATCAAGGCCCTCCACTTTCCCTCCCATTTCCTTTGTCTTGGCTCAGATCCTTATTATATTATTCTCTTCTGTGCTTGAATGGGGGTGCCCATTAAACTGACCAAGGGGAAGACACTTGCTGAAAGAGGCATATCCCAACCCTGACTTCTTCACTGTTAAGAGTAATAGCCATGTTGATCTGGGATGGCCAATTAAAACAAAGCACTTCACTAGATTTCTTTAATTTGCTTCTAGAGGCCAGGCTGGGCTGCTACTGATGTCTTGGAGAGTCGTCAGGATAAGGAGAAAAGTATGGAAAGTACTGAAGTCCTTCACTTTGGTTGTTCTGAGACCCAGTTATACCCCAAGCATAAGGTAGCTTTAGATATAACTGCAAATTATTTTCTAACTAGGCTTTCTGAGGTTAGGTCTCTGTTATTTACAAAATAAAAATAGGTTTGTGGGGCTGGTGCACTGGTAATTAAGAACATTGGCTTTGGGCTACAGAGATGGTTAAGAGCACTCTGCTTTTTCAGGACATGGCAGCTCACAACTTTCTGTAACTCCAGTCTCAGAGGACCCAGTGCCCTCTTCTGTCCTCTAGGAACTGCACACAAGGTATACATACATATATACATATATACATACATACATACATTCAAGCAAGCGTACACACAAAAATTAAATCTAAAAAAAAAAAAAAAAAAGCATTGGTTGCTCCTTCAGAGGACCTAGATTCTCTTCCAAGCATCCATCCAGGCAACTCACAAATGCTTGTGACTCAAGTCCTCCCTCTTCTGGCCTCTGCAGGCAAACATGCAACACACAACATCAGCTAAGAAACATCCTGCACCTTGAGCAAACTTTACTCTCAGGGCCATAGGAAAATTACCATGCTCTGTTACTGCAGTGGGTGGTGTTTTTAACATGTGTTGAGCTGTGTCAATGAAGGCCTGGAACAGCTCTCCTCGTCCCAGAAGGTAAAAGTCTTTAATGATCTGAGGAAAGAATTTCAATGTACAATTCAGTAAATCAGAGCCTGGAGGCCCTTACTACCCCAAAGGAATTAGACACAGAGAGGCTGATACTAGCAGTGTGAAGGATACAGGCTTGACATTTTAAAGAGACATATAGAACAGCCTCTCAAAGCAGGAAGACTCTGTGTTTGATGGTGTTTACATCACAACAGAAGAAAGTAAGCTTGAATCTTTAGAGAACAAAAGTCTTGTAGCACAGAATATTTTTTCCCCACTTGAGTAAGAAACAAATGAATCTACTGAGGAAGACTAGGTAAGAATGCTTTCCAGAATCATTTCAGAATTTAAAAGAGTATCAGTTATTACCTTCAGCTGACCCAGTAAATCTGACTCTTCCACCATTAGCTTCCAGAGGTGCTGTGATGAGATACAAAACACAACAGTCCGTTACAGTGAACCCATGTTCAGCTAACCCTAGGAGTAAGCAGATGGACAGTTAGAAACAAAACCTATGTGAGATAAAAATGTCCTGAAATTAATGGTAATAGCCACACACACACAACTCTGTGAAATTAAAAGCCACTGGACTGAATACCATTTTTAAATGCCTACACAGTTGAATACTTATGTGAATTTTATCTCAATCAGCTTTTGAAAATGCATGACTGTAGCCAAGCATGGTAGCTCATGCCTTAAATTCCAGCATCTGGGAAGCAGAGGTAGGAGGATCTCTGTTGAGTTCAAGGCCAGCCTAATCTATATAGTGAGTTCCAGAACAGGAAGAGTCTCTACATAGGAAACGCTGTCTCAAAAAAGCACTAGTGTAACTTACTACATTAAACTTAATAGAAAAAAAAAAAAAAAAAACAAAAACATCTGGGTTCCTGGAGATGCAGAAAAAGCATTGGCTAAAATTCTCCATTAGTTCATGACTTAGAAAAATTAAAATGGAAATCTAGGCTTTCTGGTACACACCCACCAGAGCAGCACTGGGAAGCTATAGCATAGCAGGAAGATGACCACTAACTCCAGGCTAGCCTTGAAAATGCAGCAATCTCATTTTTGTTTTTTGTTTTGTTTTTAAAAAGAACTGGAGCTTATCAGTTAAGAACAGTGGTTAATCTCCCAGTGAACCTGAGTTTGATTCCCAGCACCTACAAGGTGGATCACAACCATCTGGAACTCCAATTCCAGGGAATCTGGCATCCTCATCTGGCCTCTGAGGGCACCAGCCAGGCATGTAATGCACAGATATGCATGCAGGTATAACACCCATACATGTAAAAAAAAATCATACAACTTATCTATGCATTGAAATAATATGTGATTTTCCATTTATATATAATTTTTAATGTATAAGTTAGTATGCTTTAAATTAAGGGGAAAAAGCAGGTTCAAACTAGTTTATTAATCTTAATAAAAGTCTAGTAAGACTAAATAATGAGAAAAACTAGGGCTAGTAAGATGTTTCGCTCAGTGATCAAAAATCTTTCTAAGCAAGCATATGGATCTATGTAAAAGCTGAGTGCAGTGGCTCATGCCTATAACACAGTGGTGGGAGACCGCAAAACAGAGAGAAGCTGGGGGCTCACTGGCCAGCCAGGCTATCCTAACTGGTGTGCTCTTGGTTCAGAAAGATGCTGTCCTAACAAGCAAGGTAGAGAGTGAAAACAGGAGATATCTGAAACTAATCTCTGGTGGTATGCACAGGCGCGCACACACCACACACAATTAATTAATTAATTAGTTAACTTCTAGGCAGGGGTTCTCTGTGTAGCCCTGGCTATTGTTCTATAGACCAAGCTGGCCTCAAACGCAGAGATCTACTTACCTCTGCCTACTGAATGCTACCACTGACAGGCCACAAAATAATTTTTAAAAGACAAAATTTAAGTAAACAAAACAAAACATATTTATAGATATGTTTTAAAATAGCAAATATTTTTAAAAATTAAATCAACCTGAAATAGTCAAGTTCCAAAGCTACAGTTATCAAAATTGTTACAAGAAGAAATTTTATGGTAGTTTAGTTTTAAAACATACTCAACCAGTAAAGTTTTGCTTCCTAAGAAAGCCTAGCTTCAATCATTTCAAGTAAGTTCAAACTTTCAGTAACAATTACTAATATAGACTGTTTTTAACATACAAAAAGAAAAGGAACAAAAGCAGCTACCTAACCCATTTTTATAAAGCTTATGTAAAAACTACCCAAGAATGAGACAGACAATCATCTTTCTTAACTAATGCATACGGATATAAAAACTTTATGAAATGGATTCAAGGCAAGAATGCTCTCCAGCAACAGGGGCAACTGGTAAAACTGACATAGGATACAATCAGTTAACTCAGAAGAGAATACTTATTAAACTTCCTTCTAGAAGCCTACAGGAAATGTCATAGTAATGCATGAATTCTCTGCATCAGGAAATCAGAGATGTCCAATATTACCTCTGCTGTTTGACACAATTTATACAAACAAAGCCCACCTGCCTACTGTATCAATAAAGATTCTAGAACAATGTATGGGGGGTCATGTTAAACATTAGAAGAAATGTGGTAAAACACTTGTTATTTTCAGTTGATGTCATCTTTAGTACATAAGAAATTTATAGTATCAAAACTCAGAATTAAGTTAGTTACCCAGGGATTGAAGAGATGGCTCAGAGGTTAAGAGCACTGACTGCTCTTCTAGAGATCCTGAGTTCAATTCCCAGCAACCACATAGTGGCTCACAACCATCTGTAATGGGATCCGATGCCCTCTTCTGGTGTGTCTGAAGAGAGCGACAGTGTATTCACATAAATAAAATAAATAAACCTTAAAAAAAAAGGTTAGTTACACAGAGCTGAGGGCAATGTGTAAGATTAGCCAGCAATAAATCAGCATTACCATGTCTCTATATAAATAATAAAAACCTTTAGATACAAGAGTTTTTCTCTTAGATATCCAAAATTTTAAAACCTTATTGTCAAAGTAGTGACTACTACACAAAAAAACAAATAAATCACAAGCTTACACCTTGAAGTTCACAGTGAACATATCAATCAATATAAGCACCCTCAGCTTAAGAAGTACCAGTACCTAGAATCCCTACTCAGACCTTCCCACTTGTTTCAAGGGCCAGGACCACCATCCTGTGTGCGTGGCTTTCCTCCTAAGACTACCGTGTACAAGTGAAATACATGGTCGATACTAAAACACACATAGACACAAAGCTTTTCCTCACCCAAATTCATGAGTGTTAGAAATTAAACTGAGACTTCCCTTTAATCAGTGATTAAAACATACCAATGAGCCGGGCAGTGGTGGCGCATGCCTTAAATCCCAGCACTTGGGAGGCAGAGGCAGGTGGATTTCTGAGTTCGAGGCCAGCCTGGTCTACAGAGTGAGTTCCAGGACAGCCAGGACTACACAGAGAAACCCTGTCTCAAAACAAAACAAAACAAAAAAAACCAAAAACAAACAAACAAACAAAAAAACCAAAAAACCCACACACCAGTGGACGTTCCATTTCTACCTGAAAAACAGATGTTCTTTTACTTATTTATTTTCATGTGTGAGGGTGTTTGCCTAAATGATTGTCTGTATCAATATGTCTGCCTAGTGCCTTTAGAAGTCAGAGGAGGACACTGGATCTCCTAGAACTGGAGTTACAGATGGTTGAGAGCCACTATGTGGGTCCTGGGAATTGAAGCTAAGTCGAATCCAGTGCTCTTAACCACTGAGCCATCTCTCCAGCCCTATAGATGGATTGATCGCTTGCTCCCTCCCCCTTGCCCTTCAGCGTTCTGCAGACTCTTTTCTTCTGGAACAGTATAAGACAGAACACAGACCTCGGCCACAGTGCTACGGATCCGGTCTACCACCTGTTCAAAAGCCACCAGGCTGAAGAGTGGCTGCTGCTTGAGCCGGTGCAACTCGGCAGCGAAAGTGTCCTCCTGGTTTTTCAAGATGGACCCTGTGGAGTATGACACATGACCATCAGACAGGAGTGGCCCAGGCAAATCTATCAGAGCTGTTTTGCTACAGCAGTCCGTGGCTGTCATCAGCCACACTAACCCAGCATGCTTGGCGCCGGTGTTACAGATGAAGAGCTTCTGAGGATGTGACCAACAGAGCAAGAGTGTTCTTACCTTTCCTTGTCAGGTTCACATTTTGATTCTCAAACATCTGGACAGACTCTCCAACAAAGAGGATTTTTTCAGCAACTCTCACTGGAATGTAGGATGGTAAAATCTCTACCCTCAGGGAAAACTGCTTCAGAGATGGGGCCAGCATGTTCTCTTCCTCAATTAGGCGCTGGTGAAGAAAATAACCTGTCAGGGAAGTATGATCCTAACTCGCAACCCATGATCTGTGTTATTGGTAAACAGGGTGGAAATGTGAAGTTACAATTCTTAAATCACCAGCACTGGAAATGTATTACTTTTCCATGGAGAATACTGGCACGGCAGAAAAGACTAAGTTCTTATCTTTTAATTTACCTTTGTGTATGTCAGTGTGGCACACGTGTGCTATCCTCACATCTTCCCTGAGACCAGGTCTCCTTGTTGTTCTGCTGTGTATGTTAAGCTAGCTAGCCTTCAGGCTTCCAGAGATGCTCCTATTTCTGCCTCCCATCTCTCTGCAGGAGCACTGAGATTACAGGTGTTCACAGTATACAGCATCTGGCTTTTATATGGGCTCTTGGAATTTGAACCCAGGTCCTCACATTTACACAAGCACTTTGGCCAATAGAATCAATCCCTCAGCCTAGCACTGAGTTTTAAAATATAAAACTCATCACTAAACTTGTAAGAGCATGTAATGTGGAAAGGAGAAACAAGGATTTCAAAATCACTTGCATTTTGTAGTCTTTAACTTAAGAGAAGGCCCCATGTTTCTAACCACTCCACTCATGGAAGGCAGCCAGGCTGTGATGAGCCAGGGTTGGCAGGTGAGTTGGGTGCAGGTGTTCCTGACTGGTGGCTGCCCTGGGCTTCCTGCTGTGTCCTCACCAAGTCCTGCAGTTCTCTCAGTTGTTTTCCTGTCAGGCCTCCAATGCCCAGATCCTCTTCATCCTCTTCCAGCTGGGCACTGATATTACCAGAAGATGGACCCTGTTTGATGAAGAACTCTTCATGCTGGTCCAAAAGGAGTCCATGCAGCATCCAGGCCGAGAGCTGTTTATACATAACTCCATGGCATACAGCCAGGATTCTGAGAAGAGAAGGAAGCAAGAGCTTTACCAGTCTACTTAGAATACTGAGACTCACCACGGCCAGAAATCATGTTTGAAATTTTGATAGGACAGACAGAAGCTTGATAGTTTAGTGAGTGAATCATGGAAGAGACAAGATAAAGATAACTGTGATAATTCTATTGCTTAGACAGACTGATTAAACTTTCATACGTAAGTATAGACTTAAGTCTAACCTGTACTATATACTTGATTAAACTCAGGAAATATTTTTTTAGGAAAAATAATTTTGTTCTTTGTGTAAGATCCAAAACTAATGAGTCTTATATAAGTAGATGTAACGGAGTCACTTTTTGCTGAACATAGCCTTGACTTTATTTTTCTTGGAACTGCATAGGGAAAAAGATTCAATATATGAATAACAGGTTGACAAAAAAACAGATTTGTCAGTAAAATGCAGAAACCAAAATAAAATAAAATGCAGGAAGGTAGTTGGGGAATGGATATCGAGGTCCTGAAGGGTGGCCAGAGGGCATATTCATTATGAAGAGATAAAGGTATCTTTGCAACAGAGAAACCTGACGGATACATTATCAACTCCACAGAAGTATCATGGGATAAACTTACTTTCTGACACAATGTCATGCATGTAGTCTTCTTGCTAAAAATGTTTAACCCGAATCTAATCAGGAAGAAGGAATCAGAAAAGTTTAAACTGTGGGTATCCAACAGACAAGTGTTTAAGAGTTCCTGAGTGTTATCATCACAGAAAACAACAAAAGGGAAGCTGTCTCACAGTTCTAAAGGTTTTTAAAATTTTTTTCTATTTTATGTATATGTGTGCTTTTGTATGTGTGTCAACCTGGGTACATGTACCTGTGAAAGAGAGGTGACTAATCCTACTAGAGCTGCAGTTACAGATAGTTGTGAGTTGCCATGTGGGTGCTGAGAACTGAACCATGTCCTGAGAAAAGCAGTAATTGCTCCTAACCACTGAGCTATCTATTCTACTCTAGGGAGCTGTTTCAAACTGAAGGAGACTTTAAAAAGCTCAGGAACATGAGGGCTCATGCCTGTAATTCCAGCAATTGAAGGATGAGGCAGGAGGATCACTATGAGTTCAAGGAGGGTCTAGGCTGTTGACTGAGACTCTGAATTAAAAAACTAAACACGCACACACACGCACATCAAGAAAATGAAAAGAGGCCAGAATAGAGAGATAGACTTAAAAAGACATAACTAAATGCAACATATAAAAATGTACTAGATTCTGGATTGTGAAAAACAGAACAGCTATACTAGACTTTTGGGGGAACAAATGGAGAAATCTCAAAATATTCTTTAAGTATCATATTAATTTTTTGGTGAATAATACGGTATTGAGGTCATATTTAAAAAGAGAGAATGCCTCACTTCTAAAGAGACATAGGCTAACTATTTAGGAGTTAAGTGAGGATATCTGCAGCTACTCTCTAATGTCCCAACAACAAAACTGGAAGACGTGTGTGTACATACTTCACATGCATACAGGAGAAAGAAAAAAGACGGATTAGGCAAAATGTTAACAGTCGGTAAAATTAAAGGATAATCAAGTGCTTTACATTTAATTTCTTTGTAAGATTGATATTTTTCAAAATGAGAGCGGTGGGAAAAGGAAATAGAACTTTAGTCTACTATTTAAAGTACAAAACTCAAAGGAAATTCTTTATTAAAATCAAACAATTAAATAGTACTCTGGCCAGGGAAGCAGGTAGGCTAACCTCTCCCTTTGCTCTTACAAATCCAATCCCCAGTCTCACCCCCAGCTCTGTAGTGGAACACCTGCATCAGCCTCCTTTGCCCTCCATCCCCATCTCCTTTAGTTTACACAGACCTTTGTCTCCTAACCTCCCTCCCCCACTCGCTTTATCCCAGCCCAACTCCAGCAGGCACTCCCTTGGGAACCCACAGGCACTAACTAGGAAGTGAGTAGGCTAACTCCAGATCTTTGCTCTCCCTCTATTCCTCCATATCCAATCGCCCAGTCTCACCTCCAGCTCTGTAGCAGACAGACCTGCTGTGGACTCTCCTCACTCTCTGCCACCATTCCTAGGGGACTAGGCAGAGCCTGCTGAAGCCCCTCAGTCCCTTCCCCAGCCAATTCCCTTTCCTAAGTGTCAGCTCCCAATATTTAGAGTCACATCTTATCTGGAACCCCTAGTGGCCACAACAATCAGGACCCCAGAAGATTTTTCTACCAGACAACACACAGCCACCACACTCTTAAGAACCAGAGAAGAAGCAGAAACCAAAGAACAAAACACCCACTCAACAAAGACAAGACCAGATATCAGTACCTAGAATTATAATCTTCCCAAGCCCAGATACCTAGATACCAGTATGAAAACACAGTAACAGCCAGGACAATATATCTTTACTAGAGCCTAACTACCCACAGCAGGCCCTGTATTGCAACATAGATGAATCACAAGAAAAAGACCTTCAAATGGCCTATATGAATATGATAAAGGTCACTAAAGAGGAAATGAATTAAATCCCTGAAAGAAATCTATGGAGAGATAAAGTGTGGAGCAGGGACAGAAGGAAAGGCTATCCAAAGACTGTCCCACCTGGGGATCCATCCCAGATAAAAACCACCAAACCCAGACACTAGCACAGATGCCGGGAAGTGCTTGCTGATGGGAGCCTGATATAGCTGTCTCCCGAGAGGCTCTGCCAGAGCCTGACAAATACAGAGGCAGATGCTTGCAGCCAACCATTGGACTGAGTGCGGAGTCCCCGATGGAGGAGTTGGAGAAGGGACTGAAGGAGCTGATGGGGTCTGCAGCCCCATGGGGGGAGCAACAGTGTTAACTGGCCAGACTCCCCAGAGCTCCCAGGGACTGGACCACCAACCAAAGAGTACATATGGAGGGACCCATGGCTCTGGCTACATACGTGGCCTTGTTGGACATAAGTGGGAGGAGCAGCCCTTGGGCCTGAGGGGGTTTGATGACCTAGTGTAGGGGAATGCCAGGGCAAGAAGGCAGGAGTAGGTGGATGGGTGGGTGGTGGTGGTGGGGGAGGATAAGATAGGGGGTTCTGGAGGAGAGACCTGGAGATGGGATAACATTTGAAATGTAAATAAAGAAAATATCCAATTTTAAAAAAAGATATCTATGGAGACACAAACGAACAGTGTAAGGAAATAAATAAAACCATGCAAGACATGAAAATGGAAATAGAATCAATAAAGAAAACCCAAACTGAGGGAAATCTGGAAACAAAAAATGTAGGAACTTGAACAGGAACCTCAGAGACAAGCCTCACTGAGAGAATACAAGAGACAGAAGAGAGAATTTCAGGCATGGAAGACAAGATAGAAGAAATAAATTCCTTGGTCAAAGAAAATGTTAATCTGAAAAACTCC
The DNA here is from genome assembly GCF_011762505.2 of Arvicanthis niloticus. Classification (NCBI taxonomy): domain Eukaryota; kingdom Metazoa; phylum Chordata; class Mammalia; order Rodentia; family Muridae; genus Arvicanthis; species Arvicanthis niloticus. The sequence goes on along the minus strand of NC_047659.1, from coordinate 92,408,525 downwards.
TGGCACAAAACAACCAGGAATCTGGGACATGATGAAAAGACCAAATCTAAAAATAATATAAACAGAGGAAAGAGAAAAAATCAAAGTCAAAGGCATAGACAGCATTTTCAACAAAATCATAGAGGAAAATTCCCCTAACCTAAAGGAGGAGATGCCGGTCAAGTACAGGAAGTTCACAGAACACAAAATAGACTGGACCAGAAAAGAAAGTCCACCTAGCACATAATAATCAAAACACTAAACCTACAGAACAAAGAAAGAATATTAAAAGCTGCAAGGGAAAAAGAGCAAGTAACATATAAGGGCATACCCAGTAGAATAACACCTGACTTCTCAAAGGAGACTCCAAAAGCCAGAAGGGCCTGGGCAGATGTGTTATGGATTCTAAGAGACCACAGACACCAGTCCAGACTACTATACCCAGCAAAACTTCCAATCACCATTGATGGACAAAATCAGACATTCCATGGTAAAACCAAATTTAAGCAATATCTATTTACAAATTCTGCCTTACAGAAGGTGCTAGGAGGAAAACTCCAACCTAGAGGTCAACTATCCCCAGAAAAACACAAGTAGTGAATAATTCTGGACAGCAAATCAAAAAAGGAGAAACACCACCACCACCACCACCACCACCACCACCACCACCACCACCACCACCACCACCACCACCACCACCACCAAAATAACCAGAATCAACAAACACTGCTCACCTTATCATCAAGAACAGATATTACCTAAAGGTAAAGCAACGGAAAAAGCTATTCTAAGCAAATGAAACTAAGAAGCAAGGGGTGCAGACATTTTAATATCTGGCAAAACAGACGTTAAACCAAAACTAAGAAGAAGAGACAGGAAATACACTATGTACTCATCAAAGGAAAATTCCAAGAAGATACTCAATTCTTAACATCGGAGTATCAAACACAAGAACACCCACGTTCATAAAAGAAATATGGCCACAGCTTAAATCACATACCAACCCTCAGACACTAACAGTGGTAAACTTCAATATCCCACTCTCTCCAATAAACAGGTCATTTAGACAAAAACTAAACAGACAAACACTGAAGCTAACTGATGTTATAAACCAAATGGACTTAACAGGTATTTACAGAACATTTCACCCAGTCACAAAAGAATATACCTTCTTCTTGGTGCCTCATAATTGACCACATACTTGTATACAAAGCAGGTCTCTAGAGTTACAAGAAAATTGAAATATCACCCTATATCCTATCTGACTAGATTAAAACTGGATATCAATAATAACAGAAACCTTAGAGACTCATAGAAACTAAACAACTCACAACTGAATGAAAAATGGGCCAAGACAGAAATTAAAAAAGGAAGATTTTCTAGAATTAAATGAAAATGAATAGACAACATATCAAAACTTATCAAATAAAATGAAGGCTATTCTAAGTGGCAAGTTCATAGCATTAAGTGCCTACATAAAAAAACTGAAGAGATGGGGTTGGTAAGATGGCTGAGCAGGTAAGAGCACTGGCTGGTCCTGAGTTCAATTCCCAGCAACCATATGGTGGTTCATGACCATCTATAAAGTGTCCTGATGCCCTAATCTGGCATGCAGGTGTACCTGCAGATGGAATACTCACATTAAAAAAATAGACAAACAAATAGAGTTGTCATTTATTAAAAAAAAAGAAAAAAAATTGGAGAGATCTCATACTTAACAGCACACCTGAAGGCTCTGGAACAGAAAGAACTCACATTCAAATGAAGTAGACAGCAAAAAACAATCATACTCAGGATGAAATCAGTGAAGAGTTCATGTCAATACTCCAATTATTTCACAAAACAGAAACAGAAAGAACACTGCCCAATTTGTTTCATGGGGCCAGTTACCTGATACTCAAACCACATAAACATCAAGACCCATCAAAGGAGAATTACAGACCAATTTTGAGTACACTGATACAAAAATCCTTAATAATATACTTGCAAATAGAATCCAAGAACACATTAAGATGATCCACCTGCTATGACCTGAAAATAAACCACAAGTAAAGTCACTTGACTCCCTCCTCTATTTGAAATACTTATGGAAACCAGGACTTACTTTTCTAATGCACTTCGAACAGGAGGCAACCCCCCACAGCTATGTTTGTAAACTGTTTCCAGGATTTGACAGCCATGAATCTGTGGAAAATATAGCCTTATCAATCTAGGTTATATAAACTCATATTCTACATCAATCAAGAAAGCGCAGTCCAGTAGAGAAGGCTAATATAGTCCCTCACAAGATTTCTATATAGTCAATTTGCAAAGGCAGACAGACTCCTCTGCCCTTAACATCAGTGTTACCTGTTGTCTCAGGTTTCTAAAGCTGTGACAAACACCAGGATTAAAGGCAACTTGTTGGGGAAAGGGTTATTTCAGTTCATAGGCCATTATGAAAGCAAGTAGGGGCAAGAGCTCATGGCAGTAACTCAAGTAAAGGCCATAGGGAAATGCTGCTTACTGTGGCCAATCCCAGCTCCATGGCTGGCTCAACCTGCCTTATCCAAGACCACCTGCCCAGGTGTGGCACTGCCTGTAATGACCTGGGCCTCCCACAGCAATCATTAATAAGAAAATGCACTATAAATTTGCCCACAGGTAATCTGATGGAGGTTCCTTTTCTCAAATGACTCTAGTTCATCAAGATGGTAAAAAAAAAAAAAAAAAAAAAAATTGCCGGGCAGAGGTGGTGCATGCCTTTAATCCCAGCACTTGGGAGGCAGAGGCAGGCAGATTTCTGAGTTCGAGGCCAGCCTGGTCTACAGAGTGAGTTCCAGGACAGCCAGGGCTACACAGAGAAACCCTGTCTCGAAAAAACCAAAAAAATAAATAAATAAATAAAAAATAAAAAAATAAAAAAAATAAACAAATGCAAATTTTGGGAGTAAACCTATGGTTTAACAAGCATTCCAGGTGCTTGTTAATACATTTTAGTAAACACGTTAGTTTGAGAGGCAATTCACTGAAAAAACCAGAGTCATGGGGAATTGGCATTTCAAAACCAAGGAAAAGTCTTACATAAGGTTCAAGTCAGACTACTTATTTGGTAGGAACCCTGTGCCTAATTGGAAGTCTCTGTGCCCTCCAGGCTTTTCTTACAAATCACTTTTGAGGTATAATTTGTATATCCTAAATTTATATGCCTATCTTAAGTATATTATTTAAGCACTTTTAGTAAATTTACAGTCTTACACAACCATCACTCTGATATAAGTTTACAATACTCTATCACTGTTAAAACAATCTCCTTAGGAGAGCCCATTTGCAGTTGGTCCCCATTCTCCCCTTCACACCTCAGTTTTTACCCGGAGCACCAGCACATAGTTTCTATTATCACTACCTGGCCAGGTAGGAAGGGTCACTCATCTGAGTCCCTCTATTTGGTCCCCATTCTTCCTGTAGCCAATGGAAGCTGAAAGTTAACTGAGATATGCAGCTAGGCATCGACTTCTGTAGACTCACTAAGAACTCCATTCATGTAGGAGGTTCCCACCCATTTCAAGTGTAATAGAGTGGTTAAGAGCACAGTCTTTGAGTTAGACACATCTTGTTCTCTATGACCTTGAACATATGTAATTACATATGTAAAGCCCTCAGCAAGTGCACAGTACAGAGCAGTAAGGATTGTACTTTAGTGAGGGCAGTCATCTCTGAAGCACTTTCCTACTGGCTTTGCTAGCAGAGTCAATGGAGCAGAACTTTACATTTCTACACTCACTGAAAAAGTAAAGCAGCTACCGTGTAAGTCAATTGGTTAACTACACTACAAATAACAACCTAAGGCACAGATACTACAGCCAGAAAACATGGAGAACTGAGCTGAGCATAATTAATTTGTCTACTTAGTCCAATAATTGGTAAACAGAAGAAAAGAATTCCTATAGTATAAAATACCTAAGGAGTTTCCTCATAGATATTAACTCCACTCAAAAAAAGACAATCTTCTGATGTGGGGGACTTACTTGTTCAATGTGTGATGAAACCTGTGACAATGGGTGTCATGCATGACTACAACAAGCTGAGTTTACCCAGTGATTCTTAACTCTCAGAAAACCATCTTCTTTCTTTCTAAGTGGGTTTCTTGTCCATATTCAACGTCAGTGGTTTTAAGCCCTTAGTACAACCTGCTTTCACCACCAAACACCCAAAGTATTTTCTCTAACCTCAGCAACATTCTTAGGTAGATCTACATACTCTACTTTCTCAATCACAAGGTGTCTAAAGAAATCATAATGTCTTATTCTTGCATGTCTGACATTCTGTATGAACTACAAAAAGATAATGCTAAACAAATATTAAAAGCAGTGTCTTCCAAAAAAAGACTTTTACAGTAGCATTGATTATTAAATTTTCTTTGAAGTTTATCACAACAAAGTTCTCACCTTTTGGCTTTTAATTTGCTCCACTACAACCATCACAGAGGGAAAAAGGAGCTGGAACTGCAAAGCAGAGAAAACTCAGGGTGTGAATTAAATACAGGATTAAAAAGAGATCAACTCAAGATTAAAAGTGCACACCTTAATCCTAGCACTAGGGAGGCAGAGGTAGGTAGACCTGTGAAATCGAGGCCAGCCTAGTCAAGTTGAGCATCCTAAATCAATCTGACATTGAAACACTTTGTACTCTGAGTCTTGTGTCCCTGCCACTATCCATGTCAACAGGACAATATTCATATCACATTAAGGGCTAATTAAATGTGGAACTCTTTTTGTTCAGTTTTGTTTTTTTTAAGCTGGCCTAGAACTCACTGAAGAAAACTTGTAGTCTAGGTTAGCCCCTTCTTCCTGAGCATCAGGATGACAGGGAGACACCACATACACCACACTCTTAAAGCACTTCTCAGCTACCAAAGCACAGCTAATAAAATTCAGAAAATATATTTACTGGGCTTTGACCTTAGGTTAAAAAGTTTTTAATTTAGTGCCACAGATTAGGATTATTTAAAAACAGCAACAGACTCCAAAGTATTTTAGCATTCCAAGGCATACCTGATCTAAGGAGTAATTGACATGTGATATGGAGAGATGTGGGTCAGCCAGGAACTGCAATAAAAGCACACACTTATCAGAATCCTACACACATAACTTGAATTGATTTGCTCTATATAAACTATGAGAGAATGTGACAATGAGCTCGGTGTTTGCTTTAAGCTCTGCAGAACTAATAGATAGAGTTAGTTTTCAGATGGCAAGTCCACTGTGTAACCACTTTGAATACTGTACCCTCTAGCCACACAGCTCACTCTTAACTAGCTGACCTTATCAAAGGCCACTTCTGAGTCAAGAACATGCTCTACTCTGCTATCCCCTCAGGATGCTGTTTTCTATATTACCTCCTTCTCACCTCTTGTTCCAAATCAAGCAGTGCTTGGCGATAAGGCTGCAAAACTGAATCCAGCCCTGTGCAGAAGGCTCTCAGGTAGATCCCATGCAGTCCGCCTTGGCCCTGCTGGGATGGATGGTGATCCTGCAAATAAACAAAGAAAAGGGCAACTTCTCAGCTCAGAACCAGAAACCCAAGAAGACACTGTCTTTTACTAGTAGTACTTATATCTTTTATAAATAATTCCATATCAAGCAGTGTTTTAGCAGGAGAAAGAGGAAAAATGACTGAAGATAAAGTATATTTGAGGGGGCTCATAAAGAAGTGCTGACATGACCTCTCCATGGCCATAGTATGGTTAAGGGAAAGGTTTTCTTGTAGGATTTGGTTTCTAGTGTCTGTTGTTTGACATGATTTTTCTTGAAGAAATACAATACACACACACACACACACACACACACACACACACCCCTTCCTCTAGTCACTAGATGGGAAGCCATGACAGACCAAAGTATAGATACCACTGTGAACCAATCAGTTTTATTTGGGTTATTTACAAGAGTATAAGTGAGGGGTTACTTGCCAAACTCCAGTCTAACATGGGTGACAGCTCACAAATCTGAGAACCTGGAGCACACTACATAGCCTACAGGCAGCTCAACAGGTTGGATTATCCTGTCCAGGTAGCTCAGTTAGTCTGAATGTCTTCTAAGCTGGTTTCTATTTCTTTTGGGCTGCTTCAAAGGGAGGGGTCTGGATTTAGAGACTTCCTGAAGCTATTCTAAGTTACTGACTTTCTGTCTTAAGGTACTTCTCCCAGTGGTAGCTCATAACTACTGGTAATTCTAGTTCCTGGAGGATTCAATAACCTTCTGGCCTGGGCAGGTACAAGACCTGTACATGGTGCACATATATGCAGCAAGTAGAACTCAAACCCATGAAATAGAAACAGTAAGACTCTCATTGAGGGGTTATATAAAATATGGCTTGTCTTTCAGGAATCTTGCAAGCTGTTTGGTTGGTCCCTGCAGCTTGGCTTGATTGAGTCTTCTCTGTAGCTGGGCTTGTCTGAGAATGACTCAGTAGTCTGTATTATTTATTTTTTGGAGGGAGGAGCCTAATGAATCTGGTCAGTTTCATATAAAACTTCTCATATAGTTTTATATGAGGAAGTAATGATTAACAGTTAGCTAGAGGCTATAAGGGAGGTAGAGATCTGGGTAACCAGGCTTTCAGAGTACAGAAGTACAGAATGCAGCACCAGATGTGTTACAGAAGCTTGGGTTCAGAGGTTAGAAAACACAATGTAGTCAGCCAGAAGATGCTACGAAAAATACCAGAAGGATCCTCAAGTTCCTAAAGAGAAATGTTCATAGAATGGACATGGGAGCAGACTGGTTTACAACCAGCCAATTTTATTCTGCTCTTATGGCAATACAGAAAAGCAGAATGAGTCTTCATTTATCACTCATTAACACAAATGTTGTTACTGTTATTTAAAAAAAACAAACAAACAACAGCACAGCACCATAGGACTTTCTTTAGAACTTGAGAAGTAGGAATTCTCATGCAATCTCATTATACAAAATCTGTGCAAGAACGAGTAGAGAATTTTTGCTGTTACCCGAGAAAATCCAATCAGCAATCCTGCCTTCCCTCGAGCATTTCCAGTGATTTATAAACTCGGGAGTATTCCAGAAATTCCTCACTTACTTTACCAGTGAGTTCACTGAGAGCCTGACAGCACTCTTGCCCTGTAGAAGCCCATATCCAGAGAACAGAATCCTACCTGTTGCTGCACATGGCCTGTATACTGTTCAATGAACTCAGTGAATCGAATGTAGTCTGTGCCAAGCCGGCAGAGTCGATTCAGGACACTAGTCTCACTGGGGTGAAGAAATGGAAAATCCTGGGAAACCTGCAAGAAAAGAGATAGTCATAAAGAAAGCTAATGCCTGCTAGTCACCAACCAAGGCTCTTTAGGGCTTAAAATGCTTTACATTCTCTTTTCTATTTCCTTTCCTTAAGGCGCCCATGGTTTACTTGGCTTTAATTTTCCTTGTTACTGGGTTGGTATTCTGATAAACAAGGTATTGTTACACTATTACAAGGTAGTATTCCTCATCCAGATGTAATTCCTTGTTCTTAAAATACGTAACCTAGAGTAAAGAATTCACATAATAGGGGCTTGGAAAGATGTTCTGGGACTCTCATAGTAGAAAATTCTTGCAAGTTGTCCTCTGACCTATGCAGAGGGGAGAGGAGAGACAGGACAAACAGAGAAACAGGGACAGAAACTCCCTTGGCTTGTATCTTCAAATTATGTTTTGCTTGAAAGCTTAGGCAAGTTATGTTATGGCACCTTGAGAGGTCTTAGTCTTAGAGGTCATAATGTCTTAGTTTTCATAAGTAAAAAGTGGAGACAACTGTGATAATTAGATAATATATATAAATGATAGGTGTTAATCACAGTTAAGTGTTCAATATATGTGTATGTACCTGCCTTTTATTACTGATGACATTTCTACAGTTATCATCAAATCTGAACACTTCTTGTTTACAGAGTTTTAGAAAAGTTCTAGGTTTAAGATCAGTGAAATGGCTCAGAGGGTCGGGCATTTGCTACACAAACCTGAAGACTTGAGTTTAATTCCTGAAACCTACATAAAGGTGGAAAGAGACAAGTGACTCTACAAAGTTGACCTCTTCAGACACGCTGTGACATGTATGCCCTCACTCATACGACATACACACATACGCTAGTTTAAAAAAATTCTAGTTTAGGCTTAATTACCTTGAAAAAGTAAACTCCACCTTAAAGTTACTGATACCATTTTATACAACACACTTAGAGAGCCGCACTTGTAGCTGTCATTCTTTTGTTCTCTGCCTGTCTCTGCCCTCTGTTTCCTTCTTTTCTTTCTTTTTTGAGAGAGGGTTCCACATTGAAGCCCCAGCAGGACTTGAAACACAGCAATAATCCTACTTCGGGTTCCCAAAGGCTGGGATTACAGTCACAAACATTTTGTTTGGCTTCAAGTCAGTCTATTAAACTCAATGTTGCCAATTTTGTTTCAGCAAAATATTGAGTATCATGCTACATCTGGGTTTCTCACAGGGGGAGGGGGAGAGAAAGAAAGGAGAAGAAGAGAGGAAGAGAAAACAACTAATCCGTACATTTTCCTTATACTCTTCTATTACAGGAAAACCCCTTTCAAGTTCTTCACCTGACACAGAAGTTTCCAAAGAAAGGAGGGAAACACCATATGCTTACAAATTCATTTTTTTCATCCAACACAATTTACTGAGTATTGTGTCTTGATCTCGTTGTATATATTCCCACTACTTTCAAAATTCAATTTGAATCAATGCAAGCGTGAATATACAGGAGTGCCCTATCTCTCCCCGCTTTTCCTCAAATAACAAACTATCATCTTATTTCAGCTACACATTTAGGGATTCAGTTTAACAACAAATTTATATGCAGTGAAAAGAAGTATAGTTCTAGCCACTCCTGGTGGTTCTCTGGTAGGAGTCGCGGGACCGCAGGGCCCCCAAAGCCGGAGCTACATAAGGTTGGTCCTCCGTTTCTCTGCGCTCGCGGGCGCCGGTAGTCGGAGTCCCCCGGGTCCCGCCCCTCGCGGCGGCTCAGCTGCACCCGCCGCGCGGCAGCGCCTCGCCTCTGACCCCTGCATACCTGCAGGCCACTCCGCTTGTTCCAGGTGAAAATGGATCCTGGGTACCCACTCAGGGCCAAGAGCAGTTCGTGAATCATTTCTGGGGCAGCTCTGGAGTCCCCAGAGCTACCGCCTTCTCTTCCTGCGCCTCTACAGGAGCCCACTCACACGCAGCTGGATCTCTCGCCCTGAATCCGCGCAGTCCACCAGACGAGGAGATTCCGCAGAGCCCCGCGCCGTCCCGGAAGTGCGCGCGGCTGAGGCGCCCACCCGCTTGCTCCCGCCGCGGAGCCCGGAGGAGGCGCCGGGCCACCGCGCATGCGTCCTGGGCGCCGGGAGAGGCCCGCTCGGACTTCCGGCTTGAGAGCCGGACTGGGGCTGTTAGAGGGAGAAATTGGAGTGGCTGGACCCAAATGGATGAGGCTGGCCCAGGGAAAGGGATGCGAGTGAGTTGACAAGCTGGTTGAGAGCGACGCGGTCAGGGGTGGGCCGGAGGGAGTCCTCAGGACGCCTTGGCAGGGTCTGAGGCATTTTGATCGACAGCTGACGTCTCCCAGTGACTCGGCCGGAGGGAAGAAAAAAAAGCCAGAACTTGGCAGCCGCCGCTGTGGAGCTGTGCTCGAAGCCCACGGACTCGCAGCACTGGCCACCATCGGCCTCGTTCCCAGGAGACCCACTACTGCCACTGCGCCCCTCGGGCTTCCTCGGGTCACCAACTCCGGTAACTCTTCCCTAGTCCACCTCAATTTAGAAGCCCAAGTCAGCTTCCTCGGTGCGTGACCTTTTCCATCTGTCGCTTCGGAACTCTTGCTGAGTTCTTACTTGGTTCGGGAGGAGCGAGCAAGAGACCCAGTGTTCAGCACTTGACTTTGGTTCGGGTTGGAAATACGTAGTTTGGTGTTCAAGGGGCGGGGCAGACACCAGGAGCTTCTGGAATGACAGCGGTGGTTTTAGGGGAGATTAGTCGGCACTCGCTGGACAGAGGCTTTTGGTTGTCTTCAGCTAAATGTTGACCTACCTTCAGAGTCCGACAGTGTCAGGCGTCCCGTGAGGTTTGAATTCACTACACAACTTTGATCTGGGACTAAAAACAATACGCTAAGTACGTGAGGTGGGAGTGAAACGGACAGATTTTTCTGTTCTCTGCAACTTCCTGGGGATACTCTAGACATCACCTAGAAATGCAGTTTTTATAAGGTCATTTTCTTCTTGCTCATTGATTTGCTGTCCTGAAATGGTACTGCCTCAGAAGGCCACTTGGAGCATATGGAAAGTCAGGCCAGCTCTGGCAAGATTTTAAAAATGTAAAGATACTCTCCTCTGATAGTGCCATTTCTCTCTATTCTAGGATAAAACTCCTTTTACAGAGAGACTCAACTGCAGGTGTTTGTTTCTCCAAGGGCATGGAAAGATAGTGTACTAAGTCCTGGAACACAAACACTGAGGAGAGATACTGCTTTCTGCTTTAAAGATGGCCAAACCCCCTCGGAGAGGAAATGGCACTAACTCCGAAAGCTTATGGCAGCACTTCAGAAGACTCCATTACCAGGAGGTGGCTGGGCCCCGGGAGGCTTTCAGCCAACTATGGGAACTTTGCTGTCGGTGGCTAAGGCTGAAGGTGCGGACCAAAGAGCAGATTGTAGAATTGTTGGTACTAGAGCAATTCCTGACCATGCTACCTGGGGAGATCCAGAACTGGGTACAGAAGCAATGTCCAGAAAATGGAGAGGAGGTGGTGACACTGGTGGAAGATTTAGAAAGAGAGCCTGGAAGACCTGGACATTGGGTGAGGAGGAGCGGGGATTCAGAAGTGTGTGGCTGGGAAGAGGCAAGGATAAAGGGGCAGTTTAAGATGAAGCAGCTGTAAAGAGGCTTGGTGATTTTTATACTTCTTGTCTGGAAGGGTTGCTTTTTCAGGTAGGGTTTGCTTGGAGATGGCCTCAGAGGATGGTTACAATAAGTCTTTCACTTCAGTTTCTTAAGAGAAAAAATGGAAAAGTTTTTTTCCAGCTACTATTTGTGTTTCTGTTTGCTGTTTGATCTTTCTGCAGTTTCAGCCACTCTAAGCTAATGATAATGGAATAAACACTTGTCTGTCCTAACCTCCCCACCCTCCACTCTGGCCTGGCCTCAGAGGATGATCTTTTTGGAGATATTAAACAATCCCCCCTAGAATGCCCCTTGTTATGACAATGGGGGGTTATTTCTAGGTCACAGTCTCTGTGAAGGGGCAGGAAATGCACTCGGAGAAGATAACACCCCTGAAATCATCACAGGAGTTAAGTGTTCTGCAGGAGTCAGTGGAACCCCCAACCCAAGGGTGTATCCAAGAAAGAGAGGGCAAGAAGCCCAGCCCTAAGACTACAGGAGCAGATGGACCCAAAGGAGAATCTCAAACCTTTTCAAAGGAGCGGTGAGCAGGAGATGCGCATGGAGATAGAGCCCTCTAAGTCAGGAAGTAGGGCTGGGAATAGTGAGTGGGAAACGGATTTCAGAGATAGTGGCACCTCCAAAATGTGGCAGTTTTGGGACCGTGGAAAGGCAGCTAGTTCAACCCTCTTGTAGAGTAAGTACTGTATTTCTTGCTTTGATAAGTCTGCCTAGTTTTTATTATAATCAGAATACTTTTATTTCTGGCGATAGATGCTTATTTTCTAGACACACTTTTCTATACTGAAGACACCTTTGTTCTATTGTTTTTCTTTCTCTCTGTTATCTCCATTCTTTAGATCTAAGTTCTTATTCTCTACATTGGAACCTGGAAGTTCTCTAAATACTTTATTGTGGAGAAAGAAATTATATCTATGTTATTCCTGTAAGATGTTGTAAAGTTGTAAGAATTTTACTTTACAATTTTGCAACCTCCTGCAGTACAGCCCAGCATATGACTACAGAATGATCTGTGTTCACCTAGTTATGCCATGACTCTGAGCCTTCCTCAGTGCCTTTGGATCCACTTATTCATTTTGTAGAACTTGCTTTTCTTCTTTGTTCTCTATTGAACTATATTTTGTTTATTATTATTTAAAACTTATTGAGGTTCTTTTGAATTCTGATCTTATCATCCAATATGACCAGAAATAGCATTCTTGGTTAGTTTGATAATAATCTTTAGTCATCCATTGGAAATATCTCAACCTTGATATAAGGACCTGCAGAATCAATCTTACTGTGTGCTGCAGGGTACATACACTGCAGTAAGAAAAGGTACCCGTTGGCCAACAAGCTGGCTCAGCTGATAATAGTATTTTTTGCACAAGCCTGATAACCGGAGTAAAAGCCACCATGAAGTTGTCCTCAACCTCCAAATGCACTATAGCACGTGCACCCCCACATATATCCCACATACACAATGGAAGTTTTGTTAAGGTACCTGTTATCAAAGAGCTTACAATAATTTAAGAGCACACAGTGAATTATGAATATGTACTGAACTGTCTGAAAATAGTGTTAAGGACTTGCTCAGTTGTCCTTTAGGGTTTGGTAGTATGGCCATGAGATGGGGTTCTAGGGAACAGCTCCTGAGGGCATTGGCAAGGACGCTTCCCAAAGGATGGGTGAGTGCTAACAGGAGGGAGGCCCAGAGGTGAATAAAAGTGCACAGTGTTCTTGAGAGAACAGGAATGGACAGAACTAGACACTAAGGTTAACGCTCATAAAGCATATGAGCTGAGGAGCAATCAGCATAGTGACTGCTGTGTGTTAGTTATGGGAAGATTAAGAAACTGGACATGAATGGAGAGGAGTACATGCTGAGGGAAACATTTAGAATTTGATGACTGAATGTGAAGGACCTTCCCTGCTCCTAACCTCTTGAAATCACTGAATTTAATTCTCAGGACTGAAGTCAACAAAACAAGTAGAGAAGACAGGAGTGACTGACTGAGAAGTCAGTCTATAAACAAGTAGTGTAGAGGCTAGGGAGCAGCCTGGAATGGAAATGTCTGCTTGAAAGATACCACAGAACACTTTCTTCTCTTGTTCTGCTTTAGAAGACAAATTAAGTTCTTCCTCATCCTGTGAGGTTTCCTGTATTTTCTATTCTTCAATCCACTGAACTTTCTGAAAACATTTCCTTTATAATTTTGTTTTTTTAAGACAGGGTTTCTCTCTGTAATCCTCACTGTCTTGGAACTCACTCTATAGACCAGGCTGGCCTGGAACTCAGAGATCCACCTGCCTCTGCCTCCTGAGTGCTGGGATTAAAGGTGTGTGCCACCGCTGCCCTTATCCTGTATAATCTTTTGGATAGAGGCTGTGAATATAGCTCAGTTTGTAGAATGCCGTGTACACCAGGCCTCACTTGATCCCCAGCACAGGATAAAACTCTTTCGGGTGTTGCATACTTGTAATCCCAGCATTTAGGTGGAGGCAGAGACATCAGAAGCTCAAGGTCATCCTCCTCTATGTAGCCTCATTCAGACTAGATGAGACCCTATTTCAAACAAAGAAGATAAAATCTCTTGACTGAAAGAGGAAAGGCTTTTTGTTGTTTGTATGATCAGTCTAAACTGTGATACTTTGGTTTGCTTCCCTGCAAACAGGATTTCTATTTCCTAAACCCAATGTGGTGTCCAGGTTGGATCAAGGAGAGCCATTGATCTCTGATCTGCTTAGTTCCAAGGAGAAGGATGTCTCAAAAGGCAACAGCACAGGAGCCAGTCTATTACCATCCAAGGGAGAGAGAATTGGCTGGACAGAACAAGATCACTGGGTCTTTGATGACGAGAAGATGGTAGGTGTGCACTGGGGCAATAAAGAGACTAGAACATTCCTTGCAATTCTCAGTCAGATTGAATTTTATGAAGCCCTCCGAAACTGCCACAGGAATAGCCAGGTGTATGGGGCTGTAGCTGAGAGGCTGTGTGAGTATGTTTTCCTCCGGACCATGGAACAGTGTTGGACCAAGTTCAAAGGCCTTCAGAAGAGCTATAGGAAGGTCAAGAGTGGTCATCCACCTGATACCTGCCCCTTCTTTGAAGAGATGGAAGCTCTGATGAGTGCCCAGGTCATTTCATTGCCCATGAATGGCCTGGAAGAGGCAGCTTCCCATTCTGGCCAGGCCAGCAGTGATGCTGAGACCGAGGAGCCAGGGCAGAGGGACTGGCAGCAGGAAGATGGAGAAGAGGCTATAGCTGGAAGGTCGGACAGTGATGACCTGGAGGTAAACCCCAGGACCCTGACAACCCACCTGCATCTGTCCTGTTCTGAAGCCCAAGTGGTGAGAAGCTTTTCTTGGGCTTTGGGATTAGGTTTTAGGAGCAATGAAACTGGATGTGGAACCAGCCATTGTCACTTACCAGCTTGGCCATTTTAATAGGAAACAAGGTATTTCTCAACTGTGTATTATATTCTCTTCTGTGAACAAATCATGATATAGTAAGAGAATAAATTTTTTTTTCTCTTTTTAGTGCTTGGAATCAAACCTGGAGCCTTACGCAATGTTAGGCAAACATTGAGCTACATCTCAAATTTCAGATTTAATTTTTCAAAGAAATATACCCAAATAAAGTGTCTTCAAAGGGTTGTTTTTTGTTTTTTTGTTTTTGTTTTTGTTTTTTTGTTTTTGTTTTTAATTAAAATCCACTTTCCTGTTTAGGAAATAAAGAAAAAACTTCATCCCCCTCCTCCTTTTAAAAAGGGAGTTCTTAAAATAAATCATGGCCGAAACAAAAAAATGTTTTTCATTGCCTTTGTTCTCATCTTTTCATGCATTTCTAGTTTTCCTCTGGTCTTTTGGTTCTTCCCTGTTTTCCTTTCCTCCAAGTAAGTAGTACATAATGAAAAGAGGTGTTCTTAGATGGGAACTGTCTGAACCTTCCCTCTCTTTCCTTGGGTACCTTCAGGCAGTAGAGTATATAATCATCCTCTGTTCTTTTGTTAAAAGCACTAAAGAGAGACCTGCAGTGAGCGTGTGTCAGGTTGAAGGTACACTGTTCTCGCTTCTTTCCTCATTCTGGCCTCTGCAGTCCTCCACCCTGCACATCAAGTACATGACTGTAAGATGCTTCAGGTCTTTGTTCTTGCTGGGGTTGCTTAATGGAGATAGTAACAGATGAAGACAAGCTATAATGGGAATTTGGCAGCAGTATGATTCAAAGAGGCAGTTCCTTAGAATTTTAAGTTATTATTTTTTAAAATTATTTACAATTTTATGAATATTACTTAAAAACTTGTAAATTAAAAAACAAAATAATAACAATGTCCCACCCAAACTAACCAGAACTGGTTTGACTATTGGTTCTGAAGTCATGGAACTTCCCATTGGAGTTTAAACTTTCATTTTCCAATACTGAATCATTCTATAGGGAACAGAGAAGTTAGGGATGACATATTATGGCTGACAACAGCTGTGGGTCTTTTTTTTTTTTTTTTTTTTTTTTTTTCCTGACAAGTGACTTTTCTAGTTGGGATCAGAATTCTAGAGAACTTAGTAAACAGGATGGGAGATGCACTGTGCATATGTACTTGTGTATCTACACTAGTTGTTTTTCTTGTTGTGACAATGCCTGATGAGGATAACTTAAGGAAGGTTTATTCTGGCTCACAGTTGGAGTGTGTGCATTCTGCTGGGAAAGACACAGTGTTGAGAGCTGCTCTCAGTGTGGCAGTAGGAGCTGGAAGTAGCTGGTTATTCTGCTGCATCTGTAGTCAGGAAGCAGAGCAAGTGATGCATACTAGTGCTCAGCTTGCTTCTTGTTCTACCTTGTAATTCCCATGAGATGCTGTCACACAGTCAGGGTGGTCTTCCCTTAGTGAAATTTTCTGCAAACACCCTCACAGGCATGCCTAGAGTCTATCTAGTCAAGTTGATAATGAAGATTAACCATCACAGGGCACAACGACTGATCCATTGATCATCTAAGTCACTGAAGTCACTAAAGGATGCAGAAACAAAACAATCTATATCATGTATAGGTTTGGGGATACACCTAGGAACCTGAGCTTAGACGGCCTACCTCCGTCTTTCCTTTGCTTATAAACTGAACCCCAGGCCTCTTGTATGCTTAAGGTACACTCTGAACTAGTGTTTCCAGCTTAACTAGTTTTCCTAGAAGCTGGCAGTAAGACTGAAGAGTTGAGGCTCTAAAGCTCTGGGTTAGGTGATGCTGAAATCTCTCTTCTGGTGCAGGTATACATTGGGGCTATGAAGAAACCAAGACTTACCTTTCAATTCTTAGTGAGACTCAGTTCTATGGAGCCCTCCAGAACTGTCACTGAAACAGCCAGTTATATGGAGCAGTTGCTGAGAGACTGTGGGAATATGGCTCCCTTAGAACTCCAGAGCAATGTCGTACCAAATTTAAAAGCCTACAAATCAGCTATCGGAAAGTCAAGAATGGCCAAGCACCAGAAACCTGCCCCTTTGAAGAAATGGATGCTTTGGTGAGTGCCCAAGTTGCTGCCCCACCTATTGATGACCAGGAAAAAGAAACAGCTTCTTGCTGCCTCCAGAGAACCAGTGAGGCTGAACCTAAGGAGCAAGATGAGGACACAGAAGATTCGAAGATTCAGATGATGAAGATGATACTGAGATACCTCCAGGGACTGTTATAACCCAGAGCCCCAGTGGTAAGGTTCTTTATTTCTACTTTTTGAGACAGAGAGGGTTTTTTTTTGTTTGTTTGCTTTTTTTTTTTTAAGCTGAGATTTGTCTTGAACTTACTGTATAAACTGATTCTTCTGTCTCTACTTCCTAAATGGTGGTATTACAGGCATGTGCCTCCATGTCCAACTAAGAGTCTTTCAGTTCTCATAGTATAAATAGCAAAAGAGATGCTATAGAATTTAGGAGAAAAACCTTGAGATTGAGAGCTGGCCACTATACCAAGCTCTCCCAAGTTCTTCCTATGTTTACTATCTATTAAAACAGCTCAGTGAGAAAATGCAAATTATTAATGTGGCTTCCTTCATCACACTACAGCATCACTTGAGATAGTTGCAAACTTTGTAGATTTACTGTTATTGTCATGTGCTGCTAAGGTGATTTAGTGCAAGTAACTTTTTTTAAAAAGAATTATTTGTTTGAGAATGCTATAGCTGTCTTCAGAAGAGGGCATCAGATCCCATTACAGACAGTTGTAAACCACCATGTGGTTGCTGGGAATTGAACTCAGGACCTCTAGAAGAGCAGTCAGTGCTCTTAACCACTGAGCCATCTCTCCAGCCCCCAGTGCAATCCAGCAAATCTCTATTTTATGGCCAGCCCACTTTAGTGTTAATCTCTAGGAAATACAAAGACAGGCTGACACTCAGTATTCTTTTGCTAGTAGATTTAGCCCTAGGAATTCAGGAGCCAAAGTTAACCTGAAACATGTAAATGAGTGTAAATTCTCATAGTTTAGGATGAAAGGCTGGCATTTGCTTTTTAGAATGTTAAAAATGTTGCCTAACTGGGCTAAATTACAATGGTTTTTTTTGCAACATTTAGGTTTTGGAGAATTTCTAGACATGCTTCTCTTTTGAGGTCCTTTGTTCTTTAACAGATACTAAGTATTTTTTTCTTTCCTGTCCCCCCCCCCAACATATATTGGAATGTGAGGGGGAGGGGACTTCTCAAAAACTACTTCTAGATATAGAAATTTTCCAGGAAATATTCCTGAGTGTATCCTTCTAATCCCTTTAATCACTGGCAGTGGACAAGACCACAGTAAGCCCCAGAGGAGGTAGAATGACAATGTGAAAAGTGTCCTTCTGTAAACCCAGAAATTGTCTTCTTTAAAAAACTGGTGACTTCTTGCTGCTCTGAGTTTTTTCTGCAGATACTGGGTATTCAGAAAGGCTTGAACATTAACCAGCTTCTATATAGACTATGTAGATGAAAGGCTTATGATAGTCCAACATAGGGAAGAAAAACACTAGAATTTTAATATAATAGTAATTTGGGGACAAGAGCTTTTCTATTTTGTTTTATTATTATTTGAGACAGGGGCTCTTATTATGCAGCCCTGGCTGGCTTGGAACTTGCTTTGTAGACCAGGCTGGCTTCAAATTCATAGAGATCATTCTGCCTGTCTCTTTTCCCCAAGTGCTAGGATTAAAGGTGTATGCCACCAGACCCAGCTTAAAAATTTTTCTAAATACTTTAAAAAATAATGTCTGTGCATGTATGGACTATGTGCATGTGGCTATAGGTGTCCAAGAAGGCCAGAGATGTCAGAGTTGAAGTCACTGGAGCTGGAGTTACGGGTGGTTGTGAGCCCATATTGGTGCTGGAAAAGCAGTATGTCCTTGACCCCTAGCTATCTCTCTAGCACCTCCCATGTTTTTATTTAAGGGGCACATATGCCATGGCACATGTTTGGAGGTCAATTCATGGAATTGGTTCTCTCATTCTCTTGTGTGAGTTCCAGGAATTGAACTCATCATCAGACTGAGCAACCAGCACCTTTACCTGATAAACCCTTTCCCATCCCACCCCTAACAAACTTTATGAATTTAAAACATGGACCTCACTGACCATTTATCTGTAATCCTCTAAGGTAATACTTGTTTCTTCCAGTACTTTGTTTTGTTGTGGTACATATGATTAAGGAAATGAATAACTTTTCAAATGATGTTCTTGTATTAGGTTTTGAGGCTGGATTTGATAATGAAGAGAATTCAAAACGGGATATTTCTGAGGAAGTGCAGCTTCATAGGACGTTACTTGCAAGGTCTGAAAGGAAAATTCCCCGTCTTGTTAATCAGAGTAAAGCTAGTAAGAATGAATTTTCATCAGAAAGCCAGTGGGGAAAGACTCAAAAAGAGAAAAAAAGACAACTGGCATTCCCAGAGAAGAGTATAGGTAAAATCCTGACTTATCAGAGGCCAGGCTTGGAAGACAGACCTTATAAATATCTCAGGTATGGCTCAAACTCCTGTCTCGTGTATCAGGACTCCCATGAGGTAGAAAACCCATATAAATGTGCTGACTGTGGGAGAAGCTTCAGTTGGAGCGCACGCCTCATCAGACACCGAAGAATCCACACTGGAGAAAAACCGTGTAAGCGTCTTGACTGTGGGAAAGGTTTCTGTGACAGTTCCAATTTCATTACCCGTCGGAGAATTCACACAGGAGAAAACCCTTATCAGTGTGGTGAATGTGGAAAACGATTCAATCAGAGCTCAAGCCTTATAATTCACCAGAGAACCCACACAGGAGAAAAGCCTTATCGGTGTGAAGAGTGTGGGAAAAGCTTCACTAACAGTTCTCATTTCAATGCACATAGGAGGATACACACAGGAGAGAGACCCCATGTTTGTACTGACTGTGGTAAGAGTTTTAGTAAGAGTTCTGACTTATGTGCACATCACAGAACCCACACAGGAGAGAAACCTTATGGGTGCCATGACTGTGGCAAATGCTTCAGTAAGAGCTCTTACCGAGAGATTCATACATGAGAAAAGCTGCTGTCGTAGTCAGTGCTTAAGTAAGCTCCTGAGGAAAGGCCTCAGTAAGTGTATCACTTGCAAAGTCCTTTTCTGTTTTGTACCCAGAATGCCTAGAAGAACTCCCCAGGATTTTTGCCACTTTATTTCTTGTTTCCCAGATCTAGATGAGGCCAATGCTAGTGGCTTCAAGATTAAAAAGTAGATTTTGGTCTGAACTGATGGTAGTACCTCTTCCCTCTCCGTGCTTGCGTTGCTCCCTGAGAGAGGATATGGTAGTATATGCTTTCCCTGAGAGAGGATATGGTAGTATATGCCATGGATCTCACCTGTATCCTTCACTCACACTGTCATTTAGTGCACGTCAATTGGAAAACACATTTCAGCAGTTTTTCAGGAAGCTGCGAGACTTGGGCCCTTCTGCTCACTTAAACCTGTGTATACTCTTCATTTATCTTTAAAGAATTTAAAGTCCATCTTGGTTCTATCTTTTCCCAAGAATCTGGAGCTGGGGATATAGCTCAGTGGTAAAGCACTTGCCTAGTATGTACAGGCCCCTAAGTTCAAATCTGAGACACACACACACACACACACACACACACACACACACACGAACTCACACATGTGGGGGGTGGGGGCACATAGTTAAACAATATAAGTTTTCTATAAACACTGAATTTCTTAGTTTCTTCCAGATTCTACAAGGACTCTGGAAGTATATTCTACAATAGAATATACTGCATTTATAGTATCTTAATTTTTCTCCTTTCTTTTCCCTCCTTGCCTCCTCCTCCTCTCCATCTAAATTTCATCTGTCCCTTGTGGACAAGCAGTCAAAAGAGCAAACTAGAGATGTGGTGATAGAAAAAGCAATTAAAGCTGCTAGCAGGAGTCATTTGTTTCTACACTCCACACACCTAGTATAGAGTCAAGCAGCCTATGGGTGCTCAATACTAATTGCAAGAAGCAGAACCACTGCCATTTCCCCAAGTATAGGAAAAACCCACTTTACCCTAAATGACAAGGAAAGTGGTGGTACTACCAGTCTCTACACACACACCAGTATATAAATAAAAGTATTTAAGCACAAAAGTAATTGCAGGTTTTCACAATCAAGTGGTATTGCATTAATTCCCACACATTCACAGATGTCCAATAAAGCCCTACATGGTACAAGTGAAAATGGCTAATACATAGACACATAAGGCAGAGTCTCACTACGTAGCCCTGGTGACCTGTATTACTATGGAGATTACACTGCCCTTGATCTCATAGAGATCCGACTGCCTCAGTTTTCAAAATGCTAGTAGTGAAGGTGTGCATCACCATGTAAGGTGGCCACTGTTTTAAAGAAACTTAGTAAGCTTAGTAGTGTTACTCCACAAGACACACATTTCAACAGAACTTGCTCTGAGAAGAATCTGGAAAGGTTTTTTTTTTGTTTTGTTTTTTTTCCTTTTCGCCCCCCAGGAAACAGTAAGCATTCAAAGGAAGGAAAGTAACTGGGTAAGTTAGAGTGAGGCAGACTTTCCAAAACTAGCTATAAAACTGATGCTAGGTGGGTGAGAAATGGGAAAACAGCAAAGCAAAAGATGAAAAGATATAGAGCTCACTAAAGCTTGAAGCAGGAAGAACCTTATGAATGCATGATATAGCCATACAGTTGGCAGAGAATCAATAAGCAGAGACAGGAAATGCTAGAGGGAGACCCTGAGTCGTACTGTGCTGTGAATACTGATGAGAGGAAGCAGCATGGCTCTAGGAAAAATGAGTTTAGGAGACTAGCTCCTTTGGGAGATAAACAGCAGAAATTACTGTCTATTGAAGATACTTTGATGAGCAGGTCAGAGAAAAGATGACCATGGCCAGATGGCCAAGACCTGGAATAACTAATTTCACATTTATTAGATATCCATGACTAGATTAAAATCTGAGATAGTAGTGAGGAGAAAGACTATCCTAAAATTTATTAGGATAAATAATTAGGGTTCTGGTACTGAGGAACTGTAAACAAAGAACTAACATTAGCAATTAAGGGAAAATGGTATCTCAATTATGCTGCCTAAGCAAGCCAGAAGGTACAAGAAACCCCTGTCTAAAGCAGGGCCTCAGGATCTGAGACGGCTTTGGAAGTGAACTGCAATGTCAAGGAAAATGAGATTA
Source organism: Arvicanthis niloticus (assembly GCF_011762505.2). Classification (NCBI taxonomy): domain Eukaryota; kingdom Metazoa; phylum Chordata; class Mammalia; order Rodentia; family Muridae; genus Arvicanthis; species Arvicanthis niloticus. The sequence goes on along the minus strand of NC_047659.1, from coordinate 92,386,968 downwards.
TTATCTTTATATTAATCTGTCTATGTATAGTATTGTGGAAAAGGCATAAGGGTATTAGCAGACAGATGGTTCCAAATGTCTTGTATCTTAAACAGCTTCTGTTTTTCTTCCTGTAAAGAAGAATAATGTTTATACCTAGTCTGCCTCTCAGGGATATCATGTTAATAAATGTTATGCCCATAATGTGCTCTGTTTTTCTTCAGATGTTTCAGAGCAAATTTTATATATGCAAATTATATAAAATTATTAGCTTGGTCATAAGTTCTTATTATCAAGTTGTGGATGGCAGGAAAATAAATTCTCTGATATTTTTCAAGTTACCTGTCTGAACCTTTACACGTAGGCAAAGGAACAAATTAAAATCATATCAAGTTAACTGGGCAAGGTTTTAAATTATATAGGACCAACTCATCAACTTACAATTGAGAAGACTATAAAAAGAACAGGGTATACTCTCATTACTAGAGGAAGAACCAGTTTATCTCAAACTACCTCACAAACAAAATACTGCCAGTGCTGAGGATGGATAGAAGCAAAAGTAAAGCCTAAGAGAAAGCACTAAGAGGGAGCAAGTGGTCCAGGCCCCTAACCCTTTCATGTCTACAGCCTTTGTGGAAGAGGTATGCATAGAAATGTGTATTAGTAGAAACAATATTGTCATCTGCTTGCATCATGTTTCCTTAGCACTCTTACTACTTTTCCATATTTTCTCACTGAATATATTATACATCCTAATTTTCTGTCAATTTTTATTCTATAACACTTTGAAAGGCTATAGAATGCATACATTGAGGGTGAAGATGTATCTTTGTGGTAGAGTGCTTGCCCAGCAAGTGCAAGGCCCTGGATTCAATTCCCCAGCACAGTAAAGAAAAAAGATTACATTTTACAGATTTTATCTGTATAAGTAGATATAGTTAGAAATATAAGGTTATAAAACAATATCTAAGAACTTTGAAAGTTTAAATACTTTCCTTTATCATGTACCCTAAAAGGCAGACACAAAAATCTCAATCTTAATAATTGAATTAAGGGTGCCATCAGGTTTCTTTGAGATCAGGGAAACCATACATTATAGGAAGGAGAACAATTCAAGCATACTTTATTGTTTTAGTGTTTTTAATGCTGTGATAAAACACCATAACCAAAAGTAACTTAAGGAGGAAAGGGTTTATTTCCTCTTATAATTTGTAGTCCATCATCCTGGGAAGTTGAGACAGGAACTGAAGCTGAAGCCATAGGGGAGAGCTGCCTATGGCTTGCTCCTCATGCCTTGTTCCATTTCCTTCACTTTCCACTCAGAACCGTATCCCTAAGGGTGGCATCACCTTCCGTGGCATGGGCCCACAAACTGATCAAGCACTGATTAGGCTAATCTTGTGGGAGCATTTTCTCAGTTGAGGTTCCCTCTTCCAAATGACTCTAGCTTGAAAAAAAAAAAAACTAACCAAAAGATTTTTTATCTGTTAAAGTCTTTTTCTTTGCATTCAGAATCAATCTTAGATGTCCCCTATCTTTGGCTAATGTGCCCATGGTTTATGTGTATTTATGTAAGTCTGTATCTGTAGGCCATCATGTGGGCATGGGATTACTGGTGATCTAAGAACCCTAGAAGCCACAGTGCTACCATTACTACAAAGATCTTTTCAGGGAGTCCTAGCACTCTGGAGGTCCTGGTAGCTTCCACAAAGGAAGCTAAATAGAAGCTGATTTTAAACCAGAAGCTCCCGCTATGTGTCTTACTTCAAGCCAGTCATTTTTTTCTTTTCTTAAACTGAAATGATTACTCCAACCTCCTTTATATAGTTCTAAAGATGTTATGAGAAGGGCAAAGTTAGATTCTAGCTTTGTACTGGTCACCTAACAACCAGGCACCCATACAAACGGTGCAGGTGTGCACTGTGGACTAACATCAACAGTCTTAAAAAATGATACTTGAAAGGGTAAAAGGAAATGGAAGGAATCTGATTAAACCTAACAAAAGGGAGATTTCCCTGAAAACAGAGTTTCAGCTTCTCAAAAGGTTTATGGTAACCAATGTCAAAAGAGCTCTAAGTGAAAAAACAAGAGTCACTAGGGAATGAGGGTTTAACAACCCTTCAGCAAGCAGCATGGAGGTACAGCCATGCAAGACCTCAAGGCTCTTAGTCTGAGATTTACTGAGCATTTACCATGTGAAGGTGCTGGAGTTAGACCCCATATATACTTGGCTACCAAACTTCAAGGGAAGTCATTTCAAGTGGGCAGTAACCGAGTGGGGTACACAGAGCAGGAAGATGTTGGTTACAACATAGAATCAAAAGTCATTCACCTCATTACAGTTTAACACTTTCTGCTTCAGGTGAGTCCATCTTTTTTTCAGTTCAGACCTGGTATTATCAGAAGCAAAGATGTAGTTGATGGATTCATAAGACAGATCCCACACCTGAGATGGGGTCAAATTAAATGTTTCTGCTGCCAGTTGATATTCTTGAGAAAGGTATGTTGAAAAAACACCTTTATCATCAGTCTGCCGTGTAAACAAAAACAGTTCAAAATAAGATGCTTTGTAAAAATTAACTTTTTTGTGGTTCAGAATCTTATTTTCCCATTTCAGGAGTCTAAACAATTTATAAATGCAAAAAAAAAAAAAAAAAAAAAATTGTTTATATTAAAAGAAGAAGAAAAAAAAAAAAAAAAAAAGACCAGACTGCTTTAACCCTGGTTGCATGTTAAAAGCACATAAAGAATTTTAAAAGCATATTCATGCCCAAGACTCATCCAAGATCAAATAAAGCGAGAATCCTGTGGCATGGGTACTGGGTACCAGCATTTTTTTAAAGCTTCCCAAAATATTGCCCTACTGCTTCTCAGAACCAGCTGAGCCCTCTGCAGCCTCTCCTTCTGCATCCCCTCTAGCTCTGCTACTGGGACATTTCCTTCAGGTACTCAGGGAAGGCAATCATCAAGATACTAAATATATGACTTAATTCAATGTAGCAAGTTAGAAGGAGCAGAAATATAATACTTCTTACACAGATCACAGAAGGATGAGCAATGCTGTACCAGAATCCAAAGTGATGCTGGTCATAGGAAGGAACTGTCTGGCTTTTGATGTTTGAGGTCAAACAAAGTTCTAGAAGAAAGGGGAAAATCCTTCTATTAAAAGCAAGTAAGTGAACTCATTCAGTGACCACCATGCAGACTCACAAGAAACCTTCCAAACTCTGCTGATTTTAGCAGTTTCATTACTTCACAAAATGTATTGTTCATTACTTGTGATGTGAAATTGTAGCTCTGAGTTGGGATGTACCTTAGCAGAAGAGGGCCTACCCTACACATACAAAGCTCTGCATTCGCTTCCAACACTACATAGAAATACAGAGTGTACTTCAGATAATGCACTTATACAGAGGTATGTATTATTGCTATGACTGCCACTATACCCAACAAGGAGTTAGTGCTTTCTTCATAGTGATTTGCTTCCCTTGCTTTACCAAGATGGAACGATTACAGGCCTGGAATATAATTAGCCTGTCAACAATCCTTCATAGGGCTTCACATCCATTGTTTTTGGTTTGTTGTTTTTAAAAAAAGGTCTGGCTATATATCCCTGGCTGGCCTGGAACTTACTATGTAGACCAGACTGGCCTTGAACTCACAAAGCTCTACCTGCCTCTGCAGCGCTGGGATTAAAGGTGTGCTATCATGCCTGGCCTAATACTGACTGTTTTTGAGATGTAGTTTTTGTCTTCTGATGAGTTCTTACAAACTGTCTACTTTGTTTACTGTTTTATTCTCAGCAAATGGTGTAGTGACTGCAACAAAGTTATAGCTCATAAACATTCACCAGCAAGTGTGCAATGGTCAGTCATTATGGAAAAATAGATTTAACAATTTCCCTAATTTCTTAACATGTTTTTTAATTTTTATTTTACATGTCAGATGTTTTGCCTGTATATGTTTACGTGTCTCTTGTATGTCTGTTACCTGAGGAGGGAAGGCAGAAGATAATGTTGATCCCCTGGAACTGAGGTTACAGAGAGTTGTGTGCTCCCATGTGGGTTCTGGATATTGAACCCAGGGCCTCTGGAAGAGCACCATTGCTCTTAACCACTAAGCCATCTCCTTCAGCACCAATTTCCCCAGTTTTTGAGACATTTCCCTAATTAATCTAGGATATTCTCACTAGTAATCCTCCCGCCTCAGCCTCCTACATGGTAGGATTATAGGCCGGTGCCACCATGCCTGGTTATAATTCTTAAGTGTTATACATTTCCATAACATTAATTTTATATTTTTTTCATTTATTTAGAGATAGGAAGAGAGAGACAGAGAGAGAGAGAGAGACACAGAGAGCCAGAGAGAGAGAGAGAGACAATGAGACTGAATATGAATGAATGAGAGGAACCTGTGAGTCTCCAGATAGAACTCAGGTCATCACCATTGGCAGGATACTTGTGAACCATCTCACTGGACCTATGTGTTAATTTTATTATACTCATCTTCAAAATTCTAAATGACCTTTATTTTTTAAATTTTCTGTGTGTGAGTATATGCACATGAGCACAGGCCCTTGAAGAGCTCAGAAGAGGGCACCAGATCCCCAGGAACTGGAGTTGCAGCTGCCTGACATGGCTGCTGGGAACAGAACTCTGTTGCTCTGAAGAGATGGCTCAGTGTTTCAACCACTGAGCCATCTCCCCAGCCAACTTTTATTTCTTAAATAAACAAACCAACAACAAAACAACAGAAAATTGAGTTCCCAACACTAGGGACTGGAGCAGTCAGTAAGATGAACACAGAGACAACGACAGAGACAGAAAAAGGGAGAGGGAGAAAAATGAGGAGAGGGAGAGGAGCAGAGAGAAAGAGAGAGAGAGAGAGAGACAGAGACAGACAGAGACAGAGAGAGACAGAGAGAGAAACATAGAGACAGAGACCTGCCCTCCTAAAACTTACCTTCTAATAGAATCAAAAAGATCTACCACTTAAATGAGACCCAGAAAGCACACACACCATATGTTTTACTTTGTAAAGATCTGAGTTATAGATTAGTACTTTTTCATATAAATCTTGTAATCCAGGGCCTGGAGAAAGAAGGGCTAAAGAGCTGTCTAGGCAACAGGACATTCCAAGTCTTACCTAGAGGTATCTGGTGTTGCCTCACAAAGTTCACCTGATCCAGGGACCCTGCCTCGGAGGCGTTGAGAAATGTTCCATGCCCAATTCTGTCAGGAAGCAGATCCAGTAGCATCTGTGTTTCTTTTTCCTTATTTGGAATCTTCAGAAAAGTGAGAAGAGGGGATCAGTGACCTCTGCTGGCAACCGAGGTATTTTATTCTGCCCTCTGAGTACTGAATGCTGACATTCTTAGAAAACATAATTACTTAAACCTTCTTAAATCTTCCTAGGTGTACCAGTCATTTACAACCTAATAATAATCTTATAAAATTATAATAATAATGAACATAAAGAAATAAAAGCTAAGAAAAATGAATTTCCACACACAAAATAGAGACCCTAATTCTATATGTATATATGTGTGTACATATATTCACGTATATTAGGGAAAAAAGGAGAGAATTACATACACTAAATTTAACGTCATCTCTTGGGAGGATTTTACATCCTTTTCCTTTGGTGCTGTAATTCTTTATACTTGAAATTTCTTCAGGCATATAAAACTTTTAATCAAAAAAGTGTTTTTGAAAACACCCTGGTTCACAGTCTGGGATGGTGGAGCTAAGGGTGCAAGTCTAACTTCATGAGACTGCACGGCCTCATGTTTCTCCCAGTGTACTCATGCTGTATCCTGACAAGGTTATCCACGGCTACAGTGCAATCAGGAAATGGCCAGCTGTGTTCATTTTCTCTTAGATGGACTACAAGGCACATGACAAGAACATTTTTTTTTCCTTTGGGGGGGATGGTCAGGGAGGGTTCAAGACAGGGTGCTACAGGAGCCCTGGAACTTACTCTGTAGATTCACCTGCCTCTGCCTCCTGAGATTAAAGTGCAGAAATAAAAGGCCACCACTGTCCAGCTGGCCAGAACATTTTTAAATGAACTATTTTATACTCAATGAAGCAAATAAGAAACTCTAAAATACCAAGCAGGTTCTGATCCTAAGAACAGGCCAGAGATAACTGGTTACAAAATAATGGGAACCATAAAAACTTAGAAACAGTAACATGAAAACAAATCAGGCCTTAATGTTTTAATTAACATTTAAAAATACTTCTTACTCCCCCTTTTAAAGATTACTTACTCCCCTCTAAATAGCATTGTGACACATGCCTGAAACCCTTGCACTTGGGAGGTGGAAGCAGAAGGATCAGAAGCTCAAGGTGATTCTTGGCTACAAAGTGAATTCCAGGCCAGTCTGGGTTACATGAGACCATACCTCATAAAAAGAAAAGAAAAAAAAAGTTTTCCCCAAGATAGGCTTATTTCTAGTTACGAACAACTCTACTTTTTAAATTATAGTCTGCCCTTTTCACTCTATAACAGTATTTACCTCTGCAAGATGCAATGCCAACTTCAGACCTGCCTTTTTAGCTTCTAAAAGAGGCTCCAAGAAGTCTTTTGCTTGTCCTATCTTGAAGATAAAATGAGGGTTCATGAGAAGTCTGAGCACACAGAGGGATCTGGGGTTCTACCCCAATACAGGGGTAAAATGATGGCACACTGGTTTCTTCTGAACCTCTGCCTTATGGAGAGCTATAACGTGTTGGACACTTTAGGGAACACACCATGGAAAGGAAATCCCTGACCTTGAATCTTAAGTCCAGTGCCAGTGAGCTAAGCTTAGTAAATAAGTTGAATATGACAGGCCAAAATTTTTATTTCTGAAAGACAAATAGATGTTTAGTATTGTGGAGAACTTACTTGGTTTAGAAAGCTTTCATAATTAAAACACACACACATATAAATCACAAAAACAGACAAACATCAAAGACAGGTCATAACAAAGAATTATTTGGCCCCAAGTATCAAGACTTTTGTTTGAATCTTTCACTCAGGAAGCTCATGAAACCTTTCTTTCTAGGGAGTTTAAGGCATAATTACACTCTCAACACTTTTCTCTATGTATCATACATAATGCAATTAACTTCCGCACACAAAGACTGTTATTAGTTGTATATTGTCTTTAGAAAAATGGAGAATGGTCATATCTAATATCTATAATCTATTTTTATGGTATTTCTTTTAAAAACCCTTAAGAAAAGCCATGCTATGTATTCTGATGGTCTAGGGCAGAACAGGGCTTCATTTGGTGTCTGCTGGACACCAATGCATGATATGACGCTCCTAACTATTCCTCACCCTACTGTCTGATTCTGCCATTAGGAGAGAAAATATAGTAACTTACAGTTGGATCTCCACTGAGGTCAAGGCCAAGAACTGTATCCTCAGTAGAGAGGAAGAACTCTTTAGCAAGTTTGACAGTCTCCTTGGCTATTGTTGGGCCACCTCTTCTGTCAATTGCCATCAAATACCTTTAATATAAGAAAAATACAGTTGATATTAACTTGGCAGGAAGATATTATGATCAAGAAAATCACAGATGAAGCCAGGCATAGGTGCGTATGTGCTTATAATCAAAGTATCTGGAAGGTGGAGGCAGGAAGATCATCCTTGGCTACAAAGTGAGTTCAAGGCCAGTGTAGGATGCAAGAGAACTGTCTCAGAAAAATCAAAACAAAACAGAAACCTCTACCAATTTCAAACCAACTAATTCCAGAAAAAGTTACCTTTAATCATATGCCTTCTCTTTACTCAGCTGCTTCATTGAAGTTACTTAGCACAAAACTACCCGGAGAGTAAGGGCAACTCAGAACCACAAAATTACCAGAGAATGGGTAGAGTTTGAGGCCAGCCTAGGCCACATTAGACCATGTCTAGAACCTGTCTAAAAGAAAACAAAACAACAACCCAAATCCACATTGAAAAACTAGTAATGCATATAAAAAGACATTTAGGAATGTTGCCAGGGAAAGAGTGGTGGCTCCTTGAACATGGCTTATTATATAAAGTAGTGAGTCTAAACATGGCACTGCACTTTGATACACAGAATAAGACATGAATGCCTAAGTAGAATTGGTATCTAGTATTCAAATTTCCAATTATCTCACTTTTTTCCCCTATCTTTGGTGTGTGTGTGTATGTGTGTGTGTGTTTTGTTTAGCTTGAATCAGAACCTAAATGAAGCCTGTACTTTGTTAATCACTGCATCTCGTATCTTTTTTAAAGTGTATTTTTTGTATAGGTGTGCACATGTTCACTTGCAGGAATGCAAGTATAGGTAGGATGTGCATTTTGAGCTCATGAAACTCAGACAATTGGATGTGGATTCTCAAGGACCTTTTGTCTGAAAAAGAGTCTCATTGGCCTGGAACTTCCTCATGTAGGCCACACTGGCTAGCCTGTGAACTTCCAGGGATCTGTCTGTCTCCAACTCCTATCTCACCATCTCTAGGATTACAGCATGGGCATCTGGCTTTTCTTACAACATGGGGGTTCTAGGGATTTGAATTCATGTCTTCACATTTGCTAGGCAAGTCCTTTATCAACTGAACCATCTCCCCACCCCCTTAAGTCTCTTTTAATCTAGCCAGTTCTCTTCCATTCTCATTTCCATCCTAACTCTTTTCTTGTAATTAGTTTTTTTTTTTTTTTAAAAAAAAAAATAAGGTTGTTTCTCCTATAAAGCTTCTCACAGTCTGGATTTGCTGCATCCCTATTTTAAAATGCCCTCTTGTATTTTCTATAAAGAAATAATTGGACCTAGTCTAGAAGCTTAATACCATCAGATTTATTTTTTGGCAAGAATAAATAGGTGATAAAATATCATGGCACATGCTATAATCCCAGCACTTGGGAGGTAAAGGCAGAAGGGTCAGGAGTTCAAGGACAACCTTATCTAGATAGCAAGTTCCAGGCCCATCTGAGTTATTTGACCCTGTCTCAAAAGACAAAAACACCATCAGAAGGCTGACTTTGTTCAAAGAACTGGAGATGTTCAAAGAACTGGAGAAGTACTAATGAATCAACAACAAGGTCTCTCACATCTCTGAACTTACATTCCAGTCAAAGGGTGTATGTACTTCATGACAATACAAGTTAATACCATAGAGGCCCATGGGTGAGGAGGGGATTTGGGGCCCAGACTGGTCAAGATGGCATCTTTGAGGAAATAACAGCCAAATTGAGACCTGAATAGCTATGGTGGACATGGTGGAAGGCATAAGTGCCTGTAAGTGCAAGGCATATATAAGGCTATAGGTCTTAGCCTATAGCAAAGAGAGTAAGCTAATATGGACTAAGAGAAGTGGCTTAGACAGTGACTGAAGAAAGGCAGCCAGATCAGGTGGGACTATGCAGGTAGCTATAAAAAGTCCACTTCAACTTAACAGCAGTGAGAAGCCATACTCAACTTGAGCAAAAATACTAGAATTTTACGACCAGATGACTAAATTCAGTATTGTGTTCTCATCTTAAGCAATAGGGTTCTTGATTCTATTTATTTGTATTATAGGTAAAAATCATAACATAATAGTTGATATAAAAATCCGTCTAACCTTTATAAGACATTAAAACATCACATTCCGTTTTTTAAAGGGGTAACTATTATTGATATACCATCTTCTTACCTAACATCAATATCTAAGTTTTCTTGTTTGCATTGTTTTATGCCTTCAAGTATAGATTCCACGTAAGTCTTCCTAGTCATTCCTTGAAAGAACACAGAGGAACACATGTAAAGACATTATCACCTATTTAATCCTTCAAACAATATCACTGAATGAACATCACTGTATGCCATGCTAGGGCTTGGCTAAAGATGAATGAAGCATGACCTTTAGGGAAATTTTATTTTAAAATATTTTATCTTGTTTGAGTGTGCACATGCACAGATGTGTATGAGTACCCACAGAGGCCAGAAGAGGCCTGGAGCTAGAGTTACACGTTGTGGTTAGCCACCTGATATAGGTGCTGAGAGCCAAACTGGTCCCCTGCAAGAGCAGATAGGCTCTTAAATCCTGAGCCAACTCTCTGGTCCCCAAGGAGAAACATTTTAGTATAGTATTCTTTGTCTGTGGACCTGCAGACTGAACCTAAGACATCATGATTGCTAGGCAAATGCTCTACCACTAAGTCACAGTCCTATTCCCTAAAAGATGTGGCCCAGGCTGGGTTCAAACTCATGGTCCTCCTGCTTCTACCTCTTCATTATGTGATATCACAGCAGTTAATGTAACTGTATTTTAATAAAATTGAAAGGACAGAGTTTAAAAGATGAAGAAAAACCAAAATCAACTTTAGGGATAATAAGTGCTTTATAAAAGTGTTCATAAGTGGGCTGGAGAGATGGCTCAGTGGTTAAGAGCACTGACTGCACTTCCAGAGGTCCTGAGTTCAAATCCCAGCAACCACATGGTGGCTCACAACCATCTGTAATGGGGTCTGATGCCCTCTTCTGGTGTGTCTTAAGACAGGTACAGTGTACTCATATACATAAAATAATAAAAATCTTTTTAAACAAATGTTCATAAGCAAACATAAAAGTAATGAAACATAGAAAATGAAAAAAATACCAAATGACAAGCAATACAAGCCCATGGGAAAATTAATCTTGTGGGGAGGGGCTCTTTGAGGGAGGGTCCAGGAAGAGGGAGGGACTCTGTGAGGAAGGAGCCGGGCAGCATTTGGGATGGTAAGAGAGAAAGAAAAAAAGAAAAGAAAGAAAGAAAGCTAATCTTTGTCTTCTAACCTCCACATGTGTGCTATAGCATGTTTCTTATATAATAGTAATTTTTTAATTTAAAAAATAAGTAATTGCCAGCATGGTGGTACTACTGTAATCTTGGCATCTCGGGGGTCTGAGGCTGGAAGTTAAGTTTTAGACCAGCCTAGTCTACAAAGACCATTTCAAAATACCAAATAAATAAATAAAAAGATTTTTTCACTTAACAGGATTTTTTTTTTTTTTTTTTAGTTTAGAGAAAAGGAAAAAAAAAAGATCTCAAGTTTCTTTCCCTCAGCTCTGATCATGATGTGCCTCGTACCCAGGGCCTTGGAGATGTTATTCCAAGTCTGAGTATACGAGTCTCTCCCTGGGACACTTTGCAAGACTGTTCCAAAACAGCCTCTAAAACTGCCTTTTACTTGTCATAAATACTTGTTTTGATAGAAAACTTTCAATATAACAAAACGTTATAAAGAATAAAAAGCAGTAACCACGATCCCACTACTGATCGGTAGCTACACCTTACTTACTCTTGTATACACGTGTATATGTTTAGCATATAAAATACTACTCGCTTTATATGTTCATTAATTTAACACTGCATTGGTAACTCCACCTGGAAGTGTCTTTGTAAGTAGATTTTTTTTTTTTTTTGGAGACAGAGTTTCTCACTATGTTGCTGGCTGGCCTGGAACTCCCTCTGTAGATCAGGCTGGCTTTGAACTCACAGAGATCTACCTGCCTCTACCTCAAAAGTGCTGGGATTAAAGGTGTATACCTCCATATCTGGCTGCAAATATTTTTTTCTTAGTTTTATCTGTGTTTGTATGTGTGTATGTTACCATACATGGGCATGCACATGCCACACTGTATAACTTGAAACTGATTCTACAATTTAAAACTGTGAAATTAGAATCTGCATTTTTCATTTCAATATTTATTTGACTAGCTTCAAATTTTAGTCCTTAATTGACTATATACATCATGGTGTAAGATAACCTAAGTCTCTTTCGGTCAAGAGAGATTCAGTGATAACATATAATATCTCCTGATGAAAAACACAGAACAAAACAAATCAACAAGCTCCCCAGCCCCCAAGCAGAAACTCAGTATTCTCTCAGTTTTGAGTGTTACATGTAGGAGGTACTATGCCTGGCCTGACATAGCTCTCATGAAAGGTCTATGAAATTCCTACACACCATACCCAGTTCAACTCTGTCCCCAGAGGGTTTGCCTTGCTTCTAACCTAATATTACCAGTCTCTAAAGAGTCTCTGAGTATCAGACTTTCCAGTGAGTGCCATATAATAGTACATTATAGCTACTCAGTGACATTATTTCACAAGGCAGAAACAAGAATAGCCTTTGCTGGAGACAAGGGAAAGGCGATGTCCTTTGTGTCTATGTGTTTATGTGGCTACACTTTCATTGAGTGTTTGTGTATATGCAAATCTGTGTGGAGGCCAGAGGACAACCTGTTGGGGGGTTGGTCTGGTGCTGCTATATACTCAAATACTAAATACTGGCCCCCAAGATCTGGTGACAGTCCCAATGAACAGATTCTCACATATGCCAAATGATGTTGTAAAAACTTTGCTCACCTATCTTCTCTGACTGGTTAAATAAAGGAAGCTATAGCCAATTACTGGAGAGAATAGAGGTAGGTGGGGTTTTGGTTACCAGACTGGGAGTCATAGGTAGGGACCATGAGAAGACAAGAAGAGAGAAGGAGAGAGCAGGAGGTCTCTATTAGATTCGATGGACTAGGAGTGCATGGCTGAGTGACATGCCCCTGAGGACAGACTGCTGGAGCAGAAAGAACCCAGGCAAGACTCAAACAGCAAGTACTTGGAGAGTGAAGCTGGATATTAGCCAGTCTGGCATATAAAAAATAGATTAGGGGTAATTCGCCCAGTAATTGTTCTGAGACTGATTAAATAAATCTAATAGTTTTAGTCTCTTCCATTCGGAAGCTAGCCAGGAATAAAGATAAAGATAAATATTTCCTTTTATAAACTCAATTATAACAACCTGAGATAGTCCTCTGGTGCCATTCACCTTGTCTTTTGAGACAGACTCTCACTGGCAGAGGGCTGAACTGATGACTGGCTGGCCATCAAGCCCCAGGAATTTGCCTGTCTCCATTTTCCTAGTGCTGAGGTTCCAAGAGCACCATGCCCTGCCTTTTTACATGAGTTCTGGGTCTTGAATTCAGGTCCTCATGCTTGCAAAGCAAGTACTTTACCAACTGAGCCATCTCCCCATATGCTGTGTCCTTTTCTTGAAGAAAACAAAACCAAGGAAGATTAGATTAAAAGAGGGGCTATTTCCTAAGTAGGTTTCATACTTATTCAAGAATCACTTCTGAATGCTGGACATCACTGTGGCTCATTAGTAGGTCACTGGACTACAGTGTGTGAGGCACTAGACTTGAAACTCAGCTCCACATATACTTTTAAGAAGCCATTTGAAGCATCACTAATGTATACTATAAGACATTTGTTGTTGAATAATAGAAACAAATAGGAACCTTGTGTGATCAGGACACGTGAAAACGGAACAAGACATTCACTCAGGACTAATGAAACTTTACCAGTAGCATTTTCTCCTCTGGGAGTGCTTCTCAGCTCCAGGTACTTGACTCCATCATCTGCAAATTCCTTAATGACATCTTTTGTGACCTGATAATAAAGGCAATGTACACAATGTTGATAATGCTATAGGAAGGTGCCCAATAGGAAGGGCAAGAGCCACAGTTTCATTTCACTTATTAAATTGCATTGACAACGCCTGTTGGAAACCTCCCAGGTAGTAGGGACTGCCTACTTCTTCCATCCCTAATGCAGACTATGTCAGTTCGACAATAGTTTCCTTGACCCGAGTCCCATCTGAAAACTAAGTCTGCACATCTGCTGCTCTGTTCTTTACCTTCCTGCCTTTCTTTTTTCTTTCTTTTTTGAGACAGGGTCTTGGATATTCCAGGTGAGCCTTACTCTTACCTGATTCTCCTGCCTCTGCCTGCCTAATGGCATGCCTGCCTTTCTTTCCCTTCTTTAAACCATTCCTTGACTTCCAAGTGTTTACAATAGAAGATAAAATAGAAAAATGAGTCAAAGCCACTGAGCTGTGCAATGTTTTAACCGTGCTGGAGAATGGGGAATGGACAGACAGAAGTAAACAGCTCTGTGAATGTGACGTTTAGCTATCACCTGTGTGCCAGCTACAGTCATGTTTTATGCAAGTTACTTAGGAATGCCTTGTATTTTTCATCAAATTCCAGCAAAGCTAACTTTTTCTCTGAAGTATTTGGGGAAACTCCCCTTAGACAAAAAAGTGTGTGTTAAAGCAGAACTAACACAGTACACATTTTCCTTTCCTGCTATCAATCCTAAGAAATATCAAATTTAGATGGGGAAAAAGACCAGACTGAGGATCCCACAGGTCTGTCCTAGTTACCTTCAGCTGTTATACCAATCTTAATCTTCTTTGACTGTGTGCAAGGACAGGGCCTTAACACAGAAACAGCGCTGGCTGATTCTACAGACAGTACCAAAGTGATAGCACTTAGAGGAGTCATGGCAATGCAATGTCTGCACCCACTTTTTTGCCCTTATGAAAATCAAAAATACGCCCTCTGCTCTCTCTCTCTGCATCTCCCGGTTCGAATCCCGCTTCTCCCGTGCAACTCTGTCTGAGTCTCATGGGGAAAAAAAAAAAAAAGAAAAAAAGAAAACCAAAAATGATCCCTCCCCCCACTAGTTTTTCTAAGATAGGGTTTCTCTGCATAGCCCTCTCTCTCCTGGAACTAGCTCTATAGATCAGGCTGGCTTCAAACTTGAAGATCTGCTTGTCTCTGCCTCCCCAATGCTGAGCTTAAAGTCTTGTGCCACTACTGCCTGGCCCAAAAAGGAATTTTTTTGTTTTAGTTTTTCAGGACAGGGTTTCCCTGTATAGCCCTGGCTATCTGTCCTAAACTAGATTTGTAGACCAGGCTGGCCTCAAACTCAGAGATCCTCCTGCCTCTCCCTACCAAGTACTGGGATTAAAGGTGTGCACCAACATGCTCAGCCCTTTATCCTTCTCATGGTTTGCTCAGCAGGGGTACAGTGTCCAAGGCAGGCTAGGCCCTGCCGCATGAATAATTAACCAAAAACTACCCAGTCGGCTTGCCTACAGACCAATCTTATGGAAGCATTTTATCAATGAAGACTCCCTCTTTCCCGGTCTACCTAGGTTTGCATCAAGTTAACAAAAACCAGCCAGGATGACTCACAATCTCACTTCTATAGCAAATGATGTCTTAGTCTTACAGATGTTCATGTAATATATGGCTACTTCAGTGTTATCACCTGTAGATGCTTGTGCCAGGAACATAAACCAAATGTATAGAATCTTTATGTCTCATCTCATTTAAGAGTTTCCCACCAACTGTCTGTCTGAAACACAATGAAGCAGGCAAGCATAGCATTACTCTACTCGTAGCATGCCAAGCTCTCAAAACCCAGAATGTCATTATTCTCCCTGTAATGTCCATTGATAAAGTAAGATCTGAGCTCCTGTGGTAGACTGTGCCCGCTAGCATCTGCTGAGCAGACAATGAGACTGCATCATTTTGGATGCCTATAAATCCCTACCTCTGTCTCCAACAGAGAGCTTATTGAATTCCATGGATCCATCTACTAACAAAGCCCCAGAAGCAGGGACTGTGTCTGTGTCTCTTTATATCCCCCTATATATTTGGTATAGTGACTGATACATTGGGAATACACACTCAACTTTTGCTCAACAGATTTTTTTTTAATGACAATTCTTTTAAAAATCAGTGTAAGACATTGGCCTAACACCTAATATAAAGTCTGTTGTTTAAAAAAATGAAGAAGTGAGTGGAAGGAAAAAGGAGGAAGTGAGGAAATTATTAAATTATCAAAGTTAATTCTTTTCTATAAGGAAATCAATACAATTAACATGATTATTCCAAAGAGGAAAAAACCTGACTACTTCAAAGTTAATCCTCCAGAACACAGATTGTATTTTTTTTGGAGGGGGGCCATGTTGGTGTGGTAAGGATCAAACCAAATCCAGGGTCTCCTTTATACTGGGCAAGCCCTCTACCTACCTTGCCACATTTTTGTCCTTTTCTGTATCTGTTTCCTTCCTTCCTTCCTTCCTTCCTTCCTTCCTTCCTTCCTTCCTTCCTTCCTTCCCTGTGCATGCCTTTCTCTCCCCTCCCTTCCCCTCTCCCTCTTTTTCTTTCCCTCTCCCTTCCTCTTCCTCTCCCTCCTCTTCCTCTTCCTCTTCCTGCTCCTCCTCTTCCTTCCTTCTGTTCTCTCTCTCTCTCTCTCTCTCTCTCTCTCTCTCTCTCTCTCTCTCTCTCTCTCTCTGTCAATCTTGCTGTGCAGTCCAGGCTAACCTTGAACTTGTGGTCCTCTTGAGTACAAGAAGACTAGGAATACAGGGCCTCAACTACAGAGAAAATATGAGATTAGTCTGTTAGTCTGGGCTCCATGAAAAAGAAGAAAGAGAGAAACAGATAAGAACGTAATGCCTATCTGAGAACAAATATTTTTTTTTGAAAATTTATTTTTATTTTGTGTGCACAAACATTTTTCCTGCATATATGTCTGCACACCATGTGTGTGCAGTGCCACAGAGGTCAGAGAGGATGTCAGATGCCTGGAACTGGAGTTACAGAGGGATCTCAGTACCATGTGGGTGCTGGGAATCAAACCCAGGTCCTCTGCTAGAGCAACCAGTGCTCTTAGCCACTGAGCAGCCCTCCAGCTCCCAGCTATTTCTTATGACACGTCATATCTGGAAAGCAGGGTCAGGGTTTCCTACCTGTGCTCCCTGTCCAATACAAGATCTGACCTTGGTTCTTTCCTTACTTCCTCTGTTTTCCTTCTACCCACTTCTTCTTTTTTTAAAAACAATAACAGACTTTATATTAGTTCTTAGGCCAATGTCTTACACTGATTTTTAAAAGAGTTGTCATGAAAAAAATCTATAAATTAATAGAAAAAGAAAGAAAAAATACAGAGGGAAGAGAGGAACTGGGGGGACAAAGCATTTTCTTCAGAGCGTTGATGAAAGCAAAAGGCCATGTGCAACGTGAGCTGTGCACTGCTTTGCAAAGCCACACCATTCTAGCCCTCCTCCATGTCTCACCATCAGGATGTCCTCAGCATTCGTAGTAAGCTGATGAATAACTTGGAACATCTGGAAACATCTACAAATGAAAAAAGTGTTTTAATATGCTTTAGTCAACAAAAACTCGTTACTCAAGAGAAACTCTCAGAATGGAACTAATTAGTAAATTTGAGGTTAACAGTAAGTATATGCTTAATTCACAAAGAACTACACGGCACATTTTACATTGATCTAAAAAGACAATTTTAATAGCTAAAATAAGATATTATTTATTTATATTGAAAAGTATGAACTAGTCATTCCTATTCTTCAGTCCTGCCAGGAACAGCAAACAGAGAAAAATCAATCTGTCTTCATTTTCAAATCTAAGGAACAACTCAATATAACAAACAATATAAGTAATTAGACATATTGTCATGTCTGTAGTCTGACAGCTGAAAAAATGCTGTATGTTAGGTTGTATATTTTATGCCTGATATCTACCCTCTTTAAGGATTAAAAATCTGATTCTTATATATTATAATCTCAAAATACAGACATGAAAAATTCCCACAACCTTCCCAAACTCACTCTTCTAAAGTCCTTTTCTTTCCCTTGTCAATCATGGTCATGTGACCATGAACTTTAAGATGTGGCTTCTTGGCTATTAATTTCTTCATGGTACTGGAACTAATGGAGCCATTCAAGTGGGCATGAAGCTCCTAAAACAAGAGTACATTCAGTTAACAAGTGTCTATTAGATTCATAGCCCCATACCAGGCCCTGGTTGCCTGGTTCCTAGTTGTACTTTATAGTAGGCAAGCTACTTGGCTTAGCTATACCCCTTCTAGTCTCTACCCATAAACTTCACTTCTCTTTTGTGGAAAACACAAAAGCCATTATACAATAACAAGAATTCTGTAGTTAATTCTTACCACTTTTGGCAATTGCACATAGAAGTCTGTCTCTGAAGGCCACTGTTGTTCGGCCTCCATCACTTTAGTAAAGGGAAAGTTTCTCTTCGCTCTTATTCTTGGCTTGGACAATATCTGACTTATCAAAGTCAGAATTCCTGCAGTGCCGGACTTTCTTCAGATTGCCATATTTTATCAAGATTTGCTCTGTGTGCAGCTTTGGGATCACTTTCACCTATTAACAAATGTAACTGTTTTCAGATCTATCATACAAAATAGAAACACTACTGCTGATATCTTCTTTTTACACCTCCCACCCCCCCCAACTCCCACTAAGTTAAGCAAAGCTAACTTATTATGTCTGCAGTGAAGAAATGACTAATAAAAAAATATGAACAAGAAAAAAAAAAAGGAAAACTAAAAATCCAGAGGTAGTCTGTTCCTTAACTCTTCTCTACTGGGTGATGTCAGGCTAACTTGCACATGGAGCATGTATTTGCTTTCACAAGAAAACACTTTTTATTTCACATTCATGTTGCACAAACTCTTTCCTTAAGTGGGCTGAGTCTGTCAGGCCCAGATCCTGTATTTGGATGGAAGCTAGTACTTGCTGTCTCCTGGGAGACTAGATACCTTTATTAACATACACTTGCTGAATGGTTCTGCCACAGAATCTGCTCTTCTAAGATCACTAATGCACTCCTAACACCATAACAGTTTCCAATAACCAAATCTTCACAGAAACTTTTTTTTTTTGACCCAGCCAGACTCCAAAACTCATGCTCTCAACCCTTACATTCTACTACTGTGAGTTAACCATTCTTAACGTTTTTCTAATTTCCTTTCCTAATCCAGGCAGACACCAAATTAGTAAATGATAAAGTTTTTACATATCTCTGGAGGTGCTATTTTACTGATATCTCCTAGGTACACAACGTAGAAACCTTCTTTAAAACTCCAACCTGGGGTTGCTTTAAAAAAAACGGGAAGGGGAAACTCAACATGCCACAGGGAATAATCACATCTCTTCCGAAGCTATTTTCAGCGGACATAATATCATTTAAGAATCACAGAATCTATGCCGGGAGATGGTGGCGCACGCCTTTAATCGCAGCACTTGGGAGGCAGAGGCAGGCGATGGTCTACAGAGTGAGTTATAGAACAGCCAGGACTACACAGAGAAACCCTGTCTCGAAAAAACCAAAAAAAAAAAAAAAAAAAAAAAAAAAAAAAAAAAAAAAAAAAAAAAAAAATCACAGAATCTTGGAAGTGCAGGGGAGTGTCATTTTATAAGTGAAGTCATGCAGAATACTTTACTCACTGTAGACCTAGCACAGAACTTAGAATGCAGTAGAATAAATAGCATGTACCGGGGCAGGGGGTTAAATTATCAAGTAATTATCTGTAAAGGTCTCTTTCTTCACTTTCCATATGGCCTAATTTAAGATTTAAATGAGTTCTCCCTCGCAATGAAAACATTCAATAAAGGAAAAACTGTTACTTTCGTGCAAGGAACAATCTACTCTTGACTGCTAAAGACCCGAGATGCTGGTCCTCTTTTGCCGGACCAAACGGATATCATCAGGTCGTCAGCCTCCAACTCACCTAAAAATGTTCTCAATTACGAGAATCTACACAAGTTTTTTTTTCCTGTAGAAAATGCCTAAACAAAGTGGTAACTGCTCCCAAGCGCTAGCTGTCATCGAGTCAGAGGGCATGTTCCCGGGAAAACGTAATTTGGAAAGAAAAAAAAAGTCAAAAAACAAAAACAAAAAACCTCTCGCGGTTTTTTGGCAGAGAGCGTTCAGCCCGGAAGTGACGCACCCGGAAGCGGATGAGCTGGAGCTCGGTAAGTGTTCGGTGTGGAGTATTGCGGAGCGCCTTCTGGTCATGGGCCCGCGAAGCCGCCAGCGCCGGGCGGGAACGGTCCAGAGCACCAACGACAGCAGCTCCCTCAGCAAGCGATCGCTAGCCGCACACGGATACGTGCACGATGCCTTCACGGCGCTGCTGGTCCCGGGGCCCGTGCGGAGGACGCCGCTTATCCACCGTGGCTATTACGTGCGCGCGCGCGCCGTGCGTCACTGCGTGCGCGCCTTCCTCGAACTCACTGGCGCGCTCCCATCCCCGACAAGGGCACAGATCCTGTCACTGGGCTCAGGCTCCGACTCTCTTTATTTTCGTTTGAAAGCTG
Source organism: Arvicanthis niloticus (assembly GCF_011762505.2). Taxonomy (NCBI): domain Eukaryota; kingdom Metazoa; phylum Chordata; class Mammalia; order Rodentia; family Muridae; genus Arvicanthis; species Arvicanthis niloticus. The sequence continues at coordinate 92,367,003 of NC_047659.1, read as the reverse complement.
CGGGCCTGCTGGCCCGAGCTGCCGTCTGGGAGGTGGACTTCCCGGATGTGTCTCGACTCAAGGCGAAGAGGATCGAGGAGACCCCGGAGCTGTGCGCGCAGACCGGTCCTTTCAAGATCGGGGACTCAGCGTCAACTCTGTGCTTTGAGAGCTCGGACTACCGCATCCTTGGCGCTGACCTGCGGGAGCTCCAGCGGTTAGGCGAGGCCTTGGACGGCGCTGGCCTGAACGCCACCTCCCCAACGCTGCTCCTGGCCGAGGCGGTGCTGACCTACCTGGAGCCCTCCAGTGCTGCAGCCCTCATCGCCTGGGCTGCCCAGCGTTTCCCCGATGCCCTTTTCGTGATCTATGAGCAGATGAAGCCGGGCGATGCGTTTGGGCAAATCATGCTGCAGCACTTTCAGCGATTGCACTCACCTCTGCATGGCCTGGAGCTTTTTCCCGACGTGGAGGCCCAGCGCCAGCGCTTCCTTCAAGCTGGCTGGACTGCCTGCAGCGCCCTGGACCTGAACGAGTTCTATCGCTGCCTTCTCCCGGCAGATGAGCGCCATCGGGTAGAGACACTTGAGCCGTTTGATGAGTTTGAGGAGTGGCATCTGAAGTGTTCCCACTATTTCATCCTGGCAGCATCCAGGGGAGACATTCTGTCAGAAACTCCAGTGTTTGTGCCCTCAGAGGCTTCTTTTCATATAGATCCTGCTTCACCTTCAGGGTTTCTTTCTGCCAGAGTAGTCACTAGTGATCACCAGCACTCAAGCCTGAAACGATATGGCCACACCTCTGTCCTCTTGAGCCCTGGCATTATTTTTAGTGCAGGAGGCTTTGGAGAACAAGAGGGACGACACTGCCGAGTGAGCAGGTTTCACTTGCTCTCGAGATCCTGTGACTTTGAATGGAAAGGCTGCCAAATAAGTTCTTTGGGGACTGAAAGCCAGTGGGATGGACGCCTTTATCACACCATGACAAGGCTTTCTGATACTCGGGTTTTGGTTCTTGGAGGGAGACTATCCCCAGTAAGTCCAGCCTCTGTGGCTCTCCAACTTGATTTATACATAAGTGAGGATAATTGCCCTGAGGGCCAAAATGTAATGGTAACGAAGTCTGCCTTGAAAGAAGGTTCCATGTTGTTACGTTGGCGGCATTCAACAACAGAAGTATACTATCAGAATCAAAGATACTTATTTGTGTATGGTGGCCGAAGTGTGGCAGAGCCTGTGCTAAGTGACTTTCACTTTTTACATGTAGAGACAATGACTTGGGTCAGAATCCCAGTACAAGGCGCATCCCCCAAAGGTCGGCATTCCCATAGCGCCTGCAGTTGGCAAGGGGGAGCACTTATTGCTGGAGGTCTTGGGGCTTCTGAGGAGCCGTTGAGCTCTGTATTCTTTCTCAGACCAATGTCCTCTGGATTCCTCTGGGAATCAATAGATATCCAGCCCTCCATTACCCCAAGGTACTCTCATACCGCTCATGTATTTAATGGAAAGCTGCTTCTGGTTGGAGGGGTCTGGATTCATTCCTCCTCAGTTCCTGGAGTGACTGTCATCAGTTTGACTACAGGGTTGAGCTCTGAATATCAGATTGACACAGCGTCTGTGCCATGGCCGTTAATGTTGCACAACCACAGCAGCACCCTCCTTTCTGAAGAGCAGCAGCTCCTGCTTGTTGGAGGTGGAGGGAACTGCTTTTCCTTTGGTACTTATTTCAACCCCCACACAGTGGCATTAGATCTTTCTTCCTTAAGTTCAGGGCAATAAAGACTTTGATATATTAAGGACCTAAGGATGAATTTGGTTGTATTGTTATGCTCCCAACACACACACACCTTTCTTACCACACCATTGAGCATAAACCATGAAAATGATAATTCAAATACAGACCAACAGTGAGTATAAAGATAAAGCATTCAAAAGAGTGGTGTATGTCCTCAGGGCCTCAGCATCATGTGTCCAGTTTTCTGGGATTCTACCAATTTTCAAGTCTTAGCCATTTATTGAGTCACAACAACCTTTAGCCTAAGGGGAAAAAAAAAAAAAATCCCAAACCTGGGTCTTGTGATCTAGATTATATTTTAGAAAAAGTTTCACACAGATCCTTGGTAAAAATACACAGTTGAATATAGTTCAGGAATATAGTGTTGACCTGTTCCAATGGGCAAACAGTCTGAAATGAACACTGCAGTTTAAAGACTCCTGCTTTTAGTTTGAACACAGAGAATTTTAACAGTGAGAAAAAGTACAACTTGAAAATTGTGCTTTTGATCACTTTTTTGCTAATGTTTTCTATTTATCTAGCCTTATAAGTGCTAATAAACCAGACATTTAATGCTTTAAGTTTGTACCTGGTATAATGAATGATGTTTGTTCCAGATCTTGTTATATCTTTCATTGTCAGCTGTCACTGTTCGGAGCCCCCAGGCAGCTTAGATAGGCAGCACCAGTCCACAAGTCAGATAAGTACAGTACAATACAATACAATACAATACAATACAATACAATACACAAGTACTATAAGAATGGGATATGTGTTGTGGGGAAGGGAAGCAGGAAGTGAGCCACAGTAATTGTGGCTTTTCCTCTGCTAGTCTCCAGGTTGACATTGTGCATTCTGCCAAGGCCATAGGTGCCTATATAGTAAGGTAGAACACTAATACTGCACTGCTGCATTGCTTAAAGTTTTAAGAGTTGTTCCTTTTCCTTACTCTCCTCAGACCTAGCAGTTGTGCTGGCTCCTTGTTAGAGATGAGCTGCATTACCCAATGCACTGTATTAATTGCTTTTCTTGCTTTACTGTGAAGAGACAGCATAACCAAGGCAACTTAAGGAAGGGTTTATTTGGGTTTTTAGTTCCAGAGATAGACCATCCTGGTGTGGTGGCTAGAAGCAAGAACACTGAAAACTCATGTCCTTTATCATACGCACAGAACAGCAACCTACAAATAGGGAGAGATCTTAAGCTCTTGAAGCAACCCCCCCCCAAACACACACACACTGTCTCATTCCCACCCAGTGCAGGCTTCCTTTAGCAAACACACCTAAGCCTCCCCAAACAGCACTACCATCTGAGGACCAAGTCTTCAAATTCATGAGCCTGTATGGGGAATTCTCATTCAAACCACCACAAGTAGCAATTAGCAACTTATGAAAATTTAAAAACATTAAAGAATGTTGGGATTGTAGTGTATCTTGTAATCTACAGCCATTAGATTCCCCTGAGTTATCCCTTACATGATTAGACAACCTATTCCTGTGAAGTTTTGAAGATAGTAATGACATTTCTTAAGTTTTGAGACTTAATCTGTCATGTAAGTTGTCTATGTCATGACCTTCATAACTTAGAGGTAGTGGCATGATAGAACTGTACACTAGTATGACCCAGGATCCAGTAGCATCTTGAGATTCTCTAAGTATCCAACTAATTATTATTAACTGTTAATCTTAACTTTTAGTGGACTTCATGACATGAGTCCCTTTTCTCTAATTTTTTTTTTATGACTTTGCACATAAAATGGATGTGAAGGGTAGTTAATATAAAAACTGAGCAACATTGTAGATTAACAGAAACTTTCCTAAAACTTTATAATGGCACTTTCTGGAAAACTCATTGGTTATGGCATGAGTCTTGGAATAAAAAGCAGCATCTGACAAGGCTGTCAGTGGCCCAAGTGCTAGATAATTCACTGTAGCATGACGGATATATTTCTTGTTTGTGAGTTTACCACAGCCTACCTCCAGCTTTCAGGAGCAAGTCTCAGGAGACCGTTTGGAATTCATGTTCTCAAATGTGTAGCAGATAGTACCAGAAGTCTAATCAGACCTGACTAAACTTATTTCATCCAGCAATCATTATAATTTCATAACTGAGAGTATAAAAAGGTAGAGGGAGATCATCAAAAGAATGTTGGTTTATGCAGATGGAAATCAGTGCAGCAGGGCATATCATGTCAGGCAGTCCATTATGAGTAATTGGGCCTGGACTTGTTCCTTCAAGAGAACTAACTTGTGTTTTCTGAAAGTAATTATAAGATTTAGCATGCCTTCCAACTTTAACCCTATTTTTGCAACATGCTTAGTTAAATTAGCTCTTAAAACTCGTCTTAATTGGAACATATAGAAATTTTTACCAGAGAAGAATTCTGCATGTACTGGTCGTGCATGAGTGCTGAGTCAGTTTTATTAATAGCAGTTTGCAGCAGTTGGTGAAATTGGAAGAGAACTTTTGCTTCTTGCAATTTTGAAAACTTTTGTTTTAAAATTCTACTATCAGACTTTGGTATAGTTTTGAGAGTGTTTTTTTTTTCTTCAAGATTTATTTACTTATTTTATGTGTATGAGTTGAGTACACTAACTATAGCTGCCTTCAGACTAGAAGAGGGCATCAGACCCCATTACAGATGGTTGTGAACCACCATGTGGTTGCTGGAAATTAAAACTCAGGACCTCTGGAAGAACAACAGATTCTTTTAACCAGTAAGCCATCTCTCCAGCCCTTGAGGGTTATTTTTGTGACTGTCTTCCCTCTTTTCATGATTTTTTTTCTAGGCCAGAAAAACTATTAAGGAAAGAGAAGAATCTTTCCTCTGGGTCTCATAAACGGTGCATCCTATTAGAATAAGAAAACAAGGCTGCAGAGATGGCTCAGCAGTTAAAGAGCACTGGCTGCTCTTCCAGAGGACCCAGGTTTGACTCATAGCACCCACATGGAGGCTCACAGCCAACAGTAATTCCAGTTCCCAGGGATCCAACGCCCTCTTATGGCCTCCAAAGGCATCAGGCACACGTGTGGCGCACAGATGTACAAGCAGGCAGCACACATGCTAACATTTACAATGAAGATAAGCCTGGATCCCATGCAAGGATGACAAGAAAACACAACATGAGAAGCAACAAAGAACACACAAAACCCACAACAGTTCTTGGATATAAACTGTCCTTCAGAGGCTAAGCTAACACTTTTGTCTGCCTTCAGTGTTTCAATGAGAGCCAGGCCAATCCAATGCATTTCTCAGAGGCCCTAATGAAAGGACAACAGGAACCTAGCTCTGTGTCATTGCCCAAAAACAGACTTTGCAAAGCCAATCTGGGGCTGGTGGCCAGGGCCTCAAAGGAGTTAAGGTTTTAGTTCCTGGGAAGTGTATTTTCTGTGGAAATTTGATGAGTATGAGAACAAGTTACTAAGGTGAGCTACTAAGCATAGGTTCTATCCAGTAATGTCTAGTTTGACATCAAGGCTTGTTGGGAGTAGTGGTACACACCTGTAATTCCAGCAGCTGGGAGATTGAGACAGGTGGATTGTGACAAGTTCTAGACAAGGCAGTAAAAATCAAGACCCCAGTATCAAAACAAACAAACAAACACAAAGAACAACAAAACTACACAAACCTTACTATTGTAAAAACTACTTCCCCAGGGGAGATGTGAACATCAAAGTACAACCCATTAGAGTTCACCCTGTGGAACCAATGAGTTTCTTGGGCTTATATCAGAACACGGTGACCTTAAAGCAGCCACAGTGCAGAATCATCATCTCACTTTTTAATTTGAGATGGAGTCTCTTTGCTGTTTGCTGCTGTGTACATCAGGTTAGCTGGTCCACGAGCCTCTTGGGAGTCTTCAGTCTTCACCTCTGGAACACTGGAATTAGGGATGTGTACTGCCAGGCCAGGATTTCTGTGGGTTCTTCATGCACTTTGCCTACTGTGCCATCTTCCTCAAGTCCCAGCCCCAGTACTTTTAAGTTCAACTTTCTTAGCCTGATTAAGGAGGTTAGACTTCCTGATGTCACTCCTGGCTTTACTTTATTTATTTATTTATTTATTTATTTACACCCACATGAGGGAGGGCCACTATGCACATGTAAAGGCCAGAGGTTAACTTGCAACAATCAGTTCTCTCCAACTTTGTGAGTTCTAACAACTGAATAATAGGTCATCAGGCTTGGCAGCAAATGCCTTTACCCTATAAGCCATATCACCAGCCCACTCATGGCTTTATGGAATGGATCCAAACCTCTTGGATTGCAATTTCCAGATGATGTTTGGCCTTCTTTGCTTAACAGTGGTCCACAGTTACCCCATATCCTTTGGAGATGGAATGAATTAACTTGGCCATAAAACTAATCTGAAAGACCAAGAACATGCAATTACAGATGCCTGTGAGCACACGCAGGAGCTTCCCAGAAGGCTGTGGTGCTTCCCTGGGCTTGGCCTGGTGTGTAATCTCAGTGTAAGTTAAATAGAGGAAGGCCTTGTCCTCATTTCTATGTGCAAAGTCATTTGATACCTGACTGGATGAATACGGCTGCTAAGTAAACTGTAATGAGAATGGTTTGGAGATATTGTGCAACCCTCTTCCTCTCTCATTTCTTAGCGTATTCATATTTTTAGGCTTTCCATCAGAGTCCCAACCTTAGATTTATATCTGTTACCTCAGAGAAAGCTAAGCAAGCTGATCATTTTGTTTATGAATAAACCAGAGACTTAGCTTATATATGCAACTCCTTTCTTTCACAAATAATTAAAAAGAAAAGATACCCCAATCTATCAAATTTACATGTAGGTAACTGAGTCCAAACACAATAGTTTTATTACTAGAGTATGCTAAAATTTAAATTATATGAGTGGATAGGTGGTTTAGTTAAGCTAAAATCAGTAATGAATTAATAGCAAATTATAATGTTTAAAGCAGACTGTCATATGACTGTGCATATGACAACCCTCAGCTAAAGCATGATTATAGATTTGAGGTCAGTTTGGGAAACTTTGAGATTCTGTCTTAAACAAAAGAACAACAATGAAAGACCCTTGGGCTGGGCGTGTAATGAGTTGGTAATTGCTTGCCTAACATGTCCAAAGCCCTGGATTCTATCTTTAGCACCACGTGAGAGTCAGGGGTGGTGGTACACATCTGTCATCCAAGCAACATAGGCAGTGAAGGTAGAGGCAGGAAGAGCAGAAGTTCAAAACCAACTTCTGCTATAAAGTGAATTTGAGAGAGCATGATCACTGTAGTTTTATTTTCAGGTAATAATCTCTCATTTTCCCACATTTTATTTTAAGATCATGTATGTGCATGTTTGCGTGTGCCTGTGCATATGTGTATATGTTCTGGTGTGGGTGTGTGTATAAGTTTGTGTATGTGTGCACATGTGTGGAAGTCAGAGGAGAATGTGTGGGAGTCAGTTCTTTGCTTTCATCGTATGGGTCCTGGGGATTAAACTTGGGTCCTCAGGTTTGGCAGCATGCGCCTTTATTCAGAGTCTTCTTGAAGACCTTGGTCATCTAGATTGTGATTTGCCTCTCCTTGGAAATCTCTCTCTCTCTCTCTCTCTCTCTCTCTCTCTCTCTCTCTCTCTCTCTCTCCCTTCCTCCCTCCCTCCCTCTCTCCCTCCCTCCCTCTCTCTCTCTCTCTCTCTCTCTCTCCCTCTCTCTCTCTCTCCCTCTCCCTCTCTCTCCCCCCTCTCTCTTGTTTCTTATTTGTTTGCTTGTTTGTTTTTGAGACAGTTTCCCTGTATAGCTCTGGCTAAAACTCAAAACTTGCCCCAGCCTCTGATGGGATTAAAGGCATCCCTGCAATTAAGCATAGATTTAGGTACACCAGCATGTATTTGTAACTCCAGCCCTAATAAGAGCCTAAATTAGGAGGACAGAGAGTTCAAAGCCAGCTTGGACTATACTGTGTGATTCCCCAGTACCCACATGGTAGAGGGAGAGAACCAACAGATGGTTCTCTGGCCTCCACCTGTGAGCTGTGGCATTTGTGCATATCATGTGCATGCACATGCACTCACATACATGCAATATAAAAAAAAAAGACTGGCCAATTTGAATGATGGAATATGTGACAGTCTGTCCATCATTTTTATGAGATGAAGAATATGGTCTGCAACCTGGGGGAACAGAGAAGCAGTACTGAGTGAGGAATGAAAGTACAGCTACTTTGGGGAGAAGAGAAGCAAATATACAAACTTGAAAGTGAATTTGGGTGAGTTGTGGTCACCGACAGCCTCAACTGATGTTTGAAGATCTAACTAGAAAGAACTGAAAAACTCACACTGGACAGCTGAGGCAATGGTACCTGTGAAAGGAGTGGTTTAAAACCATGGGACTTGGAGTCAGATAGACTGAGGTTGGAGTCCTAATTGCTTCTTGGGAAAATTATTTAATCTCTCTGATTCACAGTTCCTAAACCTGCCACAGGTACACAATAATGGTACTAATTATAAACCAATGAGAAAACGGGATAAGACAACGAGAATACAGTATTTAGTACAATGTAAGGGATAGTCTACAATCTCTCTCAAGTGCTTTGTCCCCAAAGTTTAATCAGTAAACACAGTATTCAGTGACTGTTTAATATTGTGTTAGGCCTGTGGGAGGAAATATGGTCTCTACCCACAAGAACACACCAATGTCCTGAAGGAACAGGAACAGTTGGTATGGACACATGGTCACAGAGTTAGAGGAAATAAGAAGTTTAAAAAAGTATTATTATTATGTGTATGTGTGTGTTTGGTGTGTATGTGTGTGTGTGCAAGAGCATGCTTGATGTGTGTGCATGTGTGTGCTTGATGTGTATGTATGTATGCATGTGCTTGATGTGTATGTATGTATGTATGCCACAAGTATGTGGAAGTCAGAAGCCAACTTTAGTTCTCTCCCTCTGGTGTGGATCCAACTCAAGTCATCCGGCTTGCACAGCATGCCCTTTTAACTACTGGATCATCTTGCCTGCTCCAGATAGGCTCTAATAGTACTTTCTAAGGACATAAAGATATGAATAACCATTGTAGTCTCCACAGCTGGTGTGTGGCATGAAACAGAAGTTCCTTAATAAAGGAGAAAAATTACAAAAGTACTGAGTTATCAGTTATGTGGACCAGCAAGGGCCAGGAGTCAGGCCAAGGGAAGCCGCAGAGGAGGAATCATAGGCATTGATGAAAAAAAGAGGGATCACTACAAGGTTCTTATAATAAAAGTAGATGCCTAAGCCTTAGCAGAAGCTAACATGGGACATGGCAGGATCAACCCAGGAACATGATATCCAAGAGTAGAGAGAAGCCAGAGAACTGTGCTCCTGTGAGGATGTGTAAGCTCCCCCTATGCTCAAAATCCATCTTAGAAAGAAAGTAATGAGTGAAAAACATCTTGTAAATAAAGAAGTAACCTGGATAGTTTTTGAACTAGCCAAGAGCACATAGTAACAAGCACACGGGTTACATAGTTAGCAAACAATGTTCCAGAGCCTGTGTTTTCCATCAACACACTACAGCAGACTGGTCTGGGTAAATTCTCAAATGCTTGGAAAATGCCCAGAAAAGTGCAGGTTGCAAGCTATAGTTATAGGAACCATTGTGGACTGATCTGGAGACTTCCTTGGTGTTTTAGAAAGTAGTCTATCAGAGCCCCGTGGGATGGGATGAGGAGGGTCAAAAGCAGAACAAAACATTAAGCAGGAATGTGGGTAACCCAGGCTAAAAGTAACAGCTGAAAGTAGAGCTGTGGCAATAAAGGGAAAGAACATATTCCAGTCATTTGTAATCAGAAAATAGTACCAGCCCGCACCCAGGACTGTGTACCAACCTCATGCTAAAAACAATCTCATTTGGTTATCCTGGCCATCTTAACTCTGATATCTTTCCTGTTTTGCATATGAGGAGGTTAAAAAAAAAAAGAGTAAAGGCCACATGTTTGCAAGTGGGAGAGGAGTACTTCAAACTCAGAAAGCCTGATAATGGAGTCCCGGGTTTAGCCAATCTGCTTGGCCATGGTGCATTAATGCTGATTCCTCACCACAAGGAAAAGAAGATGGAAGACTCAGAGACCATAGCAAGCATGTGAGAGTAGAAAATCGGAGTTCTGGGGCTGGGAAGATAGCTCAGTTGGTAAAGTGCTTGCAGATCTGAGTCTGAGTTCATCTAGAAAGCTGTGCTGTTGTCCAGCTGCTGGCTGTGGAGGTGTGCCCTTGTAATCCCAGCACTGAGGAGGCAGGGTGGGTCTTTGGGGCTCACTGACCAGACAGTCTCCCCTATGTGGCAAGTTCCAGGCCAGTGAGAGACCTCACCTCCAAGAAAAATGTGGCTGGCACATGATGACACCAAGGTTGTTCTGTCACTGACACACACACACACACACACACACACACACACACACACACACACACGAGTGAGGGGGGCGGCAAGCTGTTGGTGGAAATAGAAAGGAGAGGCATCATAAGAGGAAATGAACTTGTTAAAAATGGGGATGAGGAGACTAAGCTTAGCAACAGGCACCTACTCATAAGGGTTTGTCTGTGTTTGTCTCTCTCTCTCTTTTGCTTTCACTTTAGGCTTTCGCGCATGGTGTGTGAGCATGGTGTGTCAGCTGGAAAGCTTCTGGTCTGGTGCAGTGGTCAATTGTGGTGGGAAGATGTGCCTTAACTCTGTGACCGTGGGGAGTCTGGAGGACTCTTCAACCCCGCCCCCTTCCTCTCCAGGGAGTCAGGAGGACTCTGCTCCTTTTGGAGCAGCATATTGGTGGGAGCCTACCGAGTCTTGATATAACCTGGTTTCTGTGCCCATAGCAGGGGCGAACTGTCTGTGTGTTGATTGTCTTTCTCTGTGTTCTTGGACTTGGATTTTGGACTGAATCCTTCCTGTTAAACATCCTAGTTAACCACTGGAGGGAAGTTAGGGAAAGGGGAGGAAACTTGTCAGGAGTAGTAAAGAAGTAAACTACTCTCTGCTTCCCCAAATGGCCCACCTTCAGAGTAGGCCACCCATAGGGACCTTCGACTTGCAGGAGATCAAAGCAGTAGAGGAAGGAGTCTTTAGGCCAGGATCCCTGGGGCACCCAGACCAAGTGCCCTATACAGTTACCTGGAGGAAGCTAGTGGAGGACTCCCCCACCCCAGGGATAAAAGCATTTCTTTCTGGAAGACCCACCTCAAAGGTTCTGGTTGTCAGGAAAAAGGAAACATGGGAGGAGGGATCCAGACCTGAGAAGAAGTCGATTCTCCAAGACCCTTCAACTGTAGACCTGTTGCTCCAAGTCCCTCCTCCTCCATATTTCCCTACCCTTTCCTCCATGGCCCCGCCAGTGCCAGCACCAGCCCTGGGATCCTCAGCCCATATGGGACTGAGGCCGTTGTACCCCCCTTTACCAGAGGGAGGAGTGGGAGGAGACCCCCAACCTCCTGGCCCCGCCATGGTGACTCTCAGATATCATGGTGGCTATCCTGCTGAGGGCATATGGGCCTCTAGATAAGGGTAGTCAGGCTATGCAATATTGGCCCGTCTCTTCGGCTGACTTGAACAACTAGAAGGCCCAACCCACCCCCTTTAGGAAACCCCAAGGGGCTGATTAATTTCTTTGATACTTTTATTTACTCATTAGCCCACCTGGGATGAAATCCAACAACTCATGAGAGTGTTCTTCACTACCGAAGAGCTAGAGACAATAATGCAGGAAGCCAGAAAGAATGTCCCCTCAGACACAGTGGCACCATTGATTGACCAGGCTGTCATTGACAGCAGGTTTCTCCTGTCTAGACCTGACTGGGACTTTAATATGGCAGAAGGTAAGGGGCACCTGAAGCTCTACCACCAGGCTTTGTTGGCAGGTCTCAAGGGGGCTGCACAATTACCCACCAATTTGACCAAGATATGTGAGGTTAAGCAGGGACCAGACCACTCACCCGCAGCCTTTCTAGAGTGACTCATGGAAGCATTCCGTCAGTATATACCCTATGACCCCAGCAGTGAGGAGCACAAAGCTACTGTGGCTATGGCTTTTATAGACCAGGCTAGTAGAGATATCAGGAAAAAGCCCTTATGTCCAGAGGCTAGAGGGACTACAGGATAAGTCGTTGAGGGATTTAGTGTAGGTTGCTGAGAAAGTCTGCCATAACATGCAGACAGAGGAGAAGGAGCAGAGAAAGAGAAAGGAAAAGGATGAAAGGGAGATGAAAAAAGAAAAGCGACAGGAAAGGAATTTACAGAGACTCTTGGCTACAGTAGTTGGGGAAAGCAGAGAAGAGGGACTCCAAAGAGAGACAGAAAACCCCTTGAAAAGGACCAGTGCAGATATTGCAAGGAAAGGGGCCACTGGGTCTGAGTGTGCCCCAACAAACAGAAGCTGGGGGTGGGAAATCCCAGGCCTTGGGAAAAGCACCCCCAAATGGCGAAGGTGTTAATGCTGGGTGTAGACAGTGATTAGGGTAGATGGGGTTATGACCCCCACTCCCTGAACCAAGGATAACCCCGAGAGTGGAAGGGAAACCCACTCAGTTCTTAGTGGACACAGGGGCTCAACACTTGGTCCTCCTCCAAGCCGATGGCCCTGTTTCCAAGAAAAAATCTTGGGTCTAAGGAGTCACTGGCACCAAAATGTATTCATGAACTACTTGAAGAACAGTGAACCTAGGGATGGACCAGCTATCCCATTCATTTATGGTCATCCCAGACTGTCCCTACCCTCTGTTGGGGCAAGACTTACTCTCCAACATGGGGGCCCAGATATACTTCCTGCCCAATGGGCCACAACTAACTGGCCCAAAAGGAGAACCCACAGTGGAGGAAAGACCTCTCCAACTGGTTTACAGACAGTTTTCTCCATGATGGTCAGAGACAAGTGGGTGCTGCCATAATGGATGGCACAAATGTCATCTGGTCCGAACCTTTACCCCCCTGGCACATCGGCTCAGAAAGCAGAGCTAATAACCCTCACCAAAGCTTTGGAACTTGGGGCTGGCAAGAAAATTAACATCTACAAGGATAACGGGTATGCCTTTGCCACAGCTCATGTCCATGGGATTATATATCAAGAGAGAGGACTGCTTACATCAGAGGGAAAAGAAATAAAAAATAAACAGGAAATCTTGGATCTCTTGGATGTCCTGATGAATCTGGCAACTGTATTATTCGTTGCCCAGGACATCAGAAGGGAAGAGACTCAGTGGCCCAGGGCAATAACCAGGCAGATCAAGTGGCTGGAGAAATGGCTATGCAGGAGCCTATCCTGGTTATGGGCCTGCAAGAGACACCCACTGGGGAGTGGGGCTGGACTAAGGGATGGCCTCACTTAAAATATATGGAAGAAGAAAAGACTCAGATTGCTAGCCACCCTACCAACTATTACCCAGAGAAGGAAGGGCAATGGCACACACAAGAAGGAAAAACTATACTTCCCACAAAGCAAGCAAAAGACTTACTAGGTCACATTCACAGATGGACTCCTTTGGGGGATAAAAAGCTTCTCCAAGCAGTTAAGAGATCTAAAATATATAGTGGACCTCGGGTTTTTGGCCAGAGGTAGTAGAACAGTGTAAAGTATGCCAGCAAGTGAATGCTTATGTGGTCACGAGTAAACAGGGCAAAAGACCTAGGGGAGAAGGGCCTGGAGTATATTGTGAGACCGATTTTACAGAAGTTAAGCCAAGAAAATATGGTTACAAATACCTTCTGGTGTTTGTGGATACTTTCTCTGGGTGGGTTGAGGCTTTCCTCACCAAGCAGGAAACAGCTACCATGGTAGCCAAGAAAATAAAGAGGAAAATTTTCCCAAGGTTCGGAGTGCCCATGGTAACTGGATCTGACAATGGTCCTGCTTTTGTCTCTAAGGTAAGTCAGGGATTGGCAGAGATATTGGGGACTAATTGGAAGCTCCACTGTGCGTACTGTCCCCAGAGCTCAGGGCAGGTAGAGAGAATGAAAAAAAACCCTAAAAGAGACCTTAATTAAATTTTCCTTGGAGATTGCTGCTGACTGGGTGGTGCTCCTTCCCCTGGCCCTGTTTCAAGCCTGGAACACCACCTTCCATTTTAATCTGACCCCTTTTGAGATCCTGTATGGGATGCCCCACTCCCTTGAGCCCAGCTCTTGACACACCCACACCCACCACTTCCCCTAGAGTGACTTTTCAAGCTGACAAGGATCTTATGGCTCAATTGCAACCTTTCCAGATCAGCCACAAGGAATTGTGGCCTACACTCAGTGTCCTGTATAACACAGGTACCTCAGAGGCCCCACAGGAGTACCAAGTTGGAGATTGGGTATATGTTAAGAGGCATCGTGCTGAAAACTTAGAAAGAAAGTGAAAAGGGCTGTTCCTGGTGTTGTTGACCACCCCTGCCACCATTAAAGTGGATGGAGTAACTGCCTGGGTTCACATAACTCACGTCAGACCAGCAGCTGTGCCTGGTGCCAACTGGATAGCAGTCCCCTCAAGCTCAAGATCACCTGTCCTTCTGCAAGGCCAGAAAAACCATGCAATGGCTATGGTGTATCTTTCTTCTGGGTCTGAGCATCAGCAACCCCCACAACCCTAGCAAAGTGACTTGGTAAGTACTCTCAGCCACTGGGGATGCTGCTTGGTCTACTACAGAGGAACACCCACCTTATACCTGGTGGCTGGACCTTGTCTTTAATCTCTGTAAGTTAATGGTGGGCCTTGACTTCTGGGATATCCCCACCCTAGAGACACAGGGGGAGGGATTACCAGAATGTGGGGGACAAGGGACTTTCGAATCTAAACGATGTCCCAGAAGCGGCCTTGGAGGGTGAGGCTTAGGGTGTGGACACCCAAAGTTGAGGAGTGTCCTGTAAGAAACCCCCATATATGAGTGCCCCTGAGATGAGAGAAGCCGGCAGCAGACCCATCAGGGTGTATGTGAGCAACCACTTTTTCTGTGCTACCTGGGGGTGCGAAACATCAGGAAGCACATACTGAAGACCATTTGGTGGGTGGGGGGTAGTTAAGGATTCAATGGCCAAGGTGAGAGAAGGGCTAGACAAGCAGAAGAGAGAAAGAGAACAGAGTCGGGCTGGTTTGAGTCTCTGTTTAACTCCTCCCCTTGGTTAACCACCCTCATAACCAACTTGTTAGGACTTCTAATTGTTCTCCTGCTATTGCTGACCTTTGGACCCTGCATATTGAACAAGCTTACAGCCTTCATAAAGAGAGAAGAAGAGCAGTGCAGCTGATGGTCCTGTGCCAACAATATGAGACCCTGAGGACAGGACCTGAAGAATATGAGTTAGTTACCAGAGACCCCGAACGTAGCTACAGGTTTGGAGCTTGTACAAGAAAAAGGGGAAAATGAAGGACTCTAGGGGCTTTCATCAACCTTACACCCACCTACCTTGGGTCAAGGCTAGGCCAAGTTCCATTCTCCACCCACAGGAACATTCTTGAGTAAAAATTTCACTTAATGTACTGACTGATAGTCACCAGACCCTCTGGAAAATCTCAGGTAGAGTTCAAATGTATGTCATGCTTGCTAGCTAATAGATTTAAAGGTCAATATGCTTAGCCAATAAGTTGAACTGTAACCTTACTGATGTAACCTGTACCCCTAAAAAGTATAAAAACTGCTTGTAATAGCCATTCGGGATTGCTTTCTAGTCACTCGCCTTGAGGGACTAATTGAGGGTTGACCCTGACTCGCCAGAAAATAAACCTCTTGCTTTTGCATTGATCTGCATCTCGGTGTCTCACTTAGGGGCACCTCAAAGTAAGTACCACCGACCAAGCAAGGATCAGGGTCTTATAAAAGGAACATTTAAGTTAATGCACAGGAGATTGTAAAATCAATCTTGAATTTTTTTAAAAGACATATATTACTTTTGTTAGCTCAAGTTCTCTCCATTGTATGATAAATAGGAAAGCTGTAGCACATTTTCTCTCCATGACGAGAGAGATCTACCAGGTGACAAGTGAAGTTAGGGATCTAAAGCAGAGCATAAGGCACTAGCTTCTTCAGGAAGCGGAGAGCTTTATGAGGTTCCTCTAGTTTCCTCTAGAAACTGGAACTGAGGTTTGTGGTTACTCAGCAAACACCTTTGCTCTCATATCTAGGACTGTGTCAGCAGTCCATAGCTCTGCCTCTTCACTACCACAAACTAAACCTGAGCTGCTTGCCTCGAGGGTCACTGAGAGTAACTTCCTCAGACAGAAGTGAACTACCCAGCAATGGAGTGGTACAATGGTAGGGAGGTACAAGTCCAAGGAGCAGCCTCTGCAAAGACAAGGAGGGAGGGCTAAGCCAGAGCAGAAGGGCAACTTTAAAAGATTCATTCATTCATTCATTCATTCATTCATTCATTCATGTGTTATATGCATGTCTCTGTGTGTGCTGGTCTCCACAGAGCCTCTGAAGCTGAGTTACAGGCAGCTGTGAACCACCTGATACGGATGCTGTGACCTGAATGAACTTGGGTCCTCTGCAAGAGCAGCAAGCACTCTCAACAGCTGAGCTGCTGTTTCTCATGATCACTTGTGTTTGTTGATGCTGGATCTAGAAGTTGTCTCAGTCCTTTCATGTGTCATCTCTTGTAAACCTCAGAGCTCTGAAAAAACGATACTATTACCATATCCCCCTTTAAAGAGAAAACTGTCAGGCAGTGGTGGTGCACACCTTTAATCTTAGCACTCAGGAGATAGAGTCAAGCAGATCTCTGAGTTCAAGGCCAACCTGGTCTATAAAGCAAGTTCCAGGACAGTCAGGGCTACACAGAGAAACCATGTCTTGAGTTAAAAAAAAAAAAAAAAAAGGTGGGAAAGTAAGGTTTACAGAGGAGGTTATTTATTTGTAAACACAAGTTAATTGCTAAGATAGGATTCAAACTCAGCGTTATCTAATGTCAAGGTAGCTCTGGGTTATAGATTCAATCCAAACACACTCTACTTGATCTTTTTGCAAGGGCAGCCACTGCTACAGATCATAGGCTGAAAGAGTTGCACCAGCACTCTTGGAATGTGCTGCTGGTCAGACTGGCCATACAGGCAGCATCAAGCCTGCCCTTGAAAAGACCAAACTCCTTTCTCTGCACCATCAATCAGCAACCTGAAACCTAAACTAAACCTCGCACAGCCTTTTATTGCTTTGCTTCTATTTGCTTTATAGAGCTATGCTATATTGAAATCAAATAATCAAGGCGCTGGTTTCTGTCAGAGCAGTTTCTGTCATGGCCATTAGAGCGAACAATTGTTCTTTTGTTTAGAACAACTACCCAACTATGGAAGTATGATAGAAATCTGTAGTATTTCCTGGGGTTGGTGTAACTCCAGGTGCCCTACCTGTGTCTTAACTTAAAAAGTCATGGGGTGGATTGGGGCTGATAGATGGTTCTGTAGGTATATGTGCTTGCTGCCACATGTGGGGACTAGAGTTCAGATCTCCAGACCTAAGTAAGTGTTCGGTGAGCGTGGTGAACAATTCTGATGCTGAAAAGGCAGACATTCAACTAAGAGACCCTGCCTCAAGGAATAAGACAGAGAGATATCAGGAAGATTCCCAACCCCAGCCGGGCGGTGGTGGCGCACACCTTTAATTCCAGCACTTGAGAGGCAGAGGCAGGCAGATTTCTGAGTTCGAGACCAGCCTGGTCTACAGAGTGAGTTCCAGGACAACTAGGACTACACAGAGAAACCTTGCCCTGAACCCCCCCCCCCAAAAAAAAGATTCCCAACCCCAGTTCCTCACCACCATGTGTACCCACACACATGCACATCTTTACACACACACACACACACATACACACACTGAGAGAGAGAGAGAGAGAGAGAGAGAGAGCGTGAGACCGCGAGAGACAGACAGAAAAAAGTAACTGAACTGGGCTGACAAAATTTGAAGATTTTTACTAAGAAATGAGTTAGCCTGAGATTTTTCTCTCATCTGAACTTGCCACTATTGTTTACCAAGTGACTTAGGAACCAGGCTTTCTGTCTTCTGTCGATAACTTCATTTGGTGTGAGTTAAAAGTGAAGATCAGACGGGGACGTTCAGACTTTGAGGTAACCATCGACATGGAAGAAACAACTGTCTCAACAGTGAGACTTTGAAGGGCTTCTCACCACCCAAGACAACAGCATCATTTCTGGAAGGAGCTGAGGTGAATCTCTGGCCCAGAATGGAGCAGAAACAACTTCTGTTTGAAGCTAAGAAGCTTGCTTAGTGGCACTTGGAGGACACATCACCTGGTCACCATTCAGCCTTGAAGCATTGCTGAAACCACCACAAGGCATGGCTAGAACCTTGTCTTAAGCTAAAACACCAACCACTATAGCTGCACACTGTTTTCTTTCAGGATACTGTGTTTACAAAGAAACAAGGCTTCTCGTTGTTCCTGCTTCTGACAAATGTCAGGACTTACAGGCTGGGAAGATGGCTCAGTGCTTACAGGCTGGGAAGATGGCTCAGTGCTTACAGGCTGGGAAGATGGCTCAGTGCTTAAGCACTTGCTGCTCTTCCAGAGGACCTGAGTTTTGGTTTCTAACACCCTTGTCATGTGGCTCACACCTGTCTGTAACTTTAGTGCCAGAGGAGCTACCTACTTCACCTGTAATCACACGCCCCCACACATCTACATATAATTAAAAATAATAAAAATAAATCTTTTAAAATACCACAACTTTCTTTGTCTATGGAGAAAGTCCATTGAGCTCATTGATTTGCAATTATTTAAGAGGTCATGAGGGGTCACAGAGAAAGATGGAGGCAAAACTAGACCAAACTGTTGGTAGATGTTATGAAGTTCTTTTTCTGAGTCCCAAACAAGTGTCCAAAGAATAAAGACATGGCTTGCCTGGAGCTTCCAGTAAGGGCTAAAACAGTGGCACAGCCATCCAGCCAAATGCTGCCCTGGCCTCTTGCCTAGGACAGGGGTTTGGTTAGCCTAGGTTAGCAAGCAGCCACACCTTACCATAATGATTTTTGCACCATCTGTTCCGACCAACAAAAATCCCAGCCAGAATAACCATTAACAACATTGAAAACTGACTCATAATGATCTCCACCTGATTTCTTGTCAGTTTCTGAATAAACTTTCCATCACCTAGTCTGAATGCTTGTCTTCTGGCTTAAAAGTTGTTCTGGGAGTTGCTTGGGTTCATTCATCAGGTGAGCCGAACTGTCTTCAAACAACAGGCTGGGAACTGTCAGACGCTGGCAGAGTCTCAAGGCCTGTGACAAGGACTTAGGAACCTTGGAGCCTTGGGATGGGGATCAGGGGTGGAAACTTCATTCATCAAGAGATCAGAGGGGTGTTTAGTCACAGACAAAAGCTGTTCACGGAAGTACCATGTGTACTCTTGTAGTTTTTCAGGTAGAGGAGATATCTGGAGAGCAGCAAGCTGATCAGAGAGACACAATTCTTTTCTCATACATTTTGTTTTATTAATTTTTTCTTGTTCATGATTTGAGGATTTCATGAATCTATCATGCTTGTATTGTGTCCACCCTTCCCTCTCTGTTCAGGTTGTCCTCTGTCCTGGCCCTAACCTGACTTTATGATCTTCTGTAGCCATTTTTGTCATACATGTAACCCATGGAGTCCAAACAGTGTCACTCTTATTTGCATGTGATTAGGGATGACTACTTAGGATTGAGACTTTGGCACAGAAAACAACAATCAAACCACTGGATCTCAGCAGCCACCAATGGCCTGTAGCTCTTCATCTGGGGGTGAGGCCTTGTGGAATTTTCCTTCATCCATGTTGGCAGGTTGGCTGGCATGTTCTTTGTGGGTCTTATGCAGGCAGCCATATTGCTGCAAGTTCCTGAGAGTAGCACCCTTGTCCAGAAGATACTATCATGCAACAGTCCTGGCCCTTGGGCTTTATATCCCTCATTTCCATGATGTTCCCTGAGCCTTAGATGTGCTATAGATGTCACATGTGGGACTGGACACCCCTCTGTCACCTGTCCTCTATGTTTTCAACGAGTTGTGGATCTCTCTTGTAGTCTCTGTCTGCTGCAAAAAATCTTTTTATGAGAGGTGAGGGCTTCACTTATTTATAAGTATAAGCATGGGTATTTAGAAGGCGGTTAGAAACCATTACTTTAGTGATGTCATACAGGGAGGTCAGAGAGCCATATCTTTTGTGGAGAATGGGAAAGACCCTTCAAGCAGTCACATGGCAAATAAAAAGATGACAATTTAAGATCCTGGACTCACCTGTGTGACCAGGATCTCTGTGTGACTCAGTAATCTCTCTGGATAGTTGTTTGTTTAAATCTGAAAAATAGGTATGACGGTTTTGTTTTTTTGTTTGTTTTGTTTAATTTGACAAAAGATAGGTTTATGTGGCAAGAGGAAACTTCATTTGAGAAAATGTCTCCATCAGGTTAGCCTGAAGGCAAGTGTGTGGGGTATCTTCTTGATTAATGATTGATGTGGGAGAGCCTAACCCAATATAGGCAGTACCAGTTCTGGGCAAGTGGTCCTGGGCTGGATAATAAAGGATGCTGAGCAAGCCACGAGTATCGAGCTAGTGAGCAGCATTCCTTCATGGCTCCTGCTTCAGGTTCTACTGCCAGGTCACTGCCTTGAGGGCTTGCTCTGACTTCATTCATGAGGGACTAATGCTATAAGGTATATATAATATGACTCTATTTGTTTGTGGTATTGAAACTAAGTTCATAGATCTAGACAACAAATTAGAAGTTTACTGTGACTGGTGGGATGGGGGGAATGTAAAGAGATGTTTAATGGGTATGTAGTTCCCGTAGGGCACCGTGAAGATGCTGTAGAAGTAGATACAGCGGCAACTGCATAATGTTTTAAATGTACTAGATTCCATTTATATAGACACTGTAAAATTATTAAGATAAATTTTATGTTATAGTGCTAACACAATATGTTCTCAAGCTGGTCACTACTATGGTCATATGAAGCTCAGTCCTCTGAGAACCCTGGAGGTGCCAGGTAGCATGTATTTCAGAATTGTTTCCCTAAAGGAGACCAGAAAGAGTACTTACCAACAAATCTTGGATGCCAGTGGTTAAAATTTGCTCATAGGGGTGTGTGTTAATTTTCTTTAATTTTTTGTGGATTTTTTGGAGGGTTGTGGAGAGACAAGATCTTCCTGTATCACTCAGCCTACCCTTAACTTCTTACGGTAGTACATTTTTATGCTCCACCAGTACCCTCTCCTTTCTAAGTGTAAATGGGTGTGAATGCCTAGCAAGTTAGAGTTCTGCAGTAGAATATGAGATATTCCTGATGAAAGTGTGCTGTCAGGTCACAGCTATAGTTAGGGTAGGTCAAAGGTCAGACACGATACATCTTCATCTCCAAATCCTACAGGCACAGACACACATAGACTAGGAAGTATGTGGGAAGGAGAGAACAGGAAGGAAGCTCAGTGGTTGCCATACCCTGAGGCTCCCTTGTGATCAGGGCCCATTGCCTTGTGTTTTTAAAGCAGCCTTGTCTGCAGCCTGTTCTCTCATTCTTTACCACAATGTCGAATTGCTCAAATTTCCTTATTTGCGATACACATTTTATTGGCAAATTGTCATGTGTTGTTTGAGCTCATTGGGAAGCTGGCTCTGGACCAGGGTTGGCTCTACAGATGTAGACCCAAGAATGTTTGTCTCAAAGATCTCCTTTTGACAAGAAGAAATAAACAGACCAAGATTGGAAACATTGTTTGTTTGTTTGTTTGTTTTTTGAAAACATCTACTTGTAAAGCATATTTAACCGGAGATTACTATTCTTTATTCCATGACATAAAATGTCTACAGTGGGAAAAAGAAGTCAGAATTTCAGCCATGAGAAGTTCATCTATGGAGAGAAATTTCAGTTAGGAACTCTAGGAACTCTAGGTGGATTCCTTAACCTCTCTGGCTGAAACCCTTGCTCATCTCCTGTTTATGCTAAGAAACTCTGTTCTTCCTCCAACCCCTGCTGCAAGGAGAAAATGCTAGGCTAACATGGCATCTCTCGCTGTCTCTACATTTCCAGAAACCTACTCACAAATGCCCACCCAGGAACTCAGTTTTCACCTTATCTTATCATCTTATCTTATCTTGTTTTATTTTTTTACCTTATACAGGCACAATTGGAGCTCCTAGCTCACAGGTCATTACCCTGAGCCCAGGACCCGTAAAATCCCCTTGCTTTAGCCCAGGCTTATGACTCCATTGACCTCCATCTGTGAGATGGGTGACCTCATCCCAGAGCTGCCTCTCAATAAACCTGCATTTACACTATTGACTTGACTTGAACTGGCTCATTCCATCAGTGGAGAAATCTACTGCTCTCCACTTGGTTTCTGCTGGATAGTCCATGATGTCTCCTTTGTTGGCTCCCTCAATCAGGACACGCCAGCTCAGCTGGGTGCTGAAAGCTGATTTGATGATGTTTTTTTCTGGCCATCTTCTGTTTCTATCTGCTACTCATTATTTGTTCTTTTACTTTTGTTTTCACAGATTACTGTCTCCACTGTAGAAAATACTCAGTTTCCTCTCTAAGAAAATGTCTTCGGTTGCATCAGGATGTCTGGGGGATCAAGGGCCCTACTTCGTCTCTACCTAGCAGCTTAATTCTGCTCCCACTTTTCTTCCACATCCCGTTTAGAATCAGTTTACTTTTTAAACTGTTATTTATTTATTTTGTGCCTATGAATATTTTATTTGTATTGCATGTATGTGCACCATATGTGCCTGTTGGATCCTCTGAAATTGGGGATATAGATGGTTGTGAGCCATTATGTGGGTGCTAGGAATAGAACCCAGGTCCTTTACAAGAGCAACAAGTGCTCTTAACCACTGAGCCATCTCTCCGGTCCCTGGTTTACTTTTAAATCTGATTGCTTTTAATCATTCTTTTAAGATAGTTCCAAGGCTCTTGCTCATTAGTACCTCAGTCTCTGGTCAAGTTAACTTCCAAGTTTCTCCATGGTCATACTCTGAGACGAGCCCCAGTGCACAGGGTCTCATCTCACACTGGGGGAGAATGACCGGCACTAACTCCATTGTTTTCTTCAACACAAGGACCCCTATGTCTAGCTGTATACACTGTTTCAAGAGAGTCATATTGACCTGGACATTTGGAAAAGAAAGAAGAAAAAGAGAATGAAAAATAAAGAGAAAGGAAAGGAGGAAGGAATGTTTCTTTTTGGACTCTCTTTGTTGATAAGAGCTTTAAGTGTTTTCTCCAGATCTAGTTTCTACCTGGTGATGTAACTGATCCGATGCTCCGAGAGCTTTTTTTTTCCTTGCAGTTTTATTCTTTTATCTTGGCTTGCTATATACTTAGTAAATTCACTCATTCACAATTCAAAGTATGGCTATCATAAACCATCCTCTGAACTGTACAGAATACCCTTTTAACTGCTCTCTGCCTCTTGATGTCCTGAAAATTCTCCTTTATTGATTATTGCTTATTATTCGTAAAAATTGTTATTGATTATTTTTTAAAAGAATGAAAGCAAAGTCTGGCAAAAGGAATCAAGGCTCAATTTTGTCTTGATTCATTGTCTCCATATGTTTCCTATATAGTCCTCCTCATCCAGCCTCCATAAGCAGGCGTGCACATGGTATACATATACAAGCAGGCGAAACACTCACACATAAGACAATATAAACAGATCTTTAAAAATTTATTTTTAAACCTTTAAGAGTTTCCTATCGCTATTCAAAAAAAAATAACTAAGATGAAATATGAGGTGTGCCTTAAGTCACGTCAGCTCTCTCCCTTTCCCTTTCCCCCTCTCTCTCTTTCTCTCTTTCCCTTTCTCTCTCTCTCATTCTCTCTCTCTTTCCCTTTCTCTCACTCTCTCTCTCTCTCTCTCTCTCTCTCTCTCTCTCTCTCTCTCTCTCTCTCTCTCTCTCTCTCTCTCTCGTGCTAACCTGGTTCTTTCCTCCAACCCTGGTGTGTGCAGCTGTCTGCTTAGGCACAAAAGCTCCTCAGTGCTTAGCATCTCAGAATCTTTGATGTTCTGACAATGACTGTCACTCTGAGATATTCTCTAAGGGAATTCCCAAAGACAGAGTTCTAAGCTTACCATGTAAATCACAGTTCCCATTACACTGCGTCAAATAACACCTTTCTAACTGGATATATTCTTTATATGCTTACTTGTACCTAAAGAGCCTGGAACAGCACCTGGCTCACGACAGGAATGCACTAAGTGTTTGTGGAATCAGTGAATGAAGTGCATGGGAAATAGTAGAATACTTACCAAGGCAAGCTCATAAGGTTGTTGGTAGCAAAATTAGGAATTGAGTTCTACCCTAGGATTTATATGCAGAAACTGGGGAAAACTCCATCATTTTCAAAGGGCAAACAACACCCTTAGCATAGTGAACTACAATCCCAGCATTCAGATCAATAACCCAGGAGGATTTACGAGTTTGAGGCCAACCTAGGCTACATAGAGAGACCATGCCTTTAAAAAATTCCAGTAGAAGCTGGGCAGTGGTGGCACACGCCTTTAATCCCAGTACTTGGGAGGCAGAGGCAGGCGGATTTCTGAGTTCGAGGCCAGCCTAGTCTACAGAGTGAGTTCCAGGACAGCCAGGGCTACACAGAGAAACCCTGTCTTGAAACACCAAACCAAACCAAACCAAAACCAAACCAAACCAAACCAAACCAACCCAAAACAACAACAACAAAAACCCTCCAGTAGAAAAATCAACAGGGAAGAGGATAATGGGAATGACCCACAGCTATTATTCTTGGGTACTGATTATTAAAACAAGCTTGAAGACATAAGGTGTCCAAATTAACACCGTATGGGGCAAAGACAGGATAGGTGCAGGCCCTCAGGAGGAAGGAAACTTCTTCGGGAATAGAACCCAAGAGTCAACTGCAGGGGCACGGGAGCTCGTCTTGGGCAAAGGGTGTGGCTGGTTTCATCACAACTCCTCCTGCTTTCAATCCTGTCTATAGAATTGTAAGCCTCCCAGGCCCATGGACTTGGCTGAAGACCAGCATCCTGGAGCCAGAGAACTCATCCTTGGAGAGTGGGGCTTAAGAATTTGTTCTCCAATCAGCTGCTGTGCAAACAAGAGGGACCAGCAAACAGAAGTAAGCTCTCTGGGGGCTCTCCGGGACTTCCAGGAAAGGGGGACCCTGGGGATCGATAGATTTCCAGCTAGTTCTACCAGAGAAAGACTGGTGGTGTTACAATTCACATGCCCTAGAAATCTGACTTTATCTTGTGGACTGCTCAGCCTGTTGGCTTGGCTGAGTGAACATACAGAAGCCTGGGAGAAGGGAAGACAAAGTATAGCACTGGTGGGCTGGAGAGATGGCTCAGCCGTTAAGAGCACTGACTGCTCTTCCAGAGGTCCTGAGTTCAATTCCCAGCAATCACTTGGTGGCTCACAACCATCTGTAATGGGATCTGATGCCCTCTTATGGGGTGTCTGAAGACAACTACAGGGTACTCATTAAAAAAAAAAAAGTAGACCACCAGAGGCTTTCAGAGCCTAGCAGGAAGGACAGTGGTGCTTCAAGAGACGCAATGCCCTGGACTATCCTGGGCTATCCAGAGAAAATGTCTGTGAGGAGGTGATATCTCAGACCAGCTGGGAGAAGGCAAGAGTGATCAGGTTGAGAATGGCTTGGGAGAAACTTTTGTTTTAGAGTTTAATGGAGATCAGCAAGGCAATGAGAGGTAAGGTCAAGGGCAATGTGGCTAGAGATATGGACAGAGGGAGGCAAGGTTGCAGGACCTCCGGCCGAGTTAAATGCAAGGCCAGAGCAGGGCAAGCTGCTGTCTCATTGTTAATTCCTGAGAATAGTCAAAAGCAAAGGAGAATGAGGCTGGCCTCTGGACCACATCAAACTCTCCTTGGCTTGGAATGTCTGTGAGCAGCTAGCAGCAACTCTTGACGTATTCTCTAACATAATACGAATTTCAGAATGTGGAGGATCATAAATCTTTATGATTTATTTTTATGTTTTAATTGTATGTATGAATGGGGTAGTGCAGTGAGTGCAGGTGCCTGTGGAGGCCAGAGGCATCAGATCTGGAGATGGAGTTACAGGCAGAGCCATCAGATATGGATGCTGGGAACCAAACTTGGGTCCTCTGCCAAGCTCAGTATGTGCTCTTAACCACAGAACCATTTCTTCAGTTCCAAATCCTGCCTTTATTACCAGTGCTTAGTGTTCAGCAAACACTTCAGTGCACCTACAACACTATTTAATGTTGAAAACAACTCCATAAATAAGGCATTGGTATTAGTTTTATTTTACAGGATAAAGCACGGCTTGGTGAGACTAACATGCTTAAGATCAATTAAGTACTTTAGCTCAGAGAGGCAGGAGAACGATCCTGAACCAGGCTCTCTAAATCACAGTTCTGTGTTGTTCTTTTGACCACATCACCATCAAATAGTGAGTTCCACTCAACTAATGGACTTTTATAATATTTACAGGGGTACGGAATAAATGCATTTGGGGTTGGTGAGTAGAGTTGATGAGTTTGATTTTGAACTTTCTGGATTGGAAGTGACTGTGGGACCTTCAAATGAAAAAGATATGGCATAGGTATAAGGGCGTGGAGTTAGGGAAGGGTTTCAGTGTGTCTCTACAAGACAGAGCTTGCTGTCTTGTTCTGTTGAAAACCTAGTAGATTACTTAACCTAGCAGACTTGAGCGATACCAACACAGCGATGATTCTGCCTTTATATTCTGAAAGCTAATTTAAAAGCTTTATTGAATGGGGCATTTTTAAAAAGGGTTATTTTTGTATGCATGTATTTTGCTGGCATGTATATATGTGGGCTGCACACATCCAAGGCCCAAAGAGGCCAGAAGAAGGTGTCAGATTCACCTGGAACTGGAGTTACAGAGGACAGTGAGCCACCACATGGGTGCTGGGAACAGCCTTGGCAAGACGTGATGAACTCTTAGCCACGGAGCCATCTTTCCAGCCTCCTGGTATGTGTTGTTTTAGGGGGAAAATGTATAGCACAAACTGAATATGTCAAGGTTGGTTAAAGAACAGAATTTGAGAGGCTGGGGTTGTGGCTTGGTGGCGGAACACTTGCCTAGCATGCATAAGAGTTCTGAAAATAGAAAACAAGATTTGTCCTTCTACTGGTGTAATTTGCATGATTTAGTTGATCCCAAGTTAATTAAAAAGTAGTTCTCCTATGTAACTTCTGAGCAAGGGGAGCAGGTAGAGAAGTGGCATGTAAGACGTTGGTGTAGGGTGGTGGCACTTTCTAAAGATTTGCAAGAGCTTGATTTCTTTTATCATCCACAGCTATAGAACTCTGAAGTCTAAATAGCAGGAAAAATAGCTCTGACTTCGCAAGTCTGCAGCTCCATCTTTCTCTTCTCATTGAAACCCAGGCTTTATAAAGTGGGTGTTGATTTCGATGGCACCTCCCATGCCAGGTTCAAAGACAGCCCCAGCTGTTACCACTCTGCTGATTTTGTTCACACTGCACCTCTGGCCTGGAAAATCATTCTCACTCTATGTCGCTTTTAAAAAATTGTCTTCATCCCTCTTCCAGAGGTGTATATAGCACAGACAACAGCACCTTCCAGAGCTCCCCCAGCACGCTGGCACATTTTCTCTCTGCATTTGACCGAGTCCGGGCTTGTAGAATCTGTGTGCACTGTAGTAGCAGAAATTGAGACACTCAGCCTTATAATGGGGCCTTGGGGTTGACCGAAAGAAAATTCCCCAACTAAGTCGGATAATAATGCTGTGTTTTCTTTAATTTAGACATAGAGAAACCTCTTTTCTGCTTTGGCTCTGTCCATTTTTTGTTGTTGTAACTGAATTTGACAAGCTGAGAAATTTCCAAAGCAGAAAGTTTGTTTTTTAAATCTATTTATTTGGTTTTTCTAGACAGGTTTCTCAATGTAGCCTTGGCTGTCCTGGAACTCACTCTGTAAATCAGGCTGTCCTTGAACTCACAGAGATCCACCTGCCTCTGATTCCCAAGTACTGGGACTAAAGGCATATGCCACCATTGCCTGGCTCAGAAAGATTTATTCAACTTTCACTTCCAGGGTTGAGGTCTGTGCCTGGTGAGGATCTTCCTGCTGGTGGCCATGATGCAGAGTCTTGGTCTAGAGCTTCAAATGTTGAAAGTGATACATCCACAAGGCAGACCCCCCTCAGTGATAACCCATGAATGAGCCAATCCATTCATTTATTAGTGGATTAATCTATTCATGGCAGAATCTTGGTGCCTACATCCCAAAGCTGACCTCTGTCCCTCCACATGCATGCACACACACATGTGTTTGTGTACACACAAGCATGCACATGCATACACAGTCAAAAATATCTTTACTATAAATTCAGAATGTTTATAGAAAATTATGTATAAAAATTCTGTCATCCTCAAAATACATATATTTCTACTATAAAGTATTCTTAAAGTTGGGAGCAGTGGCACTTGCCTGTAATCCCAAACCTTGGGAGGTTGAGACACAGAGAGTGTGAGTTCAAGGTTAGCCTAGGCTACATACATAGTGACTCTCAGAAACTACCCAAACCCCTCCTCCAAGGAAAAAAAAAGAAAAGATAAAGATATTCTTGACATCAGTAACTAGGTATTCTTTTGAGCTAACATAGAGTAATTTTGACAAAATAAAGCCTGTGGATATTCAGAAAATACTTGGCTGTGAGTTATCATTCATTCATTCATTTATTTAATTTTTATTTTTTGGCTTTTTTAGATAGGGATTTGCTGTGTAACAGAGCCGTGGCTATTCTGGAATTGCTCTATAGATCAGGTTAGTCTCAAATTCACTGGGATCCACCTGCCTCTTCCTCACAAGTGCTGGGATTAAAGGCATGTGCCACCATGCCTGGCTGGCAGTGAGCGATTTTGACCCGTCTGATTAGGAACTACTTTCTGAATACACTTTACACATTAAAACAGGGAGGGAATGTGACAGAAAGCTGTGATTAAGATAGGTGTAGAAATTTTCAGTGAGTCACACAGATTAACCCAGGGAATTGCAAACCTCTTATACACCTTTGACAAGAGTCAGTACTAATGTGTGAAGTCTTTGTTTTCTCACATTGCTTATTGTTCAGTTTCAGTTCTTCTCCAGGAATGTGTAATGGAGAGAATCTGCTTCTTTTTAAATTGTCAGTCTGGTACACAAATATACATACACACACCTCAAACATATATACACATTATACACTCACACACACATATACCACAAACATACACACACACATACATACACATCACACAAACATATACACACATTACACACACTTATTATATACCACACTCACACCTGCCATGGCCTTCTTACCTTTTTCTTACTTTTGTTTTGTTTTGTTTTTGTTTTGTTTTGTTTTGTTTTGTTTTCGAGACAGGGTTTCTCTGTGTAGCCCTGGCTGTCCTGGAACTCACTCTGTAGACCAGGCTGGCCTCAAACTCAGAAATCTGCCTGCCTCTGCCTCCCAAGTGCTGGGATTAAAGGCATGTGCCACCACTGCCCAGCGGCAATTTTCTTACTTTCTCTTAAACATTATCTCCTTCTTCCTTTCCTCGATTATTCATTCGTTTGCTGTGTGAGCACGTGAGTGGAGTTCTGCATGTGCCGAGGAAGGAGGTCAGAGGACAACTTATGAGAGCTGGTTCTCTTTACATCATGTATGTCTTGGGGATCTAACTCAGACTGCCAGGTTGACAGCAAGTGCTTTTACATAGTAAGCTATCTTGACGGTCTTCTATTTATTTACCTTTAAACACTCTTAGATTGTTTTTTTTTTTTAATTTGGTGTGCATGGGGAGGGGGCAGTGAGTGTGGAGGTCACAGGAAGACTTACAAGCCTCAGGTCTATCCTTCTATTGTGTGGGTCCTGGTCCTACTGAGTCATCGCACTGAGCCTACTGTCTCTTTCTTAATTAAAACATCTTATGCACTGATTGTAGAGTTTACTTTTTACTCAGTGAAATATAAAAAAAAGGTCATGTTTATTCTTAGATATTCTGTTTCTTATAGTCCATCTTTTAAAAACAGGCGTATCTGTGCAAATAGCTAAATTTGTCTTGTACTCCTACTAGTTAACAACCTATCAGAGACATGTCTCCCTTTCACTGGACACTTTAATCTCCTGGACAGTTCACCTTTTTCCTATGCCTCATTCTTCTTCAGGGTGCAAAGTTCTCTGAGTCCTAATGGGCTGCACAGTCCCCTTTGACTATCCGCTTGTTACTTTCCTAGGGCCATTATGTTTTCCAGTCATTCCTGTCCCAACACTGCCACTATTGGCTGATGCCAGCCTAGAGGGTTGAGAATGAGTGCGACCCCAAGTTGGGATGTGACAGAAGAGCTCGAAGACTGAAGCTGCCTTTGCCTTCACTTGGGTACTTTACAGCTAAGGAAGCCACAGAAACAACCCCCTCAGCAAGTGTTTTAAAGGCTTAGGGCAGGGCTTCTTTCCTTAAGCTCGAAGGCACCTGGGACAACGGGAAATTTCAGGGAAGAGATGGGAGGAGGAGGAAGTGACAGTCCCACCCGGCTCCGTGATGGAAGGACGTAAATGCTTAGAGAAGCATCAGGACCAGAACCCTAATGCTGGCCACTTGAAGGGCCTTGACTGATCAGAGGGAGATGGATCCCGGTGAGTACTGACAGTCTCTTTAACTTTTATGAGGTGTTAAGTTCAGAGAGGGAGCAAGGCTGGGAAGGGAGGAGCACAGAGAAGACAAGAGAGCCTGAACTAGTCATGCATGTTTCACTGTGGAGTCTGTCTCCTTCCTCTCCTTTCCCCCACCTTCATTTAGATCTTGCAGCCCATTTAGACATCATCCATTTTCTTTCCTGAAGCTGTAGACTATCTTGCATTTAAAATTCAGAGCTGGAATGGCTTTGGTAAATCCAAGGAGGACATATAAGCACAGTTTATTTAATAAACATGTTGATTACCTACTGTTTCTTACTGATGGACATTTTAGTATTCATGCTTACAAATCATGCCGCAATGGATACCCTGTTAGTGGAATTTTGCAAAGATGTGCAGGAGTATTTTATATGCAAAACTATAAATGTTGGAGCCAGGGCAATGTCTTTAAGTTTTGATGGGCATCAACTGACTTTAAGTATGATGAATTTATAGTCTCACTCTATGAGGCAGTTCATCTCCATATGCTCTGAACAAAACAGGGGATTGCTAGTTCAATCAGTGTCAACAGACCACAGGTGAATCTCATTATGGTTTTAGTTTGTATTTTACGATTATGACAAGATGACTCTTTCTTTCATATTTATAGCTACTTTTATACATGAGCCGAAAAACTTAATAATTTAACCTGTGCAGTCAACCCAGGAAGTGCTTTCTGGTCCATAGCAGCTATTGAAACTACTAGGTTTGGGGTATAAACAATTAAACAGTGACATAGTCACCATTAAGTAAAAACATTTCAAGGAAGCAGTAAGTGATTAACTGAAAATTAGGTGGTTCCGAGCCTAAGCACTGCAGAATATGGAAAGAGATTGGGTGGGTCCTGGGACCAGTTCCATTCCAAGCTACTAAGCTGCCTGAGGGCTGCAGTGCTTTTTGTTTGTTTGTTTGTTTGTTTGTTTGTTTTTGTATTATTGGTAATTTGAGACAGGATCTCAGGTAGATGGCCTAGGCTGGCCTCAAACTTATTATGTATCTGAGGGTAACCTAGGACTTCTGATCTTATTACCTAACCTCCCAAGTATTAGGATTACAAGTGGATACCACTACATCTCAGTGGTGCTGGGAATTGACCCTAGGGCTTTGTGCATGCTAGACTGGTGCTTTATCAACTGAGCCTCATCCAGTGCCCCAGCTTCTGGATTCTTTGGTACCTTTGAATGGAAATGGAGCTGTGGTTTTTCATCATTGTTTGGCTCCCTTGGGTCCTACAGAGAAGCCTGGATTGGGGGATGACTCCCCAGTTCTTCTAGAAGAGCAGCTCCTGTAAGGTCTGTTCATTATTTGAAAAAAAAAAAAAAAAACATAAAAAAATGTAGATGGCTGTCTGGAGGGAATGAATCATCTGATTCAGGACTACTTTCTAGGTGGTTTAGTCAAACTAAGTTTAAATGCTACTAAGTAGGTGACACTGGGCAAGTTATTTAACTTTGCTAATCATCTTTCTATTTACTGTCACATGGAGTTGATGAAAGCTCTTGGACAGTCGTATTGACAGAAGGAGATGTGTACAGAAAGCCTGGGGTCCTCCTCACACTCACTGAGTATCAGCTACTGTGGCAGGTACCATGTTTTTAAGAGCTTTGGAATTTTGCTTGGAAAACTGGTGTGGTGGAAACACAGAGATCTTGGGGAGGGTGAGTGCTGTCTAGACATGGGCATGGTTCATTTGGAGGCCACAGTGTGAGAAAGGCAGAGCTACTTTATGAGGGTCCAGGACATAAGAGGGAATCTGTTCAAGCCACACTCTGGAGGACTCTGGGTCTTTGACCAAGAAGTTTGGATTTAAACTTTTGAGTTATAAGAAATTTTAATTTTCTTACACTTAAATACCCACAGAACATTCTGGTAATTTCACTACATGGGAATCGCTTCATAAACTTTTTCAGTTTGTAATCTTTGTCATTTTTAAATTGTAATCATTCTCATTTTTTAAAAAACCGAAGAAATGAAAAGGAGTGTGGAATGCATCAAAGTCGTCAAATCATTATAATAATAATTGGGGAAAAAAAGCAAAGTAACGCAGACATAGAGTGAGGCAGAGGGAAGGCTTGAATCCGCCCTGGTGGCAGAGGCCAGTTCACCTGCTGGCTGTATCATCTGGAACTTACCTTTAGTGTCTCCACCTGGAGCATCCTAGGTCTTGGCAATGGATTCCTTTGCTGACTCTGGTCTTCACTTACACTTGCAGGGGCCCTAGGAAGCCCTGCAAATCAAATGATTTCAACATGTACTTATTAGCTGCCACCTGCCATGGTGGCTGGTCCCTGGTACACATGGGTGGTCCCTTTCCTGCTCTTCCCATCACCTGTGTTTAAGTCCCCATTAGCCTGTGACTTAGATCGTTGCGACAGAAGTCTTGCTGCCATCTCCACCCTTGGCTTTTTCCCTTCTCGGTCTGGGCTAAACACCACAGCTAAACTAATCCCAATGTATAGCTTTGATGAGTCGCTCCTATTAAAAAACCCATCCTTAATCAAAGTAACACTTCCCAAGTATAGAAATGTCTGTTCAAAACAAAAGCTTGACAAACTGAAAAAAACTGAAGGAAATGTTTCCTATAATTATCCACATCTTTTATTTTCCTTTTGGCATCTAGGGGATGATTTCCCCTTATTCTTTGACCGTGTGTGTGAGTGTGAGTGTGAGTGTGTGTGTGTGTGTGTGTGTGTAAGTGTGTATGTAAGCACACATTTGTACTCACGTCTATGCATGTACAGGAAGAGGCTAGAGTGTGACATTGGGTGTTTTTGATGATCAATCTCCACCTCATATGTCAAGGAAGGGTCTTTCACTGAACCTAGAACTTGCTGATTCGTCTAGTCTGGATAGCCAGCTTGTTCCAAGGATCTCCTGTCTCTATGAATTTTATATTCCCATTGTCATATATGAGACAATCTACTTCCACATGTCTTCAACAAATAGGGTGTTGTTTTTTAATCAATATTTTAATAGATCAAATATAGACCTCATTATTGTTTTGGTTTGTATTTAATTGTGATCTGAGTAAGGTCCTAGCCTTAATGTTTATAGCCAATTTATATGTTTTGAACTACCTTGACCCCTTGACTGTCCTTCTGATGCCTCATTTCTTGAAGTTCAAGCACACGTGCACTGGTCCATTTAGCAAACCTGACTGAGCACCTGGTACCAGGGAAGGCAGGAGATGGTGAAGACTAGGGACAGACTCTGCAGCAAGCCTGCTTGGGTTTCAATTCCAGTTCTGTCCAGAACATTCCTTCATGTCAGGAACAATATTAATACAGAGGATTTCTGAGATATAAATGATTTTGGACATGAATCATGGGTTGGCTTGTAGTAAAATTCCTTTAACACAAGTATGGTTTTATAAAATGCCTGGTTTCAGACATGGGGGAACCCAAGGTTCAAGATAGCCAAGGTCTCTGCTTTTGTGGGGCTAACTCTAGATGCTATTCCATCTTCTTCAGAAAATAAAGGTGTTGTGAAAGCAAGAAGTCATAGGGTGGGGCATCTTCAGTGGCCAAAGAAAGACCCAAGCGGAGGGAGGCAGATCCACCTGAGAGCAGGGCTGGCTGGGGCTTTGGTTTCTCCTCCTAGAAATCCTCCTAGGCAGACAACTGTTTTAATGTCTCCTCCCATTCCTTTTTAGGCTAATAATACATCGGGATATAATTTCATCCTTTATACCCTTGTTATTGTGTTAATGAAGTAAGCACCAGGAGTCTTGTGTCTGAGACTCACCTCTCCTCTTATTCACACCATTAACTCTGATGGGACCACATCCAAGTCAGGCCTTGTGGGTGCTGACGTGTTTTTCTAATTGATTCAACTGGATTTCCTGCATTGTTGAGCTTCTTCCTGATTCTCTCAGCTTCCCTTTCTGGCTTCATTGGAAGCCTTTCCTTTTATTCTAAGTCATGTCTTCTTGACACGAAAAGCCCTTGGGTGAGCCAACACACCATTACATTAAGTGGACTAAAAAGAAAGCTTAAGTGTTTGGTGGTGAGTGTATTTCTTCATGCATGCAGCCTGGGGCCTGAGAAGGCACCTTCCCCCTCTCCTTTGCTTCCCAAACTGGAAGAGGCCTGGGGAAAGGGAGCCGGCTGCCCTTAGGAACTTTGCTCTAGCAGTGGACAGACAGCAGCCAGGAGAGCCTGCCTTGGCCCTGTTCTCTCCTGTGAAGCACAGGTAAGGACTCCTGGGGCCCTTCGCTCCTCTTCAAGATATATTACCTTTCAAGGTAGGTGGGCCTCTGGAAGGCATAGGGTGGAGCACATTCTTAGGAAGCACAGGGGTCTTGGCATGAACGTTTTAGGTCCCTCAAAAATATGAGCTATGATCACCTTCTAACTGGTAGATCCTGTAGGCCAGCTGCTTTCACTATGACTTCTAATTTACACTGTGACTCTTTTACAAAAAAAAATCGTCTTTGCTTTTCCTGTGGTCCAGGTTTTGTGATATAGTCTATCCTGTTTTCCTTATCACCTTTCTGCATGCACATTTGTGTGCCCGTGTGCTAATGCGTGTGCGTGTTCACTTGACTATTAAGCATACAGGTGAGGGTTAGAGGACACCTTTTAAGGAGTCAGTTCTCTCCCTCCTGCATGCAGGTCCCTGGATCTTACCTAGATTACTAACAACTGCATCAACACCCTTTTCCTTGCTTGTACTTGATCCCATAACCAGTGTCGATAAAATTCCTTCACAGTGGAAGACGTAAGCAGCATCCACCTCTTCTCCTAAAACTAAAGTCCCAGTGACAAACTGAGACAGGATTCTGACAAAGTTCACTCTGGGAAACCAGAGTGTATTGGGCTTCTTTACAGAGCACATGTGAGGGGTTACTTTAGGGGCCTGTGTGATCCTCCTTGAACAGGCTGCACCTTAGCGATATAGATGGAGCCCTGTCCTCAGTCTTCCTTCACTTATATACCATAACCCTTCCAGGAGGCCACATGCAACTAAGATAGAATTAGATACAATAGGTGGTGAGGAGTGGCCGGAGACCCAGGTAAGGGTCTCATGACCCTTCTCATTTTTCTAGAGGGAGTGTAAATAGTCGCCAAAGCCCACCCGGAGTAAATAACCCTTTTATAAAGAAGCACAGCTGAACTTTCTAGGATAGTGGTTGTTTGGCTTGGAGGATAGTCATTAGAAACTTACTAATAGGTTAGACTTGTTAGAGGGAAACCTAATGAATCTTTGTTGACAGCAAATGAAATACAAACAGCAGCAGCAGGAACAATAAACAAATTCAAGGAGAGCTACTACTCAGAGTAACTAAGAAGTACCAGGTACTTTTGTGAGACCAAGGTCCAAACAAATACCTTCTCCCAGGTTGAAATAAGACCAAACAGAGAACATACTGTGTAGGGTGAGAGTTCTCTTTATAGTTAAAACAGTTTGGTTGGTGCTAAAATTTAACTAAGAGGTAAGTCCCATGTTAGACCTCCTTCAAATCCCTGTTAATTAAGGCCTCTATTTGCAAACAAGAGTAAGTTCTTGGTCTGATGCAGATTGCTTTTGTCAATGAATAAACTGCCAACTCTCTCACCCCCTTATCTCCTCTATAAAAAGAACTTCTAGAAGCCATTGGGGGCTACTATCTGAAAACCCTGACTTAGGAGAGACAGTGACTGGCCAGCCTAGAGTGCACTCAAATACATCTTGCTCTGATTTGGACAACCCTGGACTTGGTCTTTTCTTCCCAGGATTAACACTTTCTCTTTGTGTGTGGCTTGGTGTGGAAGTTCTCACACATGCATCTTTACTGAAGGCTATGAAAACCCTATGAAATGGAAATTTGATCATCTCCGTATTTTTCAGATGAAACACACTAATGTCTAGGACTATTAGGTGACCTGTCTAAGCAACTTGTCAAGGTGAAAACCCAGGGCTATACATTTGTCTAATGTACTAGAAGAATCATACAACCATACACTAGATATATACCTACAATGCCTTCTGCATAGACCCGAAATAAAACTGAGAATCAGAAAATAAGCCCCAAGTAATCCCACCCTCATACCTGAAAGCAGGGACTTGCCTTATAGCAGATGTCCAGCCTCCAGGCAGCTCATTGACTTCATTCATACAAAATCCCAATATGTTTATTCCTAACCATCAGGATGATAGAAAGAGTGGCTTTCCATTATCTGGGATTTGCTTTGCCCTCTGGTACACCAGTCCTCCAGCTCTTGTGTCTCCAGGATGGATGTTCTTCCTTATCCCTGGCTAGGACCTGCTGAATTGCCCTTCGAGGTTATCCTGAAATTAGGAGGCAGAGAGGCAAAAAGGTTCATGCAGGCTGGCTTTGTATAAATGACTCCAAGTGTCTCAGCTGGGCAGTGACCTGTCCTCCCTCCCCAAGTGGCAGCCTTGGAGCTTAGGTCTGTGGAACTGCAGATACCCAGGAACAACAAGGACCATCACACTGAGGATTTGGGCTTGTCGAAACTCATCCTGCGCCGTGGTCAGATCTTCAGCCTAACAGTAGTCTTCAGTCGACCCTTCCAGCCCCAAGAGGACCACCTCACCTTTGTGGCCGAGACAGGTGAGCTCACTCTGCCCTCAGGTTCCCTCAAAACAGAAAGTTCACCTTGGGGAGGGGCTCTTGCCACTAGTTCTGAAGTGCCCTCCCCTCTCTTCTGGGACTCCCAAGACCCTTATAACAATACTATTGGTCCTATTATAGAAATATTTGTCTGGCTCAGCAAACTGATGTTTTAGCCAAAACAACCAACTTTTAAGTACACAGCATGGCATAAAACTCTCCAGACCTCATTTTAATTCTCAAAGCAGACTGTAAGTTGGCAGTACCAGGCTCTCATTTTACAGATTGGAAATGGAAAAACAAACAAGCAAACAATAACAAAAAACAAAGGTCCGAAGATTTCTTTTCTTTTTGTTTTGTTTTTCAAGACAGGGTTTCTTTGTGTAAGCCTGGCTGTCCTGGAACTCACTCTGTAGACCAGGCTGGCCTCGAACTCAGAAACCTGCCTCTGCCTCCCAAGTGCTGGGATTAAAGGCGTGCGCCACCACTGCCGGGCAAAATTGTCTTATGTATACAAGTACACTGTGGCTGACTTCAGACACACCAGAAGAGGGCATTAGATCCCATGACAGATGATTGTGAGCCACCATGTGGTTGCTGGGAATTGAACTCAGGACCTCTGGAAGAGCAGTTAGTGCTCTTAAACACTGAGCCATTTCTCCAGCCCCCCCCCCCCCTTTTCTTTTGACACTGGGTTTCTCTGTGTAACCCTGGATGTCCTGGAATTTACTATGTAGAACAGACTGGCCTTGAACTCAGAGATCTGCCTGCCTCTGCCTCCTGACTGCTGAGATTGAGATTAAAGGCATGTGCCACCACTGCCCAGCTGAGGCCCTAAAATCTTAAGTGTCAGTAAAAGCTTTAAACCAAGGATTTTAGCAAATGTTACGAGAAGATATGGATTCTGTCAGGCCACAGTGGATCATTTACCACATTTATTTTACCTTCTTAAAAAAATTATTACTTTTAAGTATGTGTGTGTGTGTGTGTGTGTGTGTGTGTGTGTGTGTTCACACACTGAGAGGCTATAAGTGGGCATCAGATCCCATGGAGCTGAAGTTACATAAATGCTGTCTCACATGAATTCTGGGAACCAAACTCATGTCCTCTGCAAGAGCAGGGTGCATGTTTACCTGCTGGGCTGCCATCCTTCCAGCTGCATCACAGACATTTGAGCCTCTGTCTGGGATCCTCTTTCTCTCCTCAGGACCAGAGCCCACAGAGCTTTTGGGGACCCGAGCCACTTTCTTCCTTGTCCAGACCCGACCTGAGAACGTCTGGAGTGCTTCTGACTTCATGATTAACAACAGCTCTCTCCAAGTCTCCATTTTCTCACCTGCTAGTGCAGTCATTGGCCACTACACGTTGAAACTAGAGATCTCTCGGGGCCAAGGTCCTGGTGTGACTTACCCACTGGGGAGTTTCATTTTGCTCTTTAACCCATGGAGTACAGGTAGGGATTGCTCCCAGCTTGGAGCAATACATTTTTCAATACATTGGAAAAGTTCTTTCTGGTTCTTCTGGCAAAGTCTGGAAGATTATCAATCTGTGCAACGTATTACTATGTGCTGAAACAAAAAATTAACTTTGTGCATGTGTGCACCTACATGTGTGAAGGTCAGCTTGTGGGAGCTGGTTTTCTCCTTCCAGCATGTGGGTCTCAGGATCTGCCCTTGGGTTGCCAGGGTTAGCAGTAAGTGCCTTCACCTGCTCAATCCTCTTATCAGCCCTAAACATCTTTAAAATTGTTCTCTTTTGTGATATGGGGTGTTGCTGAGTTGTCTACACTGGTCTCAAATTCACAGTCTTCTGTCTCAGCCTCCTGAGTGTTGGAATTACAGGCATGCTGCAACAGACCTGCCTGCAAGAAGTCACTTGTAAAGTTTTTTGTTTGTTTTGTTTTGTCTTGTTTTGAGATGGGCCTTCATTACACAGTCCTACTGGCCTAGAACTCACTCGGCAGACTTACAGGTTGTTTTCAAAATCATAGAAATTCACCTGTGTCTGCCTCCTGAATGCTGAGATTAAAGTGTGTAACACCACATTTGGTCCCACAAAGAATTTTTAGAAAGTGGCTTTTTTTTTTTTTTTTAATGTGCATTGGTGTTTTGCCTGAATGTCTATGTGAGGATATCAGATCCCTTGGTACTGGAGCTACAGATGTGAGCTGCCATGTGGGTGCTGGGAATTGAATCTAGGTCTTCTGGAAGAGCAGTCGGTACTCTTAACCACTGAGCCTCCTCTTCAGCCTCTCACAACAAATTTTTAATAACATGATGAAAATATCCATACTGTACCATTAAGTGAGATAATTTAGCAAGTGGAATTCAATTTGATTCTAACTAATTACACATATGCATATAACAAGAGAATAGAATATATTATAATGTAATGCTGTGTATTTCTAAGTAGTGAGAATGAGTGATTTTCTTCTTTATTTTCCAAAAGTCTAAAACAATCTTATAATTTTTACAATCTATATTCTTATAGCATAGCTTTTGTTGCTAGCCATGAGAAGCACATGGCTGGATTTTAAGAGGGTCTAGTCTTAATCTCTGTTGCCCGAGTTAGCCATTGGCTTTCAGTTTCAGAAGGATGTTATTACTTTTATGCTGCTTTTATTTTATTTTATTTCCCTTGTGAGTTTCTTTTTTCTCTCCACTCCTCTTTCCTGCCCAGAAGACGATGTCTACCTGCCGAGTGAAACCCTGCTGCGGGAATATATCATGAGTGACTATGGCTTTGTTTACAAGGGTCAAGCAAATTCCATTACTTCCAGGCCTTGGAACTATGGGCAGGTAACACCGCCTCCTGGAGGTGGGCCTGGGATGGGCTTGTTGGGGGCTGTTAGCTAACAAAGGGCACTGTGTGAGGTGCTGGTCAATTTCCCATCCAATAGAGGGGCAAGCAAAGAAAAGGTGACTTTCCTTTCAAGGTTTTTATGCTTTATTAAGAAAACATGATGAAAGTCGACCCACGACTGTAATGACTGTTTATGTACCAGTTACCAGCCCTACTAGGGTGGATTTATGACAAGCTCTTCATTCTTCTATGATTTGAAAGCAACAGCCCATAAGCCAACATCTCCTACCACTTCATTTGAAAACAATTTTTTTGTGTATGGTTGTTTTGCCTGTATGTATGTCTGTGTACCATGTCTAGTGCCCAAGGAAGCCAGAAAAAGGCAACGGTTCCCTGAGATTAGATTACCGAAGATTGTGTGTTAGTGAGGTTTATTTATTTATTTATTTATTTATTTATTTATTTAAAAGTAAGAGTGTCTCTGTTTTCCTCTTAATCCACGTAGCTCCCAAATATTTGAGACTGGACTATTATATTTATTTAACAAGTTTTAATGGCACAACAACTGAGCAGTGTTACTCTGTTGTAATCCTCTGTGATAATCTAGCTACCTCCCAGCCAAAATCCCAGTGATACTTGCATTTTAGTACTGACCTGGCTC
Source organism: Arvicanthis niloticus (assembly GCF_011762505.2). Lineage (NCBI taxonomy): Eukaryota > Metazoa > Chordata > Mammalia > Rodentia > Muridae > Arvicanthis > Arvicanthis niloticus. The sequence continues at coordinate 92,326,617 of NC_047659.1, read as the reverse complement.
TCTGGGCTCCAGGTGTTTTCTCCTGATCTCTCCTAAATTCTCTTCCTGTGGCTAATCCCCACTCCCTCTCTCTCTCTTGCTACCCCAACCGAATTCTGTCCCCTGCTCAGTCACTGGTTCATCAGCTAGCTTTGTTGATCAGTCAGAGAATAATTGGGGAGCAATGTTTACACAACACAGAGACAAGAGATTCTCAGAACAAGGACTGCAACCAGATTGGGGGGCGGGCACAGAACTCAGCATTTGAACAGCATAAGGATAATCTTTACATAGTGCACAGTAACAGTATGTCTCCAAGCCTCCGATTGTGAGCCACCGTGTAGCTGCTGGGAATCAAACTCAGGTCCTCTGGAAGAGCAGATGGTGCTCTTAATCATGAAGCGATCTCTCCAGACTCTCTCCTACTGCTTTAATTTTTAAAAATTAAATTAATTAATTTTACATATTTGTGTGTGTTTGTGAACCGGTGCAAGCATGCCATGGCACATATGAAAGTCAGAGAACAACTTGGAATCATTTCCTTTCTACCACCATGTGGGCCCTGGCCGTTGAACTGCTGTCATCAGGTTTGGTGGAAGGCTTCCCCACCCCACCCCCCCACTGGACCATCATGCCTCGATCCATTCTACCCTCGTGGTTTTTTGTTTGTTTGTTTGTTATTGTTTTTGGTTTTTGTTTGTTGTTCTTGTTTGTTTGTTTTTTGAGAAATTAAGGGTTTCTCTCTGTAGCCCTGGCTGTCCTGGAACTCTGTAGACCAGGCTGGCCTCAAACTCAGAGATGTGCCTGTTTACACCTGGGATTAAAGGTGTGTGCCACCACTGCCTGACTTTGTTTATATTTTTGTTTGTTTGTTTGTGTTTTCAAGGTAGTGTTTCACTGTGTAGCCCTCATTGTCCTGGAACTCTCTCTTTAGATCAGGCTGTCCTCGAACTCTCAGAGATCCTCCTGTTTCTGCCTCCCAAGTGTTGGAATTAAGGTGTGATCTTCCTCAGCAGAGGTGCATCACCACCACCTCTGGCTTGTTTATGTTTTAAAGGCAGGTTCCAACTGACTTGGTTTCCCTGGTTAGCCTTGATTAACTTCCTGTAGAGTACAGATTGGCCTTAAACATGAAATCCCCCGTCTCTGCACTGCAACACTACTATTTTTGTATGATTCACCATGAAAGATACTTTTCATGCTTTAAAACCGTCGGGAAGAGTTTTAAAGAAACACTATTTCGAGACTTTAGACAGCATGTGGAGTTTAAATCTTGGTGTCTATATCCTGTTGTTGCCCTGGGTCATGTGCTCCAGCAGTCCATTGATGGGATGAGACAGCTCAGAGCCCGGGATCTGGGCCTGGGTAGAAGCTGAGTTGGTCAGCCCGCCAGCTGTCCTGTGCTTGTGCCACCAGGGCCAGCTCTACCGTGCTGCCAGGTGTGGTGCAGGGCTTGCTCTCCCGAGTGCCGCAATAGGAAGTCACCTATCATTTTGAATCTGGGGCTTCAAAACTCTTCTCTTTCCTTTTCTCAAATCTTTTGTATTTCCATCAAGAGTCACACTGCTTAAATTTTTGCACTTATGAGCACTGGCTGCTCTCTCAGAGGATCTGGGTTCAATTCCCAGCACCCATGTGGCAGCTCACAACTGTCTGTAACTGGAGTTCCAGGGGATCTGACACCCTCACACAGGCATACATACAGGCAAAACGCTAATGCACATGAAATATAAACAAGCAAATGTATTTGATTCTAATACACTTCCAGTTTGATTTATATCCAGTGTGTGATCTTGTCTCATAGTAAGGCCCCAATGTCTCCATCTCACAAACACATCATCCCTTAAAAGCTTGTTAAGGCCCAAGTTTCTGGACCCTACACATTTTTGCTTTTCTCTGATTTCGCCCTTGAAATGCCTTGCAAGTTTGAAGAGGACATCATTGACATCTGCTTTGAAATCCTGAACAAGAGCCTCTATTTTCTAAAGAACCCATCCAAAGACCATTCTCAGAGAAACGACGTGGTGTATGTATGCAGGGTAGTAAGCGCCATGGTAAGAACAGAAGCTTCCTGCCTCTGCCTGAGGACAGCCTGAGCATCTCCTAAACGTTGTGCAAACCACCTGTCTGCCCTTTGCAGATCAACAGCAACGATGACAGTGGTGTGCTTCAGGGGAACTGGGGAGAGGATTACTCCCAGGGTACCAGCCCTCTGGAGTGGAACGGCAGCGTGGCCATCTTGCGGCAGTGGTCAGCCAGGGGCGGGCAACCTGTGAAATACGGACAGTGTTGGGTCTTTGCCTCTGTTATGTGCACGGGTGAGTGAAGTCTCACCTACTGATTCTTCCTAACTTCTCCTTCAGGCCAGGCCAAGATAATACCTACTCTCAGAGTCCACTACAGCTCATGAAGGGTCTAGAGCTCACCAATGGCCCATGACTACACATGAGTTCTTTACCTGCATACTAACCAGTCTTCAGAGGAGGATCTTTGCAATCATTTCTTCTCTTTGATCAATTCAACTCTTTGATGAAGACTATTAAGAGTGGATACCTGAGCTTGGTGGGGCATGCTTCTAATTCTAGCATTTGAGAGGTGGAGGCAGTTGGATCAGCAGCTTCCTTGGCTACATAGGGAGTTAGGCTATTCTACACTAGATGAGATCTTGCCTCAAGAGACAGACAGACAGACAAAATGGTAGCTACCACCTGCTCAGTTCAAGGTGAGTCTACAGTGGGCCAGCAGGTGGAAGATGGACATGCAAGTAAATACATCCCAGATAGCTTGACTCCACACATAGATCTCCCTAAGAGACCTGACTTACAATTAGAGCTTTGCTGCATTGCTAACTACCTTTAGAGGATCAGGGACACTTTACTCACTGAGCACATTCTCAACTGTTTAAAATTCAGTGCCAAAGTCTTGACCCAAGTATCTGGAAAGATGAAGAGCCTAGAGTAGACCTTCGATGGGGCTGTCTGCTCACACCCTGTGCTAGGTGTTTGCTGGGACAATAGATTTCCTTAGAAATAGAATAGAAATAGTTTGATTTCCTTAGAGAAGCGGGTGGGGCATAGGTTGAGAACAGGTTTGCTGTCTATGACTCTCTGAGGGGAAGCACAGTCTTACAGTTACATTCTGGGGCCTCAGATGCAGAGATTTAAATCTGAGTAGACATTAGGAGACCTTATCAGCTTACTCATGAGGAGGGGCTGTGACTACTCTGGCCTCCTGTAGCCCCTGTTCTGCCTTGGCCTAGAAAGTCCCCAGTGTAGTCAGGTGGGCATTATGGAGTTCACCTTGAACCTTCCAATCCTAGGAAGATCAGGAAAGGGACTAGATCCATTGCTTGGGTCCCTCTCCAAGCACTTCTGTCCTCACAGGCCACAGAGTGTCAGGGATGTTGAGTAGAGAGAGACATGACCATTAAGCTGCCTTTGGTCACCTGTACGGCCAGGTCGTACATCCTGCAGGTGTGTAGAAAGTCCAGGAGCAGTGCTGGAGAAGACATCTAACTATTGACAGGTGGTTTTGCTGGGGGTGCTTCAGTGTGTAGAGACAGAATGACTTATTCCTTTTACTTAAAAAGCAAACAAAACAAAACAAAACAAAACAAACCAACATTGTGACTTCCTCAGCAGCCCCAGTTTGACACTGGCTGTCCTCCTAGGAAGAGTGGGTAGGATACACATCTTCTGAACTTATCACACTGACAGGGGTGAGGACATAGTCCCAAAACACACTCGGCTCTTGACTATACCTGGCTGTAGGTAGTTAGTAGGTGTGTAAACCTGGGATAATGTCTGCTTTGAGCAAATATGGCTGTGCAATCATAGCTTTATGTACTATCCCGAGGAACCACAAGAGGGAGCTGCTGGCTTATCGAAGACAGTAAGTTGTTCCTAATCTCTGATGTCACCCATCGTAACTCTACAGTGGAATGAGTATTCTATCTATAGCCACTGTCTTGTTTGTTGTTCAGCTATTTATTTTATTTTATTTTATTTTATTTTATTTTATTTTATTTTGTTTTGTTTTGTTTTTCGAGACAGGGTTTCTCTGTGTAGTCCTGGCTATCCTGGAACTCACTCTGTAGACCAGGCTGGCCTCGAACTCAGAAATCCGCCTGCCTCTGCCTCCCAAGTGCTAGGATTAAAGGTGTGCACCACCACCGCCTGGCTGTTCAGCTATTTATATAGGATGCAGTGCTGAACCTTGGACATGCTGGGCAAGCACTCTGCCACTGAGCTACATCCCTAGCCCTCAAATTTTCATCTTTCTTTCAACTCTTAAGTAGAATGACAGATTCAGAATTTCAGAATTGAAAGCCAGGCAGTTCAACTCTTCACTTTCTTACTTACAAGGAGACAAACCAAAGAAGTTAAGAAACTTATCCCAGGTCACACAATTTCTCTTTTGAAACTGGTCAAACTTTCTTTTTCCTTTTAAAATTCTTATGTGTTTTAGTTTTGTTGCTTTTTAACTTGGAGAGCTGCTAGAAAAAAGATCAGGGAACGAGAAGTTAATTATTGTTTTAAGTTGCTTGCAAATAATTTCTTCCACTTTGTGGATGGATACCACTGGTGGGCAGGCAGGCAAGGTGGGCAGGAACTTCTCTGCATTCCACCCTTTGGGAATAAAACAGTTGCTTCAAGTTTGAAGGTGAGAAACTGTGCATGAAAAGGTTAATAATTTTGCCTGACATGAGCTCAGCCATCTCTCCTTCCTCTCTGTAGTAATGAGATGCTTAGGTGTTCCAACCCGAGTTGTTTCCAATTTCCATTCTGCACACAACACAGACGGGAACTTGACCATTGACACCTACTACGACCGAACCGCAGAAATGCTGCCGGCTCAGAGGCCAGACAAAATCTGGTAAGAGGTTTTGTTTGCAACAACTCAGCACTGTCCCAGGTAGGGGATGAAACTGATTCGGCTTGCCTCGGATGTGTGACTGTCCTGTAATACCTCGTTGGTGATGTTTAGAGAAGAATTCCCCAGCCTAGGAGGCTGTTCTGGCTAGTTAGATCATCAAACATTCAGACATCATAGGCATCAGAATAGCATTCTGCGCACCTGAGACAGCTCTGTGTTCTGCTCACTGGCCTCTCTGAGGCTTTGGGTTGTTAGCAGTCAGTCTCCCCCACCCCCAGGAGGCAGAGCCTTCTGGATTTCTCTGCTTAGCTCTTCAGTCTGGCTTTCTCTCTGGGGCTAGGGCAGAGGGAGCTTTATGCACCTTGACCATTTCCCTGTCCTCTTCCTCCCTGCCCCACCCCGAGTCTGCTTTCCCTCTCTCTCTTTTCTGTTAGTTTCCAGGTATGAGAAACTGAGATGTACTTTCCTCTGTAAAGTGCAGATGGTGCCTACTTCACAGGCTGTTAGGGCTGAGGGACAGAGTGCAGGTGAGAGGAGTTTTCAAACTGGGCTCCACAGAGTAGGTGGTTCAAGATCAGTGGGCTATCTGAGAGGGTGGTATCCCTCCTTAGAATGCTGTCTACATAACTGAACAAATAACTGAATTTGATCAAGAGAACGCCAGACAAGCTGCCAGCCAGCAGGGCTTACTCAGGGTGGAGGGTTGTTTTCAAAATGTCAGCGTAATGAAGAAAGGCCAAGGAACAGATCCAATATCAAAGGAAACTAAGATATTACAAGAAAATGCAATGTGTGAGTTTAGCCTGAGTTCTGTAGGGCAAAAAGACCACAAAGGACATTATTAGGTTAACTGACAAATGGAATACAGATAGCAAATTGATTGTAAAAAGGTCATATCCATAAGTGCTAAGGCTTGTTAACTGTCCAAGGTTATATACTATTTATACTATTCTTGGGGGAATATATATATATATATATGTGTGTGTGTGTGTATCATATAATACATACATCCATAGCCATATAAAAGAAGACAAATGGTGAAAAATGTTAACAGATGAAATTTTTGTTTTGTTCTTGCAACTTTAAATAGGCAATTTTTTGTAAATATTTAGTTTTTATGAGATACATACTTTCCAAGTTCAAAATTTTTATTTTATTTATTTTACATCACAACTGCAGTTCCCCTCGTTCTTCCCTCCATCCACGCCTCCATTTTTCTTCAGAGAAAGGATGGCCTTGATATATATATCAATCAGCCATGGCATATCAAGTAGTAGCACTAGATACCTCCTCTTCTATTAAGGTTTTACACGGCAACACAGTAGGAGGAAAGTGTCCCAAAGGCGGGTAGCAGGGTCAGAGATAGCCCCTGCTCCCGTTGTTAGAAGTCCCACAGGAGTCCAAGCTACACAACTGTAACTTATATGCAGAAGGCCTAGGTGAGGCCTATGCAGATTCCCTGGCTGACAGTTCAGTCTCTGTGAGCCCTGTGAGCCCAGGTTAGTTGATTCTGTTAGTTTTCTTATGGTGTCCTTGACCAGCCTGGCCTCTATACTCCTTCCTCCCCAAGCTCTGCCTAGTGTTTGGCTGTGGGTCTCTGCATCTGTTTCCATCAGATGCTGGGTAAAGTGTCTCTGATGACAACTGGCAATTACTTTTTAAAAATTCCTTTTTTTCTTCTACTGCCTCCAGGGTTTATATTCATTTGCATGGAATTTTAGAAATTTTATGCTACATATCACAGTTAAAAACTCATTTACATGTAGAGTATTTTATTGTATATATTCATTACCTGGGACTGTGCTATAGAAGGATATTTTAAAAATATTAGCCGGGCGGTGGTGGTGCACGCCTTTAATCCTAGCACTTGGGAGGCAGAGGCAGGCAGATTTCTGAGTTCGAGGCCAGCCTGGTCTACAGAGTGAGTTCCAGGACAGCGAGGACTACACAGAGAAACCCTGTCTCTAAAAAAACCAAAAAAAAAAAAAAAAAAATATATATATTTCTTTTATTTTCTTATATGAGTGTAGTCCTACACCTTGTCAAGGGAACTTCTCTTTGCAACAGTTGGAAACCATTGCAGAAAACCACAACCAATCAGAATGCAGAGTTGAGGAGCCCAGTCCCAACAGATACATAAGAGAGTTTTTAACAAGTTATACTATATTTTGTGTTGAGTATATTCCTCCCAGACCTGGCTTCCTCCTTTTCCCCTTTGTATTCACTTGTATTGTGTATATATATATATATATATATATATATATATATATACACACATATATGTTTGTATGTAAATATATACATACATTCTTTTATGTATCTATAAAAATCTAGTGGCTAGCAAGATCGCTCAGTGGGTAAAGGTGTTTTTTGCCAAGAGTCCCAGAACCTACAAGGACGAAGGAAAGAACTGACTTCCAAAAGTTGTCCTCTGACCTCCACACTCATGGGTGTTCACACTCCCTCCCAAGATAAAGAAATGTTAAAAGATTAAAATCTAAGAACTACAGTTGAGTGAAGTCCAGACATTTGTTTTCTGATACTGGATTAACTTACTTAGCATAGCTATTTTCAGGTGCGTCTATTTTTCTACAAAACACAAGACTTTGTTTTTCCTTTGCTGACAGTAACTGTGTCATTTCCACAGATCGCTTTTTAGCAGTATAGCCAATTTTACAATATTAACTCTTCCAATTCGTAAGCACAACAGGCCTTTTTTTTTTTTTAAATCTTGTAGCATCTTCTTTAATTTCTTCCTTCAGTGTTAAATTCTCATTGTAGAACTCTCATTCCCTTGATTAGATTTGTTCCAATATACGTATTTTTGTGGCAATTGTGAATAGGATTTTTCCCTTTACCTATTTATTTACTTATAGTTCTGGCTATCCTGGAACTCTCTTTGTAGCCCAGGCTAGTCTCCAACTCACAGAGATCCACCTGCCTCTGCCTCTTAACTATTGCGATAAAATTCATGTGCCACTGGTTCCTAGATTGCTTTCTCTATTATAATTACTTTCTAATACAAAGTAGAAGAAAATACAATTAAAAGCCAAAGCCATAAAGTACTCTGGTGCCTGAAAATCCCTCAGGAAATATGAACTGTGGCTCCTTTCCCCATCTGCAGGAACTTCCATGTCTGGAATGAGTGCTGGATGATCAGGAAAGACCTTCCACCAGGGTACAATGGCTGGCAGGTTCTGGACCCCACGCCCCAGCAAACCAGCAGTGGTGAGTAGGAATCGTGTTCAGGGGCGAGGCTCTCTGGGAGGCCAATGAGGATGAGCACCCAGATAGCCAGAGGGGTACAGCAGCTTCCCACTTCCCTCACTTCCCAGGGTTGTAGCCCAGACAGTGTCAGGTCCCGGGTATAACTTCACCATCAACATTGGGGTCTCCGGGATGAGCAGTGAGCATCTCCGTTCTTTCCTCGCCTGTAAAGTCAGGAAGATGGTGTGAGGGTCAGACAAATTTTTACACGTAAGTGCATTTGGTAAACTGGAGAAGGCCCTGATGTGAGAGGCATCATTACCACAGCCTGTTATTTCGCATCCTCTCTCATGGCCACAAACCGCCGTCTCAGGCCCAGGTATCTATAGGCATCCGTGTCCCCGTTTCTGTTTCCCCCACAGGGTTGTTCTGCTGTGGCCCTGCCTCTGTGAAAGCCATCAAGGAAGGGGACGTTCAGCTGCCCTATGATACCCCTTTTGTGTATGCAGAGGTGAATGCTGATGAGGTCATTTGGCTTTTTGAGGGTGGCCAGGTCCAGGAAATCCTGTCCCATAACACCAGTTACATCGGGAGAGCAATCAGCACCAAGATGGTAGGGTCAGATGAGCGCCTGGACATCACCAGTTCCTACAAGTATCCAGAAGGTGCCTGGGCCTTGGATTTGGGAGGGGCTGGGTATAATCACTGGGGGATCCCAGATTAAAACACAACCCAACACCCCCTTAGACAAACTCCCAGGGGACTGGGAGTTTTTTAGATCCTGGGTACTTGATCCTGGAATAGATTTGCCTAGATTTAGCAAATAAAAATATAGGATGCTCAATTAAATTTGAATTCCAGATAAATTAAGACAAATACATTATTATTATAAATATGTCCCAAATGACATCTTTAATTTCTAATTACATTTATTTATTGTGTACATGTATAGATGCCCATGCATGTCGATAGGAACATGTACCACAATGTGTGTGTATGTGTGTGTATGTGTGTGTATGTGTGTGTGTAGGTCAGAGGTTTTCTCCCATGGTTTTTTTTCATTACATGGAGATTGAACTCATGTGAAGCTTGATAGTGGGTGTCCACTAAGCCATCATGCTAACCCTGTATGAGATATTCTTCTGCTAAAAAAGAATTCACTATTTATCTGAAATTTAAATGAACTGGAGATAGTTTTTAGTGTGTGTTCCAAATATTACATGTAATTATAATAAAGATTATTTACTTATCTTAAATTCACATTTAATTGGAGGTCCTGCATTTTATCTGGTAGCTCTATCAGGGTCACACATCTGTCTCTTTGTGTCCATCACAGTAGGGGTAGAGGCAAGGGGAGAGATGGACACTCAGGAGGAGCAGGGCTCTGGGCCTGTGGAAGGGAGCAGACATCCCTATGGAGAGCTTCGGTGGACTCTGGCCACCTGAGAAGTAAGCAAGGCTCTGCTGTGCTATAGGTGGGTTAGCCTGGCTCATCTTCCACGCCTCTACTTCCTTATCAGTGAAATGAGATAGCTCCCCTCAAATGGCTAAATGAGTTAGTGTGAAGAACACAATGGAAACATAGTAAGTGTTCTAGAGGAGTCCACAGTCGGGAGTAAATTTGAGTTTTGAGCCTGGATGTTGAATTATTCCCAAGGGAAAGAGATGAAGTTTTATCTAAAGGACTTGAATATGTATTTTAGGAGAGAGAATGCAGGCAGGGAAAAGAAGCCTCTGGCCTTGATGATGATGAAGAACATGATGGTGATGATGGCAATGATGGTGGTGGTGATAATGGTGATAATGATGGTGGTATTCATGGCGATAACAGTACTGATGGCAAAGAACCACACAGAATCTTACATTCAGCAATTACATGATCTAACTTTTAGCAACTCTGGGCAACCCAGTATCGTCCCTGGGTTCCATATAATAGAACCACACACTGAGAGATGAAGAGACTGGGATAGAGCAAGGGGTTGAAGCCAGCACTGAGCAGCACCAGTTCATCTCAACCATGATATTGTACTCTTCTCTGTATGGCTATTCACTGTATATTACATGGTTAGGGCTTCTGGCTGGCAGCCAAGAGTTCAGTCATTTCTTTTCCCAAGAAGGTCTTTGGTCTCTTTTGCCCTGACTGACTGATGTCTTTGTTCTGTGTGGCTCTGTTCTGCCAGGATCCTCTGAGGAGCGGTCTGTATTCATTAAGGCTTCCTGGAAATTGCTGGAACGGAGAAGGAACTCTTCATCCCTCCTGGATCTCCTAGGGTCTGGGAGCTTTAAGGATAAGCCCGTGCAGCTGCAACTCCACCTGGCTAGGCCACCCACGTGGGGCCAGGACCTGCTGCTTACGCTACACGCCCGGAGGGTGCCAGTCAGAGCCCACATTCAGGGCCCCATCGGACTGACGGTGCGCTTTTGTGCACAGGCCCTCCTGCATGGGGGTGGCACTCGGAAACCCTTCTGGAGACACGTGGTACACTTGAATGTGGATTTTGAGAAGGGTGAGTTTGTAGCAGGCATGAGAAGTCACCTGTAGAGAGGGAGCTTTGGGTCTGTGAATCAGGCTGGCCTTGTCTAGCTGAATCACAGAGAACCCCTCTCCCAGTACACAGATCCCAGGCAGGGAAGCTGCAGGAGTTGGGTGCCAGTGCAGTTGATATCTGTGGCATCATCCTAACATGTGTGACAGCAATGACTTCTGAGTGTAGCATTTCTTTCTAGCCCATCCTTTGGATTCAAGTCGATGTTTTTGCCTATGTTTAGAGCTACAGTGGCCACTCCTGCTGCCCTACAACAATTACAGGGACAAGCTGACAGATGAAAACCTGATCCATGTGGCTGGCATCGCTGAGGTTGAAGAGACAGGGCAGTTCATTCTGGTCCTAAAAGATTTCTCTCTGGAGCCTCCCCACTTGTCTATTGAGGTGAGGTCTCTGGACATAGATGGGGACGCACAGGCTCTAAGATGTTCTCCTCATGGGCTTGTGGGGTACCATGCCCTGTCACAGATGACGACAGTGTAGCCATACAGCTTTATTCTTGATCATAGGCTGAAGGCTGAGAGGTGGTAGGCTGTGTTGCTCTGCATATGACAAAGCCTGAGGTCATGAGGGCATCTTAGGAAGGTCATATTTTGCAAAGGAAAATGCTGTGTAGAGAACAGATGTAGGCCTATCTCCTGTCACTGAGCTGTCCTACCCCAAAGCCTTCTTCCCCACCTTTCTCTTCCTCTCCCAAAGCCTTTCCCACTGCCTTCTCCAAGCCCGGCTCTGTACCTGGCAGCCTGGTTAACAGTATGCCTGACACTAGCCAACAGAAGGACTATAGGACAGTTCCATATCAGATCGTAAGTCAGCTGGCACATTTGTGGTTTTCACTGGGCATGCTCTCAGGTTGTCAGGTGATGTGCTGCTAGATGCCTTCTGTGTGAGGCAAACAGCAGGCACAGTTGCAAGCATAGACATAAGCTTGGTGCAGGCAGGGCCCTGCCTGTTACCCAGGGCAGAGCCGCAGTTGTAATGGGACCAAGTAGGCTATGGCTTGGTCCACATGGCTGTAAGACACATGGGTGATGAATGTCACTGCTGGATTCCAGAGTTATTTTCACCCATTTGGCTTTGTAGACTTAGTTCTTTTGTTTGAGCTTCAGGTAAGTTAGGATATATTCTTCTTCCTCTTCAATACTCTGGCCAAGCATGTTCTCTGAACATGCCCTCAGTGTGATCTGGGTGGACAGAGTGCATTTGAGTCTATTACTCATTCACTGATGCTCACCATCTAGATGGTACTATACCTGACTCCAGGACTGAATCCCTGCCTCCCATTACAGGCTAAGGCTGTGCTTCTCCCATGACACAGAAGCACTGTACACAGCTGGGGGGGGGGGCAGGAAATGGGTATCTCCTGCTGATATCTGGGAAGATACAACAGGACGAGAGGAAGAGCCTGGGCTAGGGTCTAAGACCCTTAGGTTAGGTTCTGTCTCATTGTCAATATATGTTGGGATCTCTGCTTCATCATTTTTTTGTTGGTTGAATGATATCATAGGTGGCACACATGACACTTCTTCCTGGTCCTATGCATGGGCTAGATACTACTCCTCAATCATAACTGGTTGGACTTGTGCTTGGTTTCCTACTTAACACATGCTAGATGTCACTAACCCTTTGGGACCAGTACTTCAGTTGAAATCCAGCAGGCATCTTCAAATAGATGGTGGGAGAGAAACTCTATACCCAATCCTAATGTGACACTTCCTAGAGAGTCCTCAACTTCTAAGACGGGTGGACATATGTGTTGGTGTGAGCCATTCTCCCCCACTAGTATCCCCTATGCTCTAAGCAGTCCCTGGTTGTCACAGGAGCAGTTGACTGAGTGGGGTGTGACAGTGAGGCCAGGGACCTAGGGCACCTCCGTCTTCTCTCCACACAGGTGTTTAAAAAGGCTGAGGTGGGCAAGGCCCTGAACATCCACATCACCCTCACCAACACCCTAATGGTGCCTCTGAATAACTGTACCATGGTTCTGGAGGGAAGTGGCCTCATCAATGGGCAGATGACAAAAGAGTGAGTAACATTGTCATTGGCCCCTCCCCGAGGGACTGTGCCTCATAAGACTACAGGATCCTCTCTTGTCTCCAGATGTCCTTACTTCCCCAACTTCAGGAAGCTGGGGGTTCGGTGGGCGGGGGCTGGTGTGGGGTGTGCTACTCACTAAGCAGATCTCCCTGCCCCATTGCCCATCCAAATGGCCAATTCTCAAGGCTCCAGCAGGCTGCTTTTTCACTTTTAGCCTTGGGACTCTGATGGCTGGACATACCATCCGAATTCATCTGGAGCTCTACCCCATCAAAGCTGGGCCCCACCAGCTACAAGTCCTCATCAGCAGCAGTGAGGTCAAGGAGATCAAAGGCTACAAGGACATCCTCATTGCTGCGGCTCCAGCCTCCTGAAGCCTGCCTTCCTAATGTCCTCCCCGGTCCTTGTCCCAGCCTCCCTTCCCACCCCCAGCATAGCCTCACAGCTTTCTACTTCTTAACCTGGTTGGAGTCTTTGTTCAACCTCTGTAGTGTGGGTAGCCGAAACTCTGTAGAACCACTGTGCATCATGGGAAGAAACAATAAAGATGTGTTAGCTCTCTGCTACGTTAAGAAGCCACTGTGTGGATGGGTGGGCCCTCTCTGTTCTTACATTCTCATTGTCTCTTTCTTCAGCTAAGGGCTTCATCCACACACTAAGCCCCAGGGATCTTCTCTAATGTTGCTCCTCTGCATTTAGACTCCAAGGTCTCTCCACTTAACCTAGAGGCAGAGGTGAGAGAGCCGCCTGAGGAGGTAGCAAATGCAGGGCCAGTTATGAGAAGCTGCCAGGCAGAATCCCTGTTGCAGTTCTGAGAGCATCCAGCATGTACTCAGCAAACACCGCAGGCCATCTTCCAGCCTTTCCTGCTACCCTAACTCTCCACCGGCCTCTTCCTTTACATCTTTGTTACTTTTTAGAACAGAGGGAGCCAGTGTTTTGCATTCCCCTATATTCCCCTGTAGTTATTAAAATCATCCATGTTTATCCTTAATAAAGTGGAAAGAACAGAAAAATAGAAATGAAACTAAAGAAACAGCTTCCCCATTTCAGGGAAAAATCTCTGTTAACATCCTTTTCTGGCTTCCTTCTCCTCCTCTTCTTCCTCCTCCTCTTTCTCTCCTCCCCCCTTCTTCCTCTCCTCCTCTTCCCCCACCCCTCTCTCTCCTTCCCCTTTCCTCTTCACCTGTTATTATCTTCCCAACAGGCATTTTTTAAATCCAGGAATCTGGCCCTGCCCTCATTAGCGTCCAACCTCCTCCCTGCCCAGTTCTTTTGCTTACTTGCTTACCTTAGTCATCGTCATGTTTTCTATCTCAGGCTGGTCCCCAGCCTGTTCCTCCCCAGCCCTTCCCATACCCAGCTGCTTGGTGCAAGAGCCTGCACACCCGGCCCCACCCATTGTACCTGTCCCCATGGGCATCCCTGGGCATTTGTGTCACTACTTCGTGACGGCTGACTTCTGGGAGGCTCCTACCCTCTGGTTTGTTCAGAAATGGAATACCTCACTTTCCTGCCAAATGTCCTCCATTTGGTCAGTCTTCTCCTGGCTGAGGCACTGGTATGGACAGGTTTCCTTTAGACTGTGCCTCTAAGGGTGTGTGTATCCTAAACATTTCTGCTTTCACCGGCTGCCGCTCAGGTGACTTCCTTCTTACCTAGAGAGTGGCTTTTAAAGTCACATTCAGTGGTATGATTTTCTTCCTACACTTTCTTAATTTCCATCCTTTCTTTCCTTCTCTCTCTCTTACTTTCTTTTTATTCTTTCTTTCTATTCTTTTCTTTCTTTCTATCTATCCTTTCTTTTCTTCCTTTCTTTCTTCTCTCTCTCTCTCTCTCTCTCTCTCTCTCTTGCAAACTCTCTGGTTTTGTTTCCTTTCCTTGGTCATATGCTAGGTCATCTCAACGTTCTTTTCCAGTGGGTCATCCCATAGGCCCAGAGTATGAGGTTCATCCCACTGCATGGTGCACCTAGAGCTTAGAGTTCAAAGAGTCCACCTCCTTATCTCACAGCAACCAAGTGGAGCCAACCAATGAAGCCAGGCAGGGACTTCTGTGGGCAAAGGTGGCAAAAGAAATGCCCAGGCACTGGAGCAAGGAGTTGGCACAAGTCAGGCCGGCAGCACAGCTCCAGACTCTGTCTATACAGGGTGGATAGAGTCTGTGGTGCTCAAGACATTTGGGTTGAGAATTTGGGGTACATGAGACTTTTAGGCTGAGAGTTTTGGGGTCCATGATACATAGTAGCAATGTGTCAAACAAACCAAAGTTCTCTAGATTCCGTGGAGAGACCTTAGAAACCCCAGATATGAAGCAACAGTGACAGTTACAGGTTGCTGTGAAGGTCAGATGAGAAAGTGGATTCAACAGTAAAGTGTGAGGTACCCTAATCTCTTTACTCTCTTGGTGCCTCCATTTCTGAGGGTTGGCAGGGGAGGGGGCAGAAAGCTCACTTGAATCTTCTGATTCTAGCTGATCTTTGTGGTTCTTTGTAAGACCCTCAGCACCATCCCCCTAGATCTACACCAGGAGCTACAGACCAGAAGACCAGAACACTCTCAGGGGCATAGCCTGGCAAGGCCAGAATCAGCTCCCAGGTCTCTGTTGGTCTTAAAAAGTTCTGCAGTTTCCTCGTCATCCCTCTGAATGAGCTGGCCTTTTCCTTGGGGTTAACAGTAAGTAATCTACTCAGATATCCCAATCCTGAGGACACAGCCCCGCTTCAGTCCAGATAGGAAGGTCAGGTGCTCACTGATTTAGCCTAGCTGCTCTGAACAAGGAACATACTGCTGTGATCAGAGCTATCCCCTGTCTCCCCATACCTCCCCCACACCCCGTGACTGATGGTCTACAGCAACTAATGGAGGCTAACCTGTAAGTTACCTCTTTGGACTCATAGTCGAGGTCTTATTCAGATACAAGATCCAGGTAAAAGAGTTACTGCTGCTCTCCTGGTCCCAGATGGGCTCTATGACTCTGTGACTTTGTTTGTTTGTTTGTTTGTTTTTGTTTGTTTTGGTAGAGGGTTCTTTCTCCCTTTTCTTCTTTTTTATTTTTATTTAAAAAAATTGTGTGTGTGGTTTTTCCTGGATGTATGTCTGTTCACTATGTGCATGCCTAGTGCCAGTAGAGGCCAGAAGAGGACATCAGATCTCCCGAAACTGCAGTTATAGATGGCAGTGAGTTTCCGTGTGGGTGCTGGGAACCAAACCTGGGTCCTCTGCAAGAGCAGACAGTGTTCTAACTGCTGAGCCATCTCTCCAACTTCCCCCTAACCTCTTTAATCTTTTGTTGATTTTTTTTTCTTTTTTAGAAGGACACACAAAATTTATTGAGAAGCCAACAAAACAGGTCTCTTGAGCAGGGAGCAGTTTTGAAAAAGAGTTGCTCCACTGTGGTATTTTTCCCTCCCCTCAGTGATCCAGTGGCTACTGTCAGTGCCCCCTGACCATAGTAAGTCCTCCGGGGTGGATGGATGTGAATGCCCTGACATCTGCTCCAGGTATTGTAACTGTCCTGGCAAGAATGAAGATATTCTAAAAGACACGTGTACCTCTCCCTTTGACTATCAGATTTTGAAACAATGAATTGGAATTTCTCCAGGAATCTTATGCTGGAAGAAAGAGAAGCCAGAGTCCTGGCGCCAGCCAGTGAGGAAAGAGACTTCACACAGTTCTGACCAACTTGCTGGACAGACTTGGAAAGGAAACACTAGACCACACCTTGACTGGGACTGCTTAGCTATGCATACTTATTAAAAAACATCAGCTGAACAAGGGCAACAGCAATAGGCAGAGTGAGGGGCCAGAGGACAGGCCCAAAGGGCTCAGTCCTACACAAAGAACAACAGGCAACTGAGGAATGCTGGGAGTGGGAGAAATGGTCTGCCCCAGGGAAGAGCACTGATTAGCCAGTACCAAGTGGTCGGCCCTGAAAGCATACATGCAAGGGCCAATAGACAGACTGAGCAGTTTGTATTTAGGCGTGTATGCATATAACAACAGCTAATGAGGGAAAAAAGGCCACGAATTTGAAAGAGCAAGGAGGGATATCTGGCAGAGTTTGGGGTGGGGGGGGAAGAAGGAGGAAATGGTGGAAGCGTATGATAATCTCAAAAATAAAGAAGATAAAATGAATGTTGGAGGTAGGAGAAAAGACAGAGAAGCTTGCTGGGTGGTGGTGCTCACGGTGATGACAGCAGCGTGGTTACTGTTTCAGATCTGCTCCTTAAATATTTCCATGTAGTTTAAAAAAACAAAACCTACAAATATTCCAATGTTGACTGTATAATCTTTACCTAAAAAAGTAATGGGATGAGCTGAGAGGAGGCGGACATGACCATTCTTCAAGTGTGGAGAGGATTCAAGTGTAGAGATGAGGGAGAGAGTACAGGGAAGAGTCCAGGCTGGACATGGCTGGCAGACTAAAGTGGACCATGAAAGCAGAGAGAGGGAGAGAGCAAGAGTGGAATAGCTGACCAAGAGAGGTGCCCCTGGCCAAGAGGCCAAACTGGTACTGCTTGGCTCTATATTAGTGATTGTGATGGAGAAGAGAAGCCTTTGGGAGGGAGAGGTTTAGGGTAGGAGCCGGGGTGAGGATTGCTGGAAGGAGCCACAGGTACTGAGTGAGACTTGTCCTGGGTTTCTTTGACACCTAACAATAATGATTTATCCAGAATTAAAACTGCTTTATAGACCCTGTGTTTGAAAAAGACTATAAAAATATTTTACTTTTATTTTAATTTGTTATTTGTATATGTGTGTCTGAGTGTAGGTTTGTACACTTGAGTGCAGTGTCCAAGTAGGTCAGAAGAGGGCACTGGAACCCCTGGAACTGGAGTTACTGGAGTTGTGAGCGTCCATGTGGATGCTGAGAGCCAAACTCTAGTCTTTTGCAAGAGCAGCAGGTACTCTTAACCACTGAGCCATCCCTTCCTATACAAACTTCTTGAACCTCATATCTGGTTTTCAAATATGGACTTGAAGGATTTGTGTCCCTGGATATCTTTTGTCTCTTTTCCCTTGTGGCCATATTGATGAGGTCAGGGCCTTCCCCTAACCCCTTTTACTATTATCTGTTTAATCAGCCTGTTGAGGACAGGAAACCAAGCCTGGCTTGTTGGAGATGCCAGGGCCCAGCTTCTGGCCCTACCCACTCTAGTAACTGTAGTGGGAGGGACAGAGGCAGGGACAGGCCACTCATTAGCTCAGCCACCACAGTTCTCAAGACCTGCTCGCCCTGGCCCGGCTCATCCTCCTGCCTCT
Organism: Arvicanthis niloticus; assembly: GCF_011762505.2. Taxonomy (NCBI): domain Eukaryota; kingdom Metazoa; phylum Chordata; class Mammalia; order Rodentia; family Muridae; genus Arvicanthis; species Arvicanthis niloticus. The sequence goes on along the minus strand of NC_047659.1, from coordinate 92,308,709 downwards.
GCCTGTTCTTATCTCTGCATGTGGCAGTGGATTCAGGTATTGATCCTCTGTTGATGCCTGGACCATCTTTGAATTTATCCACTCCATCAGGCAACGAGTATGAACTGAACAACTGGCTATATTTTAGATAAAAAAAAAAAAAAATAACCAATTAAAAAGCTCTGGGGTTCTGGTGCATTCAAAGGTCAACATAGTAGTTATTTGTGAAGGGTTTGGGGAAACAAATGTCTTTAAGTCTTGATTTCCTTATCTGTTATAGAAGCCCAACAAGAATTCCTAATTCACAGGGAACTAAGAGATGATTCAGGAGTTAAGCGTACTTGCTGCTTGCTGGTGGTGGCGCACGCCTTTAATCCTAGCACTTGGGAGGCAGAGGCAGGCGGATTTCTGAGTTCGAGGCCAGCCTGGTCTACATAGTGAGTTCCAGGACAGCCAGGGCTACACAGAGAAACCCTGTCTTGAAAAACAAAACAAAACAACAACAACAACAACAACAAAAGAACATTAGATGCCATTGCAGAGGACCCAGGTTCAGTTCCCACCACCTACATGGTGGTTTATAGCCAGCTGTAACTCCAGACCCAGGGGATCTGAAATTCTCTCCTAGCCTGCATAGACACTTCATAACACTTCATACATGTGGTACACAGACACACATTCAGGCAAAACAGTCGTTCACATAAAAATAGATAAATCTTTGGGCTGGACGTAGTGGCACATACATACCTTTAATTCCTTGGGAGGCAGAGGCAGGAGGATCTCTGAGTTTGAGGCCAGCCTGGTCTACAAAGTAAAGGGTCGGCAAGGGCTATATAGTGGGACCTTGTCTCAAATAAATAAATCTAAAAAAGAGCCCCTCTAATTTATAAAGCTGCCGTGAGACTCAAAGGGCTAATTCACGTAAGAATTTAAAATACTAAAAGCAAAAAACAACTGTGAGTGTATTAGGGGCAACACTATGATTATCTGATGCCATAATTAATCACTGGCAATAGTGTTAATAATCATGATATGGAGAGATGATTAGTGGAGCCATTGACTTCAGTTTGGTAGAGAATATTTGGAAGCTACCTAGGACGATGCTCTAGTCTGGGGGGATAAAGAAAGTAGGCAAATTTGGTTGACATTAAAAAAAAATTGTATAAAAGCAAAAAGGAGAAGGGGGCATGGGATAGGGGTTTTCTAGGGAGGGGAAAGGGGGAAAGGGAGAAAGAGGATGGCATCTGAAATGTAAATAAAATATCCAATAAAAAATAAATTAAAAAAAAGAAAGTAGGCAAGACAGGACATTTGAGAAAGAGAGAGAGAGAGAAACAGAGGCACACAGAGGGACAGAGAGAGGTGGAGGAAGACAGGTCTCCATCAGAGAACTAAAAGGGGAGGGTGGCCTACCTGGGATCCAGGAGGGGAGAGAAAGATGATCCTCCATGGCTTTTAGGGTGATGCTGAGAAGTTTAGGCCTCATTCACTGTTGGATCCTAGCAGGTGACTATTTGTTTGAACTGGCCCTTCAGAAAAAACAGTGGTAAGAAATAAAGGCCATGGTTTAAGGTGGAGTAAGTTGGGACAGAAGAGTGTTTGTGGAAGGTTGGAAGGAGGAAATAGAAGGGAGGAAATAATATAATTTCATTTTTAAAAAGTTGAAAACTCAGTAGTAATGAATCTGGAGAAAGGAGGGTGGAAGTTGGTTAGGTGTTGTTATTTAGACAAGCTGGTGTTTCCCTGCAGTGAAGCTGAGGGGGTGCAGATGAAGGTGCTGCTAATCAGGGCTGAACTGGACCAAGGGAGGCAAGGAGAGGAGCAAAGGCCCTGACCTCACCTTCACGACCTGCATGCAACATCCTCACCACCAAGACCAGAAACACAGGAGGAAAGGCACGTGCTGAGAGAAAGCAGGGAAAGAATCACTTGGGCACACTGGGTGTCAAGTGTCACAAGTTGGCAAAGAAGAGGGGTCTGCAGGCCAAAGTTCTGGGAATCACCTAAGTCATGGTGGGTGAGTGGAGGGAGAACAGGCGAGTTGCTGAGACATCCCTGGGGAGCACCAATGTAGGTGTGAGAAGAAAATGATAAACTAGGTGGTGGCAGGGGAATAAGAAGAGAGATGAGAGGGAATGGGAGAGGAGGGAAGAAAGAGGGATGGGAGGGAGGGAGCAGAAGAGAGAAGGGTCTACATGCTCAGAGTTCTAAAGGTTCTTCAAGATAAGAGCAGGAAAGGGTTCCTGGCCTTCAGAGGGAGTAGATGAGATGTGTCAGGAGCCTGGGGACAGAAAGCTGATGGGATAGAGGGGAAGGAGGTGGGAAGCAAAGCAGCACACAAGAGAACTAAGCAGACAGAATGGGGAGGAACGGTAGGAGCTCCAGGGCTCAGTGGGCTGAGGGAAGTTGAGTATTGAAGGTGCGTGCAAATGTATTAGAAAATGAGTCAGGGCCACAGGTGTGTCTCAGGTAGGTTGTTCACTCAGCATATTTGAGGCCCTGGGTTCAATCCCCAACACAGCAGCAAACCAATAACCTCGGAGAACTATATTTGTATGTCTATACATTATAAAAGCTGGTTAGTCATAGAATTGAAAACACAAGAAAGAAAATGACCCTTATGGATAAATTCCTCAGAGGACTTAGAAATCAGGAGACACAGGAAGAAGTAAGTCACAGCAGGAAAGTCAGAGTGGGTGGGTATCCTGCCCACCCTTCACACAGGATCCTGCTTTATCTTCTCCCTATCTGACTTGCTCCTTAATACACTAAAACCTCCCCACCCCTCTGAGTGCCTTGGATATTGATGGACTATTACTTTACCAGGAAGCTACATTCTTACCTTGTCTTTTTCATTCATTTAAAAAAATGTTTTAATTTTATGTGTATGTATGTCTGTGTGCCGTGTGCATGCCTGGTGCTTGCAGAAGGCAAGCAGGGCATGAGATAACCTGGAATTGGCATTTAAGACAGTGTGAGCCCCTACCCCATGGAGATGCTGGGACTCACACTCAGGTCCTGGGGAAGAATAGCCCACGTCTTAACCTCTGGATCATCTCTCCAGCCCCACCTCTGCTAATTCTATTCGAGATTCACTGTGGACCTGGAAGGTCTCACTTGAAATAGTGCCACTGCCTGAAAAAAAAAAGTCCTATCAAGGATGGTCCAGAGTGGTTTCTGTTAGTGCTTAAACTCCAGAAACAGGGGCAAGAACTGGCTGAGGCTCTCTCTGTTGTGAGCAATAGTCTCACAACTAGGACCACGACACTCTTTCCTGCAGAAACACAGTTCCCTTCCCGTGGAGGCCCCATCTGTTCACCAGTTCCTCCTGGCTCCCTTACCATGGCACCATGGCCCGAGAGCTATGGAAAGCCCAATAGCACAAGGGCCCTGATGGATCCACAGCCTCCACACCTCCTTTCAGCTGGGCAACACTGCCAAGAAAAACCAGAGGGCAAGTAAGAAAACCAGTTGTGCTCTGCCCTGTCAGAGGTGGCAGTGCAGCAGCTGGCTCCACCTCCAGTGTCTCTCGGAACCTTGCCATGGAAGGGGAAGCAGCCACTCCAGGATCAGTTTCCTGAAGCTCCAATCCATCCAGCTGTCTGTGGGGAAGCAGTTCAGGAGCCAGAAGCAGCCACCATGGCCCAAGGTAGGGAAGCACCATGGGGTGGGTAGGAGTGGGGACAGTGAAGATCCAGAGACATCAAGGGCAGGAGCGTGGATAAACAATAAACGCAGAGCTGATCTAGGAAGGAAGCCAAGAGCCCTCAGGATTCATTGGTCCCCTGAGAACCAGGTGGCAGGGTGAAGGCAAACACGGCTGCATGCTACCATGCCTCCTCCACAATAGGGTGGATGAGCAAGACAAGGGATTAGGGCATTAGGATTCCTGTTCTGTGACACTAGCTATCTTCTTCATACTGGCCAAGTCACTTCTCTGGTTCCTGCCTCCCATGTCAGGGTTTGGACCACGTTAAAGTTCTCTGAATTCTCCTGTCTTTTCATTTCCCATCATCCTTTTCTGTTTATATCATCCTCTCTTGTCTAGATGAAGAAATGATTACGTGAAGTCATCTATAAGAGATGCACTTTGGCCAGGCGGTGGTGGTGCTCGCCTTTAATCCCAGCACTTGGGAGGCAGAGGCAGGCGGATTTCTGAGTTCGAGGCCAGCCTGGTCTACAGAGTGAGTTCCAGGACAGCCAGGGCTATACAGAGAAACCCTGTCTCGTAAAACAAAAACAAAAACAAACAAACAAAAAAGAGATGCACTTTGAACTTACCTCTACAAATGTGACATAGCCCCCTTTATTTACTATAAGTATAATAAATATTTTACTATTTCCTTAATGTTGTGTAAACTATAAAATTTTAATTACAAAGAAAATATATGAGGACCCAATTGGAGTAACATAAAGTAATAATTGCAGGTAAAGTTCTAAGTACCTCAAGCTTCTCTTGAATAACCATTGTCTCCAGTCTTTGGTAGAGACATCAGCATTCATATAAGTACTGAATGTAATCAATTGGATCAACATGTGTTGTTATAAATCCAGATATTATCATACTATAAATATAAATTTAATATTTTTTTCACTAACAGCATGTCTTGTAACATTGGACCTACCTCTCAGTATTTTCCATTTTGTATGGTGTTCCACCGTATATTCTTGTCTTCTTTTAATGGATGCTTAGATCATTCCCACTTGTTTAGAGAGACAAGCAGTCTTACAGTCAGCAATTTTATGCATGCTTCTGGGTGCTTGTGAAGAAATGTCTCTCTAGACAGACATTATGATCACCAACTTTGTAAGTTCTTCCTACCATCCTGTTATTTCCTTGTTATTTTCCTTATTTTCTCCTTGCTGCAAGAAGAAATACTCTAATCAAAAATGAATCAAAAATGAACATCCCATCTGAACATAGATAAACAAAATACAGTATTTCAAAATAATGGAATATTGTTTGGTCATGAAAATGAAAGCTAAGCACAATGTTTGGGTGCAGAGCATCCATGTGTCATAGCTGAAGGTCGACTTGGCCTGTAGTGTCTCTGGAGAATAGGATGTGCTTGAAGTGCTTCCTGTTAGGCAGGTGTTGCCCCACCTGTTGGGTAGCCTTAGTCATGCACCGACCTGAGCCAGTTAGTGCTCTTTTCCCAGTCAACTAGTCTCATAAAGGAAGGATCAGCTGCTGCTTCCTCCTCCTCCTCCTTCTCCTCCTCCTCCTCCTCTTCCTCCTCCCCCTCCTCTTCCTCCTCCCCCTCCTCTTCCTCCTCTTCTTCATCTTCCTCTTCTTCCTCTTCCTCCTCCTCTTCTTCCTCCTCTTCCTCCTCTTCCTCTTCCTCCTCCTGTGCCTCCTCTTCCTCCTCTTCCTCCTCTTGTGCCTCCTCCTCTTCCTCTTCCTCTTCTTCCTCCTTTTCCTTCTTCATTATCAGGAAATGTCAAGTTCTTTCTCAAGTGGCAGTGTTGGGATGTTCTTACTGAACATGAATGAAAGCCAGCAATGGACACCAGGTGTTGGACAATGAAAAAAATCCTGCTGTGAGACACAAATCTGGGTTTAACAAGAGACAAACCCTTCATCTTTCAGAATCCTGGTTTGTTCCCCCACCCTCTGCCGAAGTGTAGATGACTTGATATTTCATCTATATAAGGTGTGGTGAAGGTTAAATAATAGACTGTACCTAGATAAACTACTGAGAGAATCTAAAACTTGAAATAAATGCAACTGGTTTTACATAAGATAGAGAATTCTTCAACCAGCAAACATGTCCATGAACCTATATGTGCATATGCTGATTGTTATTTTTATGTTTCTTTAATAATAATGATGATGATCATAATAATAATACCAGCTAGTGAAAAAAGATATGTGTTAACAGTAAACAAAATAACATAGACATGTTTAGAAGATAAAGATTAGGCTGGATGTGGTAGCAAACTCCTAGCAACTTGGGAGGCTGAGAAGATGGTGTATGTGAGTTCCAGGGTAGCTTGGTAGGTTTCAGGGTAGTGATTGTGATCCTGTGTGACCATGGTCCTGACTCTTTAAAACAAAAGATAAAGACTAATCTTTGTTATGATACTTTTATGTAGTTGATTTGGGTCACATTTGTTTCTAACAGTTTTATTGAAACATAATAAAGTTCATCCATTTGAAGTATACAGTTAAGTGTATTTATGCAGTTCTAAAAGTCTCAAAACATTCTCATCATCTCAGAAAGAAGCAGCTCAGAGCCAGGTGTGGTTGTGCACACCTTTAATGCCAGCACTTGGGAAGCAGAGGCAGAAGGATCTCTGAGAGTTTGAAATCTACAGAGTGAGTTCCAAGACAGCCAAGGCTATGTAGCTATGTAGAGAGAACCTGTCTTAGGAGGAAGGGAAGAAGGAAGAGGAAAGGTAGGAGAAGGAGAAGGAAGAGGAGGAGGAAGAGTGGGAGGAGGAGGAAGAGGAGGAGGAGGAGGAAGAGGAGGCATTCAGGTCCTTAATCTACTTTCAATTTCTGTAGACTTGCCTATTCCAGACATTCCAGAGAAATGGCATCACACAAAATGTGTCCTCTTGGGTCTGATTCTTTTCAATACCATAATGTGTTTAAGGTCCATTCATGTTGTAATGTGCTCAGCTTACACCAGTTCTATTTTCTATTCATCAGCTGGTAGATATTTGTGTTGTTTGAAAGTTTCAGGTATCCCTGTATAATGTTGCCATCAGCATCTGCATGTGGGCTTGGTGTGAGTGTGTGTGTTCACTGTATGGTGGTGTACTATAAGAAGTTGGATCCCATGGTTACTGTGTTCAACATTCTGAGTAGCTGCTAGTGTTCTCCAAAGTGCTGCATCATTTTATAAAACCACCAGCAAAGTATGAGTGTCCCAAAGCACTGCATCCTGCCAACCCTTGCTAGTGCCTGTTTTCTTATCATAGCATCCTCATGGATGTGAAGTAACAGTTCATGTGTCTTTACCTAACAACCTAAGCATCCTTCCATGTGCTCATTGTCTTTTTCATATCTTGTTTAGAGAAAGATCTACTCAGATCATTTGCCCATTGGGTGGGGAGGCATGACATAATGAGCATGTAGTGGTCATGGGACAATCTTCTGGCGTTGGTTCTTGCCTTTTACCACATAGAGCCCAGGGATTACATTAGGTGGTTAGGCTTATGCTCTAAGTGCTTCACCTACCCAACCATCTCAATAGTTCCAGGTACCTAGTTTTCCACTTGTGCTCCTTGGGTTTTTTTTGTTTGTTTTTTGTTTTATAGGATTCATCCATCCATGTATCCATCTATCCATCCATCTGGTTACAAGGCCCTGATTAGCCATATGATTTACAAATACATCCTCACATTCTGTGGATTACATTTTTACATTATTATGTCATTGAAACAGAAATGTTAATTTCTATGAAGGCCAATTTACCCGTTTCCCCACCAATTCTGCCTCTTCTCTCATGACCAAGAGACCATTGCCTAGATCAAGATGAAGAGGATGTACCTGTTTTCTTCTATGACTTTTAGCTCTCACATTCAGATCTTTGATCCATTGAGTTAATTTTTGTATATCATTTGAAGTACGCAATGAACATCATTCTTTTTACTAACTTTTTAAATATTTATTTCTTTACTTTATATGTATTAATGTTTCCCTGAATATTAGTATAGGTACTATGTACATGCTTTGTGCCCACAGAAGTCAGAAGAAGGCATTAGATCTCTTGGATTTGGAGTTACAAGGAGTTATGAGCTGCCATGTAGGTACTGAGAACTGAACCTGGTCCTTTGCAAGAGCAGCCTGTGCTCTTATCTACTGAGCCATTGCTTCAGCCCTGAAACTTCATTTTTATACGTGGATATTTATTTAATCCAACGCCATTTGTTGAAGAGAATTTTACTATATTCAGGGGTGTTGGATTACACCAACTAATCTGGTTCATTCCTTTTAAAATCCAGGCCAGGATGGAGTAGGTAGGTCTCTGTCCTTCACTTCCTTCTAGTGTTCTTACATCCCTCTCACATTCATGGCCTCTTCTTATGCTATTACTGTTGGACACACACATACAAAACCATCTGAGTGAATTTGGTGTTGTCCCATATACACTGATCTGTGTCTGTGCTAATGCTACCCCCCATTACTAGTGTTATAGTAAAATTTGAAGTATAGATGTGCAAGCCCTTTGTTTTAAGATTGCCTTTGTCCTGGACATAGTGAATGACTATAATCCCAACACACTGGAGGCTGAGGCAGGAGGCTATGAGTTCTAGGCTACATAGCAAGATACTGTGTTAGCCTTCCCCTGAAAGAAGAAATAAAAAGATTGTATTGACTATGATCATTTCTTCTTCTCAAATAATTTTACGATCCACTTGTCAATTCCTGCAAAATGACAGTTGAGCTTAAAATTTTTAATTAAACATTTTTGCGAATTTTATCCCTTTGTGACTCCTCCCATGCCTTTCAGCCCTCTGAAACTCATGATCTCTTCTTCTTTAGTTGTTATTGTCATAAACATATATATATATATATATATATATATATATATATATATATATATAACCTTCTGATTTCATTTAGTGTTGCTTGAATATACATGTGTTTAGGGTTGACAACTTGGAATTGTCTTGGCTAAACAATTGTAGAGCTCATCCCTGAAGAAGAAAACTGATATTCAAAATCTCTCTCTCTCTCTCTCTCTCTCTCTCTCTCTCTCTCTCTCTCTCTCTCGGCTTTTCTGTTATATCTACAGGACACCATTTAGCAGCAGGCTTCCTGGTTCTCTGGCTCTTACAATCTCTCCTCCCTTTTGAGTCTCTCTGAGACTTAGGTATAGGGGTTGCATTGTAGATATTATTAATGCAGTGGGCAGTTGGGTTTTTGAGATTTTTATAGGTATTGTGTTGAATACAGAGTCATAATACTGTCACTTGAAGGATACTATCTTCTAACCCATGAACATGAAATATTTTTCCATTATTTAAATGAATTTCTTTAATTAATATTTTGTGGTAAAAGTTTTGAATTCCAAGTTGAACTTGTTACTACTTTTGCTACTATAAATGGAATTATTTTTACACTTTTCTCAGATTATTTATTGTAAGTGTATGAAAATACAGTTGAATTTGCATATTGTTATTGCATACATCCTGAAGCATTTTGTTGTGAATTCTAATTTTGGAATATTATTATTCTTACATCATGTGTGAATGGAGATGACTTTATTTATTTCTAATCTGTATGTCTTTGATCTTTTTTCCTTGCCTAATGGCCCTGGCTGGAGCCTCCAGCACATTTTGTCTTTAACAAGACAAGAGCAGGCAAGAACACACACATCCTTAATTTGTTCTTTATCGTAACAGGAAAGTGTTAAGTGTTTCACTATTAAATATGACTAACTGTGGATTTTATAGATACCATTTATCATAACAAGGGACTCCCTCCCTCCTTAGTTTGTTGAATATTTTTTAACATGAAAAGGTGTTAGACCTTGCCAAATGATTTAATTCATTAGGTTTTTAAATCAACGCACAGCCAAGAGAAAGCAGGTACAGTTCTGTCTTCAGCTTACATCTAGTGTTGGAAAGCAGACAAAAAGTAGCTAAGAGCTGGGTGTGGTGGCGCATACCTGCCTTCCCAGAACTCTGAGGCCTGAGCAAAGAGGATTGAGAGTTTGCAGTTGGCCTTGGCTACAGAGGGAGACACAAGAAGAAATAACAAAGAAGGGTCTGGAGAGCACTGGCTTCTGTTCCAGAGGACCTGGGTTCAAGTCCAAGCACCCACATGACAGCTCGCAACTGTCTGTAACCCTAGTTCCAGAGGATCCTGTACCCTCACACAGACATACTTGAAGGCAAAACACCAATGCACATAAATGACAAATAAATTAATCTTTAAAAAAAAGAAATAACAAAGAATATCTGAGTTCCTGATGCCGAGGCTGAGAAGAGCAGGCCACCAGGATAAATGTATTCATGTAAATGAGCGTGTGCACGTGACACAGACACTAACTGGTCAGTGTAAGCAGTTAAGATTAAGGGTGACTCAGTTCAGTGCTGTAGAGCATACAGATGGGAAGAAGGGTAGACCAATTAGAGCAGGATTCATGAGGGAGGAAGGTCTTGGGGGACAGGTAGGATTTGGCTAAGCTGTGGAAGGCTGTTCTGGTTTGTTTTCTGTTGCTGTGGTAAAACACTGACCAAAAGCAAGTTACGGGAGGAAGGGGTTTATTTGACTTAACAATACTCTATCACTGAGGAAAGCCAAAGTAGGAACCTGGAGGCTGGAACTGAAGCTGAGGCCACGCAGGAGTCTGCTTACTGTCTTGCTGCCCCTGGCTTTCTCAGTTGCCTATCTTAAACCACCTAGGACCATCTGCCCAGAAATGGTACCAGTACTGGTGGACTGGGACCTTCCACCTCAATCAGCAGTCAAGAAAATGCCCCATAGACATGTCCACAGGCCAAACTGATGGAGGCAGTTCCTCAGTTAAGATTCCCTCTTCCCAGATGTGTCTAGGATTGTGTCAAGTTGACATATTAACTATGTCAAAGAATGTTCTGAGACAAGGCTATAACAGGAATAGAATATGCAGATAGGCTGCCTGAGGGAAAGGACTGATTCTGGGGGTGGTGAGAATTGAGAATAAAATTAGAACGTAAAGCTGGAAATGGAGGGCCATGTGTTGGGCAAACAAGTGTTCTATGTATATACTGGAGAGTGCCTTAGAACTGTTAAAGCAGATGAGATGGCACGGTGAACTGTGAGGGAAGGTAGCTGATATGCTAAGGGTGGTGGGAGGTGCTTGAGCAGAAACTCTCAGAGCCTATTAAAGTCACTAAGAGTGAGATGAGGAGAAGTCACATAGGAATTGACAGGTTGATGAGATGGGGGAGCCTGTTGGAATTTAAGTGTTGTAAACCATCCTTAAGAAGCCATCAGATACAGCCCTCTGGAGAGACACACCAGAGAACAACTCTGTTTACTCTGTTTTGGCAAAAGATCTTGAAGGCTGGGCATGTCCTTTCTGATTTTGAATATGCTGGTACCCAGGACACTGGACACATGGCATTGGTGGTGGTAGAGAACCAGGAAGTTGCTAAAAGTGGGGCAGCTGTTCTAGGGGCAGGCGATCCAGAAGCCTGCTCCCAGGTTTGGAGGTTGGTACAAGGACAAGTGAGACTGGTAACTTGAATCTCAGGAAGTGGGGATCAGGCTATATCTGAAGGCATGCTAGGCTGAAGGAAGCCTACAAAGTAAGTTAGAAAAGGCATGTGCCTGCAGTTGTGTGCAGGGAAGGGGTTGATAGAGGGTAGAGGAAATAGGGGAGGAAGAAAGAAAGGAAGAGGAAAGAAAGGGATGTATGTGCATGGCATCTCATATAATCCTCAAGCTGGGCCTATTAGGGTAATGTTATAGACTCTATTTTACCAACATGGAAACTCAAGTGTTTCCAAATTACTTCCTGGAGTTTGCACAACTGATATGTGTGAACAAAACTGGGCTGGTCTTCACAACCATGATTTTTGTCTGTCCCAGGCTGCCCCGTCACAGGGCTAGAGGTGGCCCTCACAGACCTCCAGAGCTCCCGGAATAATGTTCGGCACCACACAGAAGAGATCAGTGTTGACCGTCTTGTTGTCCGCCGGGGCCAGGCCTTCTGCATCACCCTGTACTTTAAGAATCGGGGCTTCCAGCCAGGCATGGACAGTATCATGTTTGTGGCTGAGACTGGTGAGGATCTGTCCCACAGAATGTGTGTGCATATGTAGTATGTGTGTGTTTGCATGTGTGTGGTGTGTGTGTGGTTTGTGTGTATATGTGTGTTTGGGGTGTATGTGGGTGATGTCTCTGTGTGTATTTATGTGTGTGTATGTGTGAAATGGACCATGTGGTGCGTGTGTGTGTGTGTGTGTGTGTGTGAAGTAGACTGGAGTATGTGTGTGTATGAGATACACACACATACTCCAGTATGTGTGTGTATGAGATAAGTAGAGTGTATATGTGGTATATGTGAGTATGGAGTGGAACATGTGTATGTGTTGTGTTGTATGTATGTATGCATGCATGCATGAAGTGCAGCATGTGTGTGTTGTATGTATGCATGCATGTATGAAGTGCAGCATGTGTTTGTTGTATGTATATATGTATGTATGAAGTGGAGTGTATGTGTATGAGTGCATGTTCATTGAGTAGGATCTTAGAGGAATGGAAGATTACCATAAAGAGTCTTAGTTCTTCTTCCCTCCTAGGACCCTTGCCAGACTTGGCCAAGGGGACTCGGGCAGTGTTTAGCCTCACAGGCAGTGGTGGCCCAAGCCCCTGGATTGCTTCCCTGGAAGCCAACAGGGCCAACTCCCTGGAACTGAGCCTCTGTGCCCCTCCCACGGCAGCTGTGGGCCGATACCTCCTGAAAATTCGGATCGACTCCTACCAGGGTTCTGTCACTGCCTACCAGCTGGGGGAGTTTATCCTGCTCTTCAATCCCTGGTGCCCAGGTGAGGCAGGGACTCACTTGGGCTCCTTCACCTCTGTCTCTCTGTCAGTGCTGCCAGGTTTCCAGCCCCTGCTCCTTGGCCACCATAAGTTCCTCAATCCCTTGGATTCAGTACCTGACCTCCAACAACCAAGTTGGAGAGACCTTGATGTTTATTTACATATTTAGAATTTTAAAATTATGTTTGTACTAAATAGAAAACTACTATTAGGGTGGCTGAGGAAATGGCTCAGTGGTTAAGAGCATTTATCTGCTCTTCCAGAGAACCTGAGTTCAATTCCCAGCAACCACATGGCAGCTCACAACCATCTGTACTGGGATCTGATGCCTTCTTCTGGCATGCAGGCATACATGCAGATAAAGCACTCATACATAAAATAAATAAAATCTTTAAAAAAAACTATTGTTAAGTTTAACTACCATTAACATCTACCTTCATTATCTGTTTTTAAGTTAATTTGGACTTTTTCATTTTAAAGGTAATAAGTACACACTATTTTAAATATCTGAGGAAAGAAGCAAATAAAAGTATGAGAAAGTCAGAAAAAGAAAAAGGAGAAAAGAAAGAAAAGAAAGGGGAGGGAGGAGAAAAAGAAAGAAGGGATACACACACACACACACACACACACACACGGAGAGAGAGAGAGAGAGAGGTAGGGGGAGGAAAGGAAAGGAAATACTACATGATCTAAGATCCTCCAGTCTCCTAGCTCCATTTTCCCAGTGGGAGCCTTGTTACTGTTCTCTGTGTAACCTTATAGAACTACTCTATGCTTAAATATGTGCATGTTTGTACACATCTGTATGCTATTGATTTTATAATATATATTATATATTAATTATATGTTAATATATGCCATATGACAAGTATGATTATAATACCAGTCTCCAATTTGCATTTCTCTTTGAAATATTCACCTGTGCTAGTACTTGGGAGACTGAAGCAAGAGGATCACTGTGAGCTTGAGGCCAGAACCACATAGTGAGTTTCATACCAGACTTGGCTACAGAATGAGACCCTGTCAAACAACAACAGCAACAAAACCAAACACCCCCCCCCCCACACACACACACACTTTTGGCCTCCAAGACTGGGCTTCAGATTTGAACATGAGAACATAGGGTCTGTCTGAGTGGCAGGAGGACCTTATGCATGGCTTCTCTCCTGAGCTTGTATCCATGTCCTAGAGAGAACATTGGGATAGAGGCAGGTAGCAAGTACAGTCATGATCAACAGCTGCCACACCATTGGGCCAGGGATGTTTGGCTGGGAAGATCAACCCTACAGTTCAGCGATGCTTCTGACTTCAATCATGAACCTACAACTGTTCACCACACTGGTCCAGATCTTGGCTAGAACCCACCTCCGCATGGGCTCTTTCCTGTACCAGCTTCTCTCAGAACAGCTTCAGGCACCCTCTCCAGAGAGCAGATTCTATGGAAAGGAATGCACAAAGAGCCTTCTACTTTGTGTCTTCTCACTTTGATTCCCAGCGGATGCAGTGTACTTGGAGAGTGAGCCCCAGAGGCAGGAGTATGTTGTGAATGATTATGGCTTCATCTACCAAGGGAGCAAGAGTTGGATCCGCCCATGCCCCTGGAACTATGGGCAGGTGAGTCCCAGATCACATAAGCCCCAAACTCATAGGGAAAAGGGATCCAGAACAGGGCAAACTGCTTATGCTAACTAAAAAGTATGTGTGAGAAGCACCTCAGGTTGCTAGGGAAGCAGCTAAAGAAAGAAGGAGGGAGGGTTCTTTCCTGGTCCCATCTACTTGACTAGGTTTTTTGTTTGTTTGTTTGTTTGTTTTGTGGTTTTTCGAGACAGGGTTTCTCCGTGTAACCCTGGCTGTCCTGGAACTCACTCTGTAGACCAGGCTGGCTTGACTAGGTTTTAAGGGAGGGGCAGCTACAGGGCAGCTGAGGGTGATGGGTGTGGGGCGAAATCATAATGGAAATGATTGCACCTGACATTAGTGCTTTATACTGAGTTGCTGTGGGGTCTCACTTTTTACTCTCACTTTTTTCTGACAACACTGCTGCTGAACCTGGTATCAAACCTGTCACACTTACACATGAGCAGTATGTATATGCCCCTGGACATCTGTACCAGAAACAGGGCTGGTGAACAATCTTCTGTGACCCCCATGCCAATGTCTGTTTGTTTGTGTTTGTTTGTTTTGACAATAGGCTTTTTCATTATAAGGAATACATAATTGTTAGAAAGAAAGAAGGAAAAAAGAAAGGAAGGAAGAAGGAAGGAGGGAGGGAGGAAAAAAGAAAGGGAGAGAAAGAAAGGAAAGAAGGAAAGAATGAATGAAGGAAGGAAGCAAGCAACCTTTGCAAACCTGGCAATGAAGGTGAATGCCTATAATATCAATGACTGAGAAGCTGAGGCAAGAGGATTTCAAGTTTGAAGCCAGCCCGTGATACATAGAAAAATCTTTTCTGAAAAACAGAGGGTTGAGGATGTGTCTCAGTTGGTAGAGTACTTTCCTGACATGCAAAAAGCCCGGGGCTTGATCCCCAGCACCATATAAGCAGGGTGTGGTGGTGTACCCCTGTAATCCTAGAACTCAGGACGTAGAGGCATGAGGATGTTAAGTTCAAGGCCATCCTTGGGTACATGACCTAGGCCACAGGACTTCCTGTGTAGAAAACAAAACCAAATGAAAGAAAAAGCAAAACCGTTCCAAAATGATCATCTAGGACATGAAGACCATCGTAACTGCTGCTACCAGCTTCATTCCATGTCACTTTATTTTCTACATGTAGTCTCATGACCTTGTATGCAAAATAGCTAAACTCATTGCAATGCTTGACAACTCTTGTCTGTCTTAACATCTATTTCCTGTTTGAAGGTTAACCCCAGCAGGTGCTCCAGGAAGGCCAAGGTCAGGGAGGGAAGAAGTGGCTCTAAGCTGAGCCCCAGTTCTGGGAGTATTGAGGGAGCAGAGAGAGCCTTTGGCCACTCACAAGAGGTGACAGCTGGGACAATATGGAGGTCTTCACGGAGACCTTGGTCACTTGGATAAAGTGACCTCATCAGGTCTTGCTCAAAATAGAACTCTCAATACGTGACTGTCAGGTTCACTCATGGCCAAGGTAGCTACAGCCCAGGGAAATGTAGCAGTCTCAACTGGTCCCAAATCCTCTTAGTGTGGGCATTTAAGGGCATTGTCATCAATGAGAAGCAGAAGTGAGGAGTTGCAGGTTTCGGAGCTCTGGCTCCCTCCCTTCCTGTTTTTCTTCTTCAGCAAGGAAATACTGAATAATCTGTTCAGTACCAGGTGGACCGTGGATGTCAGAGAGTGGAAATAAAGGCAGCACAGTCCTGGAGGGACTTGTAAGCAGTTACTTATCACACAGGGGGATTGTGAGACTGAGAGACAGGGACACAGTGTTTTGGGGACCAGGAAGGAGGCTCTTGGTTTGACAAGAGATTCCAAGGAAGCTTCCTGGGAGAGAAGATGCTATGCTTGAACTCAGTCAAGCAAAGGACAAGGGAAGGCATGTGCAAGGCCGGAAAGGCTGGAAGGGTTTCATCTTGGCAAAGATGACAAGGGATTTGATCTAGCTGGAGCAGAAATGTCAGGGGCAGGGGGTGTCGAGGTCAGAGGCTGGAGAAGTAGAAGGGAGCCTGTTGTACAATAAGACTGCTGGGGAGATAGGAACAGAGATCTACTCACTCCAGATGGGGAACCTGTGATACACTGAAGTATAGATATCATCCAAGTCTAACTTAGTAAACCAAAGAGTTTTACTGGAGCCACTTAAGAGTGATGAGTTACTTAGAGGAGCAGGAATGACTCAAATACAGTTGTATCACCAAAATCTCACCCCAGCATGGATGACAGCTCACAAGAGCTGGGGACCTGGAGCCCACTGCACAGCCTGCAGGCAGCTGGACAGGCTGAAGAGTGTCCTTCAAGATAGGTTTGTTAGTTTGAGCCTCTTCTAGGCAGTTTGGCAGAAGTGATTTGTCTCTTTCTAGGCAACTCAGCTGGTCTGAGAGTATGTATCTGTAGTCCTTACTGCTTGGGGAGGGAGGGACCTAGAGAATCTCTTCAGTTTCAGGGACTTCCTGAAGCCTTTGAGTTACTAACTTTCTGAGCTTCTCTGTAAGATGGAATGTTTCACCCCCCCCCCCCCCTTTAACAGTTTGTATCACAACAAGCTTTGCTCTACAGTGGAAGGTTTAAGGTTTTAATCTCAGAGGAAACTGCTTCACAACAGAGCCAGACCTAAGGGCCTTGAAGAACACCTCAAGGAGGCTTTGATCTTGATTCTTTAAATTATAGGTCCCTTTAAAAACTGTAAACTAGAGAAGTGGTTTCCCTAGAGAAGGTAGGCAATGAAAACCTTTCTACTTATTGACCATGGTTTCATGAGAGTAAGTGCATTTGTTTATAGTCATTTGACAAAGATATGTGGCATCCCTACTATGTACCAAGCTCCATGCCAGGTCTGGAGCCAAGTGTTGTAAAGAGATCTTGAACTGACAGAGCAAACACTAAGGCAGGAAAGATAGGCCTCAAATACATTGTATAACCAAATTTGACAACCAGAGGGGACACACCCACAGGGGAGGGCAGTGTTCCAGAACTCACCTGTGATTGGTCAGTCTAGAGCTCCAGATTTGTGAGTGCCAAGGCAGTTGGTTCTCTCCCTTCAATAGACTGTCAATGTTAAGCTGGGTTGTTAAATAAGTGTGGAAGAAAAGGGAATATGGCTTTAGTAAGAGCACCTTAGGGGCCTTAGGAGATGGAGGGAGAAGAGGCAAACATAGACTTTCCAATGAGGCAAATTCATTGGGGGAAAGAAACCTCGGTAGCAACAGTGACTTCAAATGAGTCGTGAGATATTTGGCTTGCAGGACACATAAGCCAAGCGAGTTGTAGCTTTGAAACCATGCACCTTCCTGGGAGGTCATTCATGGCCGTTTTGTTTGACAACTACCTTGCAATTGGGTTTTATTCTACACTGCCCTGGGGATCTGAATGGTATAGGTTGTCTATTTCTTTATTTGTTCACACACAGCAAGCATGTGATGCCCCTTTTCTCCTCATCCCCTGCAGTTTGAAGAGAATATCATAGACATCTGCTTGGAGCTGCTAGAGAAGAGCCTGAACTTCCAGGTCGACCCATCCACAGATTGTGCCCTTCGGGGAAGCCCCGTCTACATCAGCAGAGTTGTGTGTGCCATGGTGAGGTCCCTGGTGTGCCCCGCCCAGGGAGGAAGGGATCTGTGTGAAGGGACCTCTGCCTTCTCATGGCTGCAATAGGAGAATGAGGAGTCAAAAGCCAGGGGCCTCTGAGAATGAGATTGCCAGCTGACTGTGGGAAATACGTTAGCGCAACTAAACCCTGGAATAGCTGGTATGGGCTGTTGTCTCTACTAACTGCAAGTTATGTGTTTTTGGTGTTTTTGGACAGAGCTGAATGTCACTGAGTTTGAGAATTATCTTGTCGCTTCTAGATTTCCTTGGTTCAAGTGTGTTTTTAGACTACTCAAAGCCAAGCTCCTGCTTTATAGAAAATTGAAATAGAATAATGAATTAAAACACATTTAAGTCAGAATAGCTTACCTCCCATCCTCAACTCTCTCCAGCAGGTCTGGAAAGTCTCAGGTAAAGTGAGGTCAAAGGTCTCTTCTGTGTCTCAGGCTGGTGGTCCTTCACAGCAGCAGCGCCCCCCCCCCATCACGTCCTGTGGAGGGATTAGATGTTTCTAATACTTCTCTACATGGTTTCTCTTCAGATAAACAGCAACGATGACAGCGGCGTGCTCAATGGCAACTGGAGTGAAAATTACATGGATGGTGTCAACCCCGCAGAATGGACTGGCAGTGTGGCCATCCTAAAGCAGTGGCATGCCACAGGCTGCCAACCCGTGCGCTATGGGCAATGCTGGGTCTTTGCAGCTGTCATGTGCACAGGTAGGAGGTGAGATGGGCTCCAGGGGGAGCTACAGCAGATGTGTGAGAGCCCTCAGAACCACTTTTGTCTCCGGTTCACATTTCCCACCAGGGGACATTTGGAAGGCAGCTGTTTCCTGCATAAATAGCTCATCACTGAGCACATCAGTTTAGACTTATTTCAGACAGTGGCTCTTAATTAGAAATCACACACATCAAGACTTATCACTCTCTGAGTTCACGCAACACAACAAAATATTCCCATAAGAATGGGAATGGTTCAGGTCCAAGAGAGACTTGAGATGAAATGGTAAATGATTCCATAGCCCAAAGACCAAGTTAAGCTGTTTCTGGCTTAATGAAGATGTGGACACAGAAGGGAGATGAGCATTTGACCTGTAGGGCTGGAAAGAGGCTACCACAGTAGAATGGCCGTGACTTTGGAGTTGCCACAGGCTCAAAGGGAATTGGGGGTCTGACTCAGAACAGGGAGTTAGAGAATGCGGGGAGGTGGAAGATCAGTTTTTAGATAGGAATTAGAGATCACATTGACAGAAGAGAAACTAAAAGAATAAATGTGCCGGAGGAAGATAAGAGGGCGTTGGTCTGTGTGCAAGAGGGCAATAGATGGGGAGGGAATTTTAATAGAAGCGACATCTGGAAATGAGTCCCATGCAGGAGGTGGTGGGTGGAGCCTCCTGCCTTACCCTGCTTGTGGTCCCCACCCTCACTCTGTCCACTCTCATCCTCTTGTTATGCATGCCCGAGTCCTGAGTCCCCCGGAGTTGGTCTCAGTCATCACTCCTGCTAGCTAGGGAGAGGGCCCAAGTCAGGCTTTCACTCACAGGAAGCCAGTAGGAGGCAGGGAGGCAGAGCTGCAGCAACTTGGTGTTTATTGAAGGCCGGTTACATAGAAATTGCCCGAGACAGCCATGTATTCCAGACCAGACTCGGGACAGAGTGTGAAAGCCAGAGAGGCTGCTGAGTGTGCAGCATCAGGCCTCAGTCCAAGGGCATGAGGAAATCTCTGTTGACACTGACAGAGTGTGACAGTGTTTTTAGAGTAGGCCACTGCTGCAGCCTTTAGCTGGTGTCTGCCTGTTCTGCTGCTGCAGATCCGGATGGATGCTTCAAGGGCTCAGTGATAAGATGTAAATAATTCAACAGCTTTGATGCCAAAAGATGAGGGGTTTAGGGTGATGTGGGGGGGTCTGAATCACCCGGAAGGCAGATGCAAGTCTGCCTGGGCAGAAAACTGGGCAGAGTGACTCAAAACTCCAGTCCCAGCACTCAGGATGATGCAGGAGGATCACTTTACATTCAAGTTTATCCTGGGCTATATAAGGAATTCTAGGCCAGCCTGAATGACAGAGTGAGCTACACACACACACACACACACACACACACACACTGAAAGGGCAGAATGGATCTGGTGTAAGATGAAAAGGGAAACTTCCAGGTGTGGAAAAACTGAGTTAGTGTGCAGAGGAGTGAGCTGGGTTTGGGAGTGGCTGACTGGAATAGGTGATGAAAGAGATGGAGACAGTGGATGAAGGTTACGCAATGACAGCAGGGCAATTAAAGTGTCTGTGAGGATCATGGCCTTCCAGTGACCTTGCCAACAAAGAGTTAGGCAATGATCAAATGTGGCCCACTCCAGCTTTCTCATAAAGGGCCACCCTGTCATATATCAGTAAATATATTAGTCCAAAAAGCTAATCTCTTCACCCAACAACACACAGCGGAGTCTTTCTGTGCTAGATGCTGTGTTCCAGCTATTCTTGGACACAAAGATGGAAAAGACCCAGACATTGTGGTTCCTCACCAAAGTGAAAGATAAGGGTTTAGCCAAAGTAATTATGGCAACATAGCTGCCAACTCATGTCTTAGGCAGTTATTATTGCTCCATAACTGCTATAGTGATAATGGGCATTTAACACAGTGCCAAGTACTGTGTCAAAGGCTTAGCAAAGGAGAGTAATAGTAAAGTATGTGTACTCTGGAGGCAGACTCCTTGGGGTTTCTGCAGTCCCTTTATCCATAGAGAACACATTCCAAGACCTCCCCAAAGAAGCCTGCAACCCTGCTAGTACCAAAGTCTATTTATATATACTCTGTGTTTTCTTATACATATACACCTATAATAAAGTTTATTAATTAGGCACAGCAAGAAATTGGTAACAATAACTAAAATAACTCAGGACAGTTATAACATTACCCCATAATTAAATTGCCAACATTATTACTCTTGAACTTTGGGCAATTATTAAACAAAATGAGGGCCACTTGAACCCAGAACTGCACTAACATGGCAGATGGTCTGATAACCCAGAAGGTGACTAACAGGCAGGTGGTGTATATAGCACGAACTCTTTGGACAGAGAGATGATTCATGTTGTTGGTAGGACAGCTGAGAGATCATCATGATGCTCAAAACAATGCAAGATTTAAAAGCCAAGAAATGTTTATTTCTGCAATTTCTATTTAATACTATCATTCTGTGATTGACTGGAGGGTAACTGAAACCAGAGAAATTGATATATATGAATTATGAATATAGATACTAACACTGCTATCAACTATCTGACTAACTTCAGGTAAGTCACTTGTGTCTCAGCTTGCTAAGATATTTGGTGAGGAAATGAATGGTACATGAGGCCTTAGGCTTATTAGCCATATAGAAGGTGGTTTATGCTATTTTAGAAATTAGTTAATAAAATTTTCTCTAAGAAATTATGCAAATTATCATGTGAGAGGCCCAGAGTGCTTCATCCATTGCATCTAGTCTTTCCACTGACTGCTATTTACTTTATTCATTTTAATTTTATTTGTGAACATTTGATGCACAATATATGGCATGTTCTTAACCATACTCGCTCTCCTCACCTCTCCTGGTTTTCCTGTCATCCCCTTCCTCTTCTGCAGTGGTCACACTTCTGTTTTCCTGCTCTCTCTCTCTCTCTCTCTCTCTCTCTCTCTCTCTCTCTCTCTCTCTCTGTGTGTGTGTGTGTGTGTGTGTGTGTGTATGCATTCAGGCATCTGTATTAAGCTCCATGTGTACGAGAAAGCTAAGAGAAGCCATACAATATTTGTCTTTCTGGGGCTACTTTATTTTCAACTCTGTCCATTTGTCCAAAAGTGACAATTTCTTTATTTGCCAAGAGTTATTGAAAGGACTATGTGAGCTGACAGTGTCTTGCTAGAGTGTGCATTCAGTATTAGCTAATGGTGTCTTGGTTGGTTCCCCCTAAATGACTTTATGGTCTTTCATCCTCTCCATCTACCAGATCAAATGGAGTGGAAAAGCTAGTCTCCCCTTCCATTCAGCTTTCACCGCAGGCCATGGTCTAACTCACAGGCTGTACTGTCCAGCAGCTGCGTTTACCTAGTGCCCTGTGTACTTCCTACTGATGCCGGGCTCTCTCACTGTTTCTGATCCTCCCACCACCTGTGTGGTGTGTACGTGTGTGTATGCATTCAGGCATCTGTATTAAGCTCCATGTGTACGAGAAAGCTAAGAGAAGCCATACAATATTTGTCTTTCTGGGGCTACTTTATTTTCAACTCTGTCCATTTGTCCAAAAGTTACAGCTGTCTCACAGATGAAGCTTACTGTGACCACATGACTTTTAAATGGTCAGAAATACATTCTTTTGTTTTGCTTGAGACAGGGTGTCTCTATGTAGCTGAGGCTGTCCTGGAATTTGCTATGTATACCAGGCTGGCCTCAAACTCAAGAAGATATGCTTGTCTCTGCCTTTCAAGTGCTGGGATTAAAGGTGTGTTCCACCATACTAGACACACAAGAAATACATTCTTAAGCTGGAGGATGTAGCTCCTTGACAGAATCTTAGTTTAGCATGCTTGTATCCCTAACGTAGTGGACAGTACAACAAAAAAAAGAGTGTATTCTCCCCTCTACAGCCCTCGGACCCACTGTTGTCTTTTTGACTGTCAAATTTGACCTTAATTACCTATAGGAAAATCACAAAGGGAGGCTTTGTGTTCAACAAAGGTATTTATAGTTTTTTTTTTTTTTTTCTGCAAGGAGTTTTCTTTGGCATCCATTTGTAGGTGGTTACTTGGTAACTAGACAGAAATTCCTGGCCCTCCCTTCTGTGCTCAGTGCCAGCCTCCAGAGAGCTCTAGAACATCGGGTGCTTTCTTTTTATGGCTTCTACTTTAGATAAGACTGGAGCCCTTGAGTTGGGGCTGAGATACCGTACACTAGAGTAGGGGATCAGAGGACCAGAGACAGTGGAGTTCTGCTATTTGAAAACTCCCCCCAGAAGCCAGATGGTTATGTGGTTCCACACACAGGCTGTGCCCAGAACAGGCAGGTGCAGACAAAGAGCATCCATCCGTGGTTGCTTAGGACGGAGGAGCACAGAGTAGCCAGGAATGTCTGCTAGTGGGTAGATGTGTTTTGTTTTGTGCTATTATTGTTGCTTTTGAGACTCACTTTGTAGCTCAGGGATTCCTCACCTCCTCTTCTTCCTCCTCTTTCTCATCTTTCTCCTCCTCCTCTTCTTCTTCCTCCTCCTCTTCCTCCTCTTCTTTCTCTTCCTCCTCTTCTTCCTTTTCCTCCTCCTCCCTCAGCCTCCCAAGTGCTGGGCTTACATCCATGCCACCACACCAGGCTTCAGCAGGCTTTCATTCTGGAGTGATAATGAAAATGTTCTAGAATGAAATAGTTTGAGTTGTTGCACAATTTGTCCAAATAGCACAAACTAATGAACTGTACATCTGACAAAGGTGAACTGTAGAATATGAGTTAAGAAAGTTGCTTGAGGAAAATCCAGGCATCTTGGAAATAGGCCTGCCCTGCTTTATCCCATACCAAAATGAGCTTAGGGTAAGTGAGGAAGCAGTGGCCCGGACAAAAAGACACTAAAAGGTAACTGGTCTGTGGGGTTTATCCTTTCCTATATAAAATGAAGCTCTCAGCTTCGGGTGAGAACACCACAGTGAGAACACCAGGCAGGAACCAATGTAAGAGATGTGGACTGGGAACTGGATGCTCCCCTCTCCAACCATAGTAACTACACTTGTATGTCTTTCATTGACTGGATTCTACCTTGAAAATACTTGCAGTAGCGTCTTCTATTTTAAGCTTTTGATCCCCTCCCAGCTCTATGCTTTTTAAGATACATTCTAACTTAACTGTGTAGTGGTCTCCACAAAGTACCTCATCATCATTTCATGCTGAGGGCCTGCCTGGGTCTTTAGGGAATGGTACTAGGTGGGGTACAGCATCAAAGAAGGCTAAAGACTGATGATTCCTGGCCTTATAATATTATTTATGCTTTAATAAGCTCTGGTTTCTTACTCTAACTCTCTTACTATTTGTGCTTTAATAAGTGCTGATTTCCTTTCTCTTTCCCGCAAGGACCTTTCACTGGCCAGCAAAGAGGCTTGGACTGATTAACTCTTTGTAAACCAGAGAGAAAAGAAAGGAAAAGAATTAAAATCTCTTACACAAGCATATGCATGCGCGTGCATGCACACACACACACACACTTTGGTTGGGTCTGACCACCTGTGTCATCAACTCCATAAGTGTTCACACATACTTACATACATACACACATACTTACACACATATGTATAGACAGACATATAGACATTTGGTGGATGGGGCAGAGTCCCCAAAGCCACACACATACATTTGGTAGGTGGATGGGGCAGAGCCCCAGGTGCCACAGTTTCTTTCCTCTGGCCTTCTTAGACCTTCTTAGACAAGAGTTCTTAGAAAATTATCTCATAGATAAAATGTTACACAAAGGGTGAGCTACAGAAGGATGTCAATAGTGAGTTCAAAGCAGTGTTTCATTCTTTAAGCTCATTATAAGTTCAAAGCCACAGTTTCACATGGCCTTGCTTTATTATAGTGAACACATGTGGCTTCACCTTTGGACCTGACCTAGAATGGATGTTTTTCCTTGATCACAGATTTGTCTCAAGCCTCATTCTCTCCTTAGTGCAATTTATAAAACCCCATTGTGTTTCTTATTATGCAGCCTCTACTTAATATTCTATAAGGAATGGGCACATTCTATTATTTTTCTCTTTTCTTTCTTTCTTTATTCATTTTACTTGACACAGTTGCTCTAAGGCCCCCAAAAGGTCCTCACAATTCAAATTTTCTTGCTATATTAAATAAATGTTGTAGTTAAAGGAGCATCCATACAGTAAAAAAGCTAAAACCTTCAATTCCTTATAGAAAAAAAATGATTCTAAGTTCTAGAAACTTTCAAGTGTTTTAAAATAGCAACGTAAAATGAGCATGTGTTCTTTTCTATTTTTATACAAGCATGCACTAAAATCCTGTTCTTTTTCTTGTGTTAATACAATGAAGCCTTGTGAAATTTAAACCAAACCCAATCTTTTTTTCTTTTCTTTTTTTTTTTTAAACTTTATTATATCTTTCTGGCAAAACAACTAAAACCATCTCTTAAAACTTTCTCCCTAAAATTATTTGAATCAAATCAAGAATTCTATAAAATAATTAATTCATCTAAACAGCATTCATTCATGAACGTTCATGATAGGAGCTGATTTCAAAACAACCCCTGTTCTCACTCTTTTTACTGAGTTCTAAGTCTCCAAGAAAGGACCTTGTCCACTGGCTTTATGCTTTATTTCTTCCCGACTTTTCTTTGATTACTGTCTAGACTTGCACAATACCCTGGCTGGAACACTTACCTACCGTTATTTTCCATTGATTTATGAGCATAGAAATGGTATGGAATGTTCCTTTGTAGTGTTGTTGGTTAACACGTGACACTGATTTGGAAAGCTGTCTGGCACATAGCTTTACACAAGCATTAGCTGTCATAATTGGGATACTGTTCTAGTCTTTGCATCTTGGGCTCCAGTGATTTGGCTGGATCTTTAAAGATCTCTCCATCCATCTCCCAAACATCAATTCCATATCCTCCCTATCACCCTTCCCCTGACTTGTTTTCTTCCTCTATTTCTTGAAGTATTTAGGGTTGCAGTTGGTCACATTCCTTTCTTCGCAGGTCTGCTTCCAGCCTCTCTTTTACAAATCATCGTTACCTTTTTCCTTTTATCCAACAACTCACATTCATTGAGTCTCTACCCACAAAATGTTTGAATAAATTGTTCACTCCCAGTTTATGACCTTTAGTTACCAGATAGTGGCCTCATTCCTAACCTAGGAGGAATGTTTTCCTTGATCATAAATTTGTTCCAAGCCTGCTTTCTTTTCTGAGTGCAATTAGCCTGTGACATGTGGTTAACAGGGCTCTATTTGCAGCTTTTATTCTATAGTAGGCTTGAGCTTACTTGTATCAATTTAGGAGTTCTATAAAATTATTATCAGGTATTACAAAATCATCAATTCATCATACAACATTACTACATGAAAGTACATCTTCATATTAATTCTGCAGAAGATCTGCCCAATAAGATGGGCTGATACTCAGGGATCATTAGGCTATGTAATAGTGACAGGAAAGGTATATCAGCAACAAGAAGCAATCCTGGGATAAAGTCTCTGAGATGCTCACCCATGTCAGTCATGCAAAGCAGTGAGCCATCTTCAGAAAACTCATTTGCTTGCTATGACTTTTCTAGATGGCTTCTGACAATTATTGAACTGAATGTATTTTACCCATTAAAGGCTTTTGCTGTGTATACAATAAGGTTTTTGCATATCAATTTGAGCCTTTGGAGAATTCCTTTTAGCTTTGTTTTGATGGTTCTAGAACAGTCTTTATGTTTGTTCTAGTTTGTGCTAGTAGGTCATGACTCTTCAAAGAATGCTCCTAAAGGATCCATGTAGCATGAGGCCTCCATTGGGTTACTTCACCTGGGCTTCTGGAACTTTGTTCCCACACTGAAGGGCCTCCTCTGCAGAGCCTGGGAGAACACTCTTCAGATCTGTCTCTCTTCTGTCCTATGCTACCCCACAAGTTCTAGCCACCTTTGCTTCCCTGAATTGTGAGCTCATCCCTTGAACTCCTGGGGGCTGTTTGGGTCCATTCTCCTTGTCTTACAGCCTGGAAGCTGCTTGGAGGATGTGCCTCAGTTGGGATGTCTGATATCTTTCTCATGATTGAGTTATGTGATTGCCTTCAGGAGAGGAAGACCAAAAAGGTATAGCACCATTGTCATAACATCCACCAAGGGACCATGTCACCCAACAGTGCTGTTGACCACTGTTAATGCTGACCTTGATACCTAGCCTTGATGGTTTGCTTTTGTAGGTACAAGGTGGCAGGAGTAGGATTACAACTTTTTCTGTACAATTTGTTTTCACAAACCAGCATACAATATAGAACTATATATTAGGCCTGGTTATTGTGTCTTGTTTTGTCTCATTTAATCTAGAATAGATTTGTTTCTGAATATGTTGAAAGCCCTAAGACATTCTCCTGCAATACCCCACTTTTGTATTCACCTGAGGGCTTCACCATACTGTTGGTCATCTTGTGCCTCTGTACTTTGTTTTGTCATCAGAAGTGTCAAATTAAACAGTTTGGGCTCAGGACTGTTCTTTTCTGGTGCTGGTCCCTGAATCTAGAGCTATGTGCTTGCTAAGCAGACATTATATCTGAGCTACAGCTGTGTCAAGAAGAGGCAGCTCCTTTGCAAGCAGACTTATGATTTTCCACATGCACAGAAGGGGATGGAGTTTCTTTTCTGTATTGATCTAGATGACTGACTTCTATGTGGACAGAGGGAGCAGACAAGAGCATGCTTACCATGACAGAAGGAGCTCAATGATCATGATTTACTCTGAAATAGCCCATCTTCCTATCAAAAAATAATTTTGCAGG
The DNA here is from genome assembly GCF_011762505.2 of Arvicanthis niloticus. Taxonomy (NCBI): domain Eukaryota; kingdom Metazoa; phylum Chordata; class Mammalia; order Rodentia; family Muridae; genus Arvicanthis; species Arvicanthis niloticus. The sequence continues at coordinate 92,281,515 of NC_047659.1, read as the reverse complement.
CTGGAGAGATGGCTCAGGGTTTAAGAGCATTTGATGCCCTTCAGAGTTTGATTCTTAGCCCCATATGTTGAATCAAATCACCTTTAACTCCAGTTCCAGGGAATCCAAAGTATTCTTCTGGCCTCCTTGAGGACCAGACAGAGAGGTGATACACATCCATACATGCAGTTAAACAATAACACACATAAAAAACTTTAAATTAAATTCTTAAATTTGAAAAAAAAAATTGGGAAGTTGGAAAAATGGTGCAGCAGTTAACGGTACTTACTGTACAGACCTGAGGGTCAGAGCGTGGCTCCCAGTGCCCACATTAGAAGCCAGATATGTCCCATACACTCCTATAACCCCCGATCTGAGCAAACTTTGAGAAAAGAGGGTTACTGGGGCTTGTTAGCTTCCAGCCTAGCTGAGAAATGTGATCCCCAGGCTCAGGGAGAGACCCTGCCTTGAAACATAGGCAGAGAGTGAGGATACCCAACACCCTTTCTAGACTCTACACATGTGTACAGGCATGCATATGTACACACAGACCTACATGCATATAGGCACATAACACGTGCTTGTTTTACACACACACACACACACACACACACACACATACACGTAAACAAGGAAATAAAAATAGTCATTTGGTAGGGTGTGGTCCTAATACAAGGCTAGAAGGCTGAAGTAGTAACAAAAGATGGATTACATGCCTTTACATTTAATAGACACCACGGAGAGCTACACATGCCGCAGTTTCAGTTACTTAAAAGGTGAACACAGGATGTGAACATTTAAGCTCAATATTTAGAAGCCGGTCAGGTAACAGATTCTATGGTAACAAAGCAAGCAATGAGACACACAAACAAACAAACAAACAAAAAAAACCAAACAAAACAACAGTAACAAACAAGCTACTCAAAAATCCAGAATAAGTAAGGAAACAAATATGAATTCCTTCCATTCCCATTGTCAGTGAATGAGATTAGGTAAGTGAAGACCTCAAGACAGTGTTATTTGAAAGGCCTAAAGCTGCACAATTACTGTGGTTATAAAAGATAGTTGGCTACGTGAGGGAGGGGTTGGGAGTAGTATTTTACCATTCGGTAACTAAGCACATCTAGATAGAAAGAAAAAGTGACAAAGGGTGACATAGGTTATCACATGTAAGTGTAATCATTTCGCTGCTTCATATAAGCTTTAACTGTAACTCTTAGTAGTGCAAAGAGTGTGCTGGAATATACATCAGGAATTCTGAAGCCCCTTCCTAATTGAAACCCTATCCACTTTTGCCCAATTACCATTGTCGAGCATGCAGGCGTGTGTGTGTGTGTGTGTGTGTGTGTGTGTGTGTGTACACACTAATAAATGCCCATGTGGTCTCTCTTTTATAAGAGATTCATGTCCCACAACTTTGTCACTGAAAGAGTCTCTTGAATGTCATGTCAGATCCTGAGTCACCAGAACTGATAGTCTGCAGGCAACCTTGTTCACAGGCTGAAGACAATTAATTAAACAGAAAGCAAACGAACATGGGTTTTGTTCACGACATTGTGTTAGGAATGAAGAAACACAAGTGAAATATCTGATGGAAGCCTTGCTTTGAGGTTACTTGTAATCTGGCCAATGAGATAAGATAGAGATGGTAAATTACAGAGAGCTTAATCTAGTGCTAAAATGTGTAGGCGACTGGAATTCTGTTGACAGTGCATGTAGGAGGCTAACGTGACCCAGAGTAGTCAGAGAAACTTCAAAGATGAATGCGCGTTGAGATCACAGGTGCCTGGGGTGCCCCGAGAGGTGGCAAGGGTGGAACTTGTAGTTAGAGCAAGGAAGGGATTAGGAAAACATGAGCCCAAGTCCTGGCCTGATGCTCCTCTCCCTGTGATGTCACTGCTCCACGCTTCAGGTGTGTCATCTTGTGCTTCGTGTTCTATATCAGCAACTCTTCTTGCCTGCATGGTGGCTCACATCTATAATGCCTAAAATGTCAGCACTCAGGAGGCTGAGGCAGGAGGATAGCTGGAGGAGTAAGGTCAGCCTGGGCTATAGAGTGAGATTCTGGCTCAAAACCAACTTCTTTACCCCAACAAAAATGAAATAAAATAAGGAGGCAGAGCTGTAGCATAGTGGTAGAACACTTGCCCAGATGGGTGAAATCCTGGATTTGATCCCTAGCTCCACAGGAAGAAGAAAAGTGCTTGCCCAGGATTCCTGATTTGAATCTTGTGCCTATTTGGAGACCTCACTATTACTAAACATCTATAATTGAACTGTCTTTTAGCCTTTCCAATATGCCTGTCTAACCAAGGATATCATCATTACTGTAGGTGTTGGCCATTAGGGTAAGCACAGTATAAGCATTTTCTCACTTAATCTACCTAGAATCCTATGTTTTTCTCAACTTTAATGATGACATACCTTAAGCTTAAGGAGGTGAGGTCACATGACAAGGAGAAGAAAGACAGGCCAGGACTTAGACCCATAAAAGAAGGCCCAGGGCTGCAGATCAGTGATAGAGCACATGCCTAATGTATATAAAGCTCTGAGCTTAGTTCCCAGCACTACAACAAGACGAGGAGGAGGAGGAGGAGGAGGAAGGGAAGGAAGAAGATGAGGAGAACAGCCCTGGATTTGTCTCCAGTACCACAAAGAGTAAAGATTGGATTTGGTGACACATATCTGTAAAATCAAGACAACCCTAAAGAGCCTAAACTAAATTCTATAAGCAATAAAACATCCAATCTGAAAGTGTGAACACGTTCTAGATTGATAACAGCATGTGTGGTAAGCCTCTACAAACATTTGGTATTTTACTCAGTCAGAAGAAAAGGAGGAAGAACTATTATTACCCTTCTGTGGCTTCATTCTGTCTCACTGTAATAACCTGCCCTCCTTTCTCAGTCCTTTCATAGGCCACGATAAGTTCAAGCAGGAATGTGTTGGTGTAAATCCTTCACTGTGCTCTATAGACAGGCGAGTCTGGTGCCCGTGTATAGCATAGTCATTGTGACAGTGTGTGTTCAAGTCAGAAATCATTAGAGTAGGTATCATCCATCCACCTACCCACCCATCAGGCCACAACTACCAAGAGTTGATGTCAGCACTGACACCTCGAGTAGCCGTGACTGGATTCATCAGTCAGAGCAGAAAAGGGAGGAGGCTGCTTTCTTGCTCTTTGCCAGCTGCCCTGCCTTGGCGTGTTCTCTTGCTGCCGTGAGTGGCATCTGCCTTCCTGACCACACTTTTAGCATATGTGTGCCCACACAGCACTCCAGTCTTGCCACACTTCAATCCTGAGTTTCTTCAGTGGCAGCTTTCCTTCCACCACTTCTTCTCTGAGAGTGTCCTGTGTAACCTCCATCTTCTACCCAGCTATCAGGACTGCCCACTGCTTGCCCTAGTTTGTCTGTTTGTTTATTTTGTTTTGTTTTGTTTTGTTTTTTTGGCTGTGTTCAGATCTGGCCACTCAAGGGAGAATTCAAGATTTCCTTTTGGGCTTCTCTCCTCCCCAAACCAAGTCACATCCAGGTGTGACTCTCTTTCCTGACCTAGAGAGGCCTATGTCAACCTACTAAGAAGGAGCCTAGCCAAGACTGCTGGCTTAAACCTGTCATCTCAGCTACTTCAGAGGCTGAAGCAGAATGACCACAGACTCAAGGCTTGCCAGGGATACATAATGAGTATGAGGTCAACTTGAGTACCTTAACATGACACTGTCTCAGCATTGAACCAGAAGAAGCAGCCTGAACTCAGTGATAAAGTAGTTGCCTACCATGTGCAAGACCCTGAGTTCAGTCTCCAGCGCCACAAAAAAATAATGAGAAAGGTTGTGTCGGGCTTAGCCGAACATAGCTGTAAACTCAAGGCCAGCCCAGGCTATATAATAAGATGCTGTCTAAAAACGAAAAAAGGCCTAAACTAAAATCTATTTAAAAACTAGGTATACAAACTTTACAAATATCTGTTTTTTACTTAGTCATTTTGCCTCTTGGGATCTGTCTCAAGGAATAAGAAGGGATTGATCTGCAAAGATATCCATCACCTTTACTTACTATAGGAAAAATATTGGAAGCCCACTAAGTTTCAAAAAATAAGTAGCACTAGAAACATAATATAGAAATACAGCAAATATAGAATAACCTGAGAAGGTGTGTGGGATGTGTAGAACCCTTGATTGCTTGCACCGTGAGTATGCTACTGAGGGGTGGGCTTAGAGACGAGGCCACAGCTTGGATGAGAGCCCTGTGTCTTGCTAGTTGTATGACTCAGCTCAAGGTAGCTCATTGTTCTTAGCCTCTGTCACCAGGATGAAAATAATTATAGCAGGTATTACCCAGAGTTCTCTTGAAGATAGTGAAGGTGAATCAGGCAGCATGTAGCCTCACTGCTGGATACAAGCAATTATTATTAGTCCTGAGCTGGGCAGGTCAACACTGCTGGGCACCAGGGGACAGGCATCCTTAGAGTAATCAGTGCTGAACAGGGACAAGGGGTCATTTAAAGAGCACAGAATGGGGCTGCAGAGGAAAACAGTAAAAGAAGTTAGCTAGCTGAGGAAATGGGCACCCCTTGGGAATAAGGACAACAATCTACCTCTTTCCAGGAATGTTTTGTATCAGGTACACATTCACTTTTCTAAGCCAAGTTAAACAGACATCCTCTTTTTACTGCTTGATCTAGGATGCTTTTCTGGAGAGGCTTCCGACATAATAATGCCAAGAATAAAAGGGAACTCTAAGCTATAGAAACCCTTGCCCGACAATCCAATGATCTCTGCAATAATTCTCATGACAAGAAGCAGAATCTCAGCTGTTTGTTTAAAAATGGAAGATTTGAGGCCAGGACAGGAGTGAGGTGGAGTCTGGTCTCTGAGTCTTGCCAACAGAGAGCTATTTCTGCCCCACCCTGCTGGCATAAACAGCAGATATGACAATATGCCAGAGACTTCTCCTGGCTCCAGCAAAGCTTGTCAGATCAGCCAGGAACCTAACCTTTACCATAGTCATCCCTTGAGCTCAGGAAATGGGAAGAAATATGGAATTGCCATCAGCCCAAGCACTTCTTATGTGGTCCTGCAGTTACCAAATGGATGCTTTCACTAGATCCAGGAAGCCCACTGTATATTTTCAGGATTGACAGAACACTGGTGGTCTGTTGCAGTAATTCTCCAACACCAATAAGCCCATGTAAAAAAATACACAACCCAATTATTATATTTATAAGCTGTATGGCTAGACTGGGCAGATCTACCACTGCACTAATCTATTCCCCAGCTATGAGATCCCTTGCTACTTGAGGCTTCTCCAGGCCATGTGGTTCTGTTCCATCTTTCTTCCACCTCCTTTTCCTCTGTCCTTCTTCCTCTGTTGTCCCCTACCCTTCCCGAGAGCTTGTGATTGGATGGTGAAAGGGAAAGGTGGGACTGGAGGTTCACATGAAATCACCTGAGTACATGATCCTCTTCTTGTTGGGTGTAGCCCGTCTTGAAGCAGAATTAATATCAGAATACAAAGAACACCAGGACAACCCCAACAGTGGTCTCTCTGTCTTTCCACAGTGATGAGGTGCCTGGGGATTCCCACCCGTGTGATCACCAACTTTGACTCTGGCCATGACACTGATGGGAATCTGATCATTGATGAGTATTACGACAACACAGGCAGGATTTTGGAGAACATGAAGAAGGACACCGTCTGGTGAGAGCTAACCTCTCAGTCTTAGACCACAGATCTGAGCCAAAACCACCACAAGCTTCCGCAGGGCAGGACTGTGCTCATAGCCTATGCCCCTCGCCCCATCCTCCTGCTTCCTATCCTGGGGCTGAAACAAAATAGAAAACAGCTATGGTTTTAGAATCCTCACATCATTAAAACTGTTGGACTGGGGTTGGGGGTCCTTCTTTGTCACCTCCTTCTTTTAATCGCCGAAGGGTCTGACCACAGAGGCTTGACATCTCACTTGTAGACATGGTGAAGACTAGGGCTACAAGTCTATGGGACACAATGCTTGCAGGTGTATACATATGGAGACAGACAGTGAGGCAGAGAGTGAGGAAAGGGGCCATGAGGCCTCCTTTGAGAGAGCCTAAAGGAGTTTTTAGTCAACTGGAAGCCTTCACTTAGTTCACACAATTAGGAGGAATGGTCTTTTCTGCAGGCAACTAGAGGCTCACAGGAGGAAGGTCTGTCACTTCTCCCAATAGATGCTTAAGCCCTGTGAGTCTTTCTGTGGCCAGTTTACTTGCTTATCCTTGGTCTAGAAAGAAAACAAGCAGCGTAGCCTGTGCCTTCTCTGTGCTAACACTGACTACCCCTGGCTTCTTCCTCAGGAATTTCCATGTGTGGAATGAGTGCTGGATGGCACGCAAGGACCTCCCTCCTGGATATGGAGGCTGGCAGGTGCTTGATGCTACCCCTCAGGAAACCAGCAATGGTGAGGCTCCCATGAGAGAAGTCAGGGCCCACTCCCACAGAGCTGCCCCAGCTCCTGCGTGGCACAGCTCATACCACCCACCAAAGCTTTCCTTTCTGTTCTCCTTCAGGTCTCTACTGCTGTGGCCCTGCTTCTGTCAAAGCCATCAAAGAGGGAGAAGTTGACCTAAACTATGACACACGCTTTGCGTTTTCTATGGTGAATGCTGACTGCACGTCCTGGCTTGTCTATGGAGGAAAGGAGCAGAAACTTCACCAGGACACAGCTACTGTTGGGAATTTTATCAGCACCAAGAGTATCCAGAGTGATGAGCGTGATGACATCACTGAGAGCTACAAGTATGAAGAAGGTACAGCTTTCCTGAGAGCCCAAGATCTAGGGTACCATCCCCATCATAGTCTGGAGAGTTAGAGGGCACGGATAGGGAAAGACCCAGGTCCACAGTCTCACTTCTCCAGTCCACCATTACCTCATGTCCTACAGGCCAGAGACCTCTCTCCAATATGTCCATACCTACTGGAGAGTTATTTACAGACATCCTGCCAACAGAGCAAACATCAGTTCTTCTAGCTTCCCTCAAAATTCAGCCTCCAGCTGAAGATGGCAGTCAACTTAGTAAACTTTCTTTTATTGGTTGATTTCTACCAATGAGTTATTTAACCTATCCTCTAATTCATTGTATTTGCTTGAATGCTCAGGAGACAGGCCAGATCGCCAGCTAGCACTCACACTTACATAGGGTCAATCGGTGTTCACACTTGTGGGGCCAGCAGGGCCAGAGGGTTATGCTGAGGTGACAGTCCTATCAGGGGGTTCTGATCCAAGCCAGCAAGGCCAAAGGAGAGACCATGTTGGTCAGGTGTAAATGTACTCCTAAGAAAGTTACTGCTAGACCAACATCTAGGAAGTCAAGTAAAGATCCAGCCATGAGGATCAGAATCAGGGTCTTAACTGCTGAGCCATTGATATGGCCCCTGCATGTATTTTGAAGCCAGATGGTGTAATACTTACTACTTTATATTTTTGTTCAAGGTAGCTTTACCTATTCCCGGTACCCTATGGCTCATGTCAATTTTTTTTTCTGTAGTTCAGTGAAAAATTCCATTTTATTTTGATAGGTAATCTGTTGACTATATAGATCACTTTGGGTTATGTGGACACCTTTGGCCACTTGCTTCATTTTTACTATTTCACAGTTGGAGCAAACAAAGTATAAACAAGGCTTATTTTACATGAATATATTAACTGGATTTTTATCAAATGAATAGGGAATTCTATTTAAATAACCATCTCCTCTTTTTGAACTTAGTATAGGAACAAACCACAGTGAATCTTGATGCATCATCTAGGGGCTGTGAAGCATAAGAGGTGGACCAGGTGTCAGGTTACATATCACACACATACTGTTGAGCCCCTCATTCTCAGACCATAGGGTCTGATGGGACAGATATGCACTCTATCACTTCCCAGGAGAAGCAATGGGAAAGGAGAGGAAAGGGGGAACTAATTTCTAGAAATTAGCAGTGCTCCCAGCTCTGCTTCTGATACCACCAATCCCTGGAATCTCGTACAACTTTCAAAGCCGGAGGCCAAGGAAGGAACAAGAAAGAACAAGGGCAACTGGAAAAGTGTGACTGAGGCCAAAGCCTGACTGAGATAGTGGCCTTTCAGGGCCACAGACATCAGGGGAAGCAATGAGAATATGGCCTGGCAGGGCCCTTGGGAGAGACATGACTAGTCTGATGAGTCCATGAAGTAGAGTACAAATCCACCACACTGAGTAGCCTCTGTGGGAAGAACGCAGCACTGTGGGAGCTTGGGAAGCTGGGAGGTATTTCTCAGAGTCCAGGAGCCTGGAGACTACCCTTAAGGGCCCTCCCTGGCCTCCCTGGGTTCTGGGTACAGTCCTACTGGAGGCCCACAAAATGGGAGTAAGAGGCAGGGAAGTGGACAATGTCTACTGGGTCTTCTTGTCTTCTGTGGGGGACAGGATGAAGGTGAAGGATGCTCATGCACATGTAGACGTTAAGTTGGTTGCCTGGGTTGTAATAGGCACCAGCAGCTATTTTTGTGGCCTTGGCCCCAACTGCAGGAGTGGAGAAGATGGTGGGACCTCTGACCAGAGATTCCACTGGCTCTGGATAGGCAGGGGGTTTACAAATCCTATGACCCAATCCGTCATGGGGGAGGGGAACTAGAAATAACTCAGGTTGAGGAAAGTTGTGGGTATCCAGGGGCACATCCATTAGCTACCATAAAAGAAAAGCATAGGTGTCCTGTCCAACAGGGCATTAAACAGGGGTCCAGGGAAGTCACCTGAAAGACAGCGAGGAGGAAGTGGGGGGCGGGGGGGACAGGCAAAGACACAAAGAATGGTGATCTGTCTATAGTCTGATCAAATCGCCGATTTTACTTTTTTCACACAGGGCTTATCTACATAAAAAGGCAGTGGGGAAGGAGATGATGCAGGAGTGTAGGTGTTCAGGGGGAGTACAGATATCTTCCAGAACAGAGTGTCAGCTGGGTGAAGGTTCAGGGGACAGAACACTCCGCCTATGATTCACTTGTCCTAATCTAAGTTGGTACTATCCACCAAGGCTACCCAAGGTCTATGATTATTCAGGCTAGCAATTTTCCACCAAAGCTGCTTGTTTACAATAGCTGTTTCAGTGTTTTTCCACAGAGACCTAAGACTTCGTGTTAGCAGGCTGACTTAGGCCTATGGCTGATTTTAGGCCTTCAGTGTATAAGCAAAGCTGCCCCTGACACATAGGCTCTTCTGGGCTGTTGGAGTACCCATAGGTTATGTCTAGGGTCTTCACCTCTGGAGGCTTGAGATGCCACCTGGGGCATCTGCCCTCCAAACTCAGTAGCACTCCATGCTGTAGAGGTCAACTTACAAGAAGGGAAGCCTTCCCAGCTCTGTCCTGGGTCATCACTATTCTCTTAATGATGTTCCCATGGAACACTGGCTGCCTGATCTCATGGTCCTTCATCACATAAAGTGGCATCAAGAAGGACTGCATTCTCACATCAGAGAGAAAGACCATTAAGGGATAAGGTAGATATAAGGTAGATGGTACCTCTCTTGGTCCCTTTGAAGGCTCTTTGTACATTCTTCATGCCATTAAATGTAAGAGCCACATGATCATAGGACATTAGGATACTCTTAGTGCTGCTTAGGGTCACTCCCACGCCTGAGTGATTCTTGTTGAACGCCATAGTCTCTGACTGGGGTCTTAGTGTGGGTATTAGCAATACCGATTCTTCTAGCCCATGCACATGAAATACTTTCCCACCTTTTGTATTCTTTTCAATTTCTTTCATCAGTATTTTATGATTTTCTTTATAGAAGTTTTTTACTTCTTTGATTCAATCCATTCTTAAGTATTGTTTTCTTCTCAAGGGACTAGATAAAAATTAGAACGCTTTCTTAATTTCTGTTCTGAAAATTGACTATTAGCATATAGCAGTGCAGGTGACTTTTTATAGATTTATTTTATTTTTATTTATGTGTATGTATGTGCAAATGTGTATGCGCATGTATGTGGGGGTTCCCTTGGAGACAAAAAGAAATTGTTCAATCCCTTAGAGCTGGAGTTACAGGTGGTTGGGATCACCCTGACAGGGTACTGGGAACTGAACTCTGGTCCTCTGTTTAGAGCACCAAGTATACTTAACTTTTAAGCCATTTTTCCAATCTCCCTGAAAATGATTTTTGCAAGTTGATTTTGCATTGTGTAATTTTGTTGATGGAGGTGATGAGGACAGTATAGTCAGCCAAGGCTTACCTCCAGGGTCAGCTTGGCCCATACTAATACTTTATCCTATCCTTCTAGGCTCCCTTCAAGAGAGACAGGTGTTTCTAAAGGCTCTGCAGAAGCTACAAGCTGGGAGGTCTCAAGGGCCTTACCAAGCAAACTCGAATCCCTTCAGCTCTGTGCCACCAGGGCAGGACAGTGCCAGGAGCCCCGACACACCTTCCCTTCGACCCACTGATGTCCTCCAGGTCTCTCTGAAGTTTGAGCTGCTGGACTCACCCAAAATGGGCCAAGACATAAACTTTGTCCTGTTGGCTGTCAACATGTCACCTCAGTTCAAGGATCTCAAACTCAACTTGAGTGCCCAGTCTCTGTTGCATGATGGCAGCCCCCTGGCCCCATTCTGGCAGGACACAGCATTCATCACACTGGTCCCTGAAGAAGGTACATATATAATTCTCCTATAGCCCCCCCCCTTCCTTTCCTACTTCTTTCTCCCTCCTTCCTTCCTCCTGCTGACCTGCTTTACTACCGCTGAGGAAAGTAGCCCGCTTATTGGTGAAAACCCGAGCTTTGGAGTCAACTAGACTTCGACTGGGACCTGAGAAAGACTGGGCAACCTATGTTATCTTTCTTAACTGCCATTTTCCCCTCCAAAAGGTTAGTTTCTACTTTAGCAAAACTTGGCATCCATTGTCTCCCTCTTCTCCATAGAAGAAGCGTCGGATCCAACTCTTTCTCACTACTCTCACCTCTCCCTCCTTGTCTTCACTCCCTAGAAAAGACCTACCCTTGCAAAATCCTCTACTCACAATACAGCCAGTATCTGTCGACAGACAAGCTAATCCGCATCAGTGCCCTGGGTGAAGAGAAGAACAGTCCTGAGAAAATCCTGGTGAACAAGATCATCACCTTGACTTTCCCTGGCATCATGATTAATGTAGGCAAAAAAAAAAAAAAAAAAAATGGTCTCTTACAAAAATGGTCCTGGGGTCCTGAGCTCTGGATGGGAGGCAGCTGGACCTGCTCAAGAGGATGTCCTTCCTTTGCTTCTTTTGTTTCCCTTGGAAGGGGGACAGCTTACTAAGGGGTCTTCACCTCTTGGTACTGTTGGAGGCCTTTTGTGTGGGCCCTTGAGCTGAAGCCAGGGCTTTCTTCCTGAGCTGGCCTTCCAAGGGCAAATGAGGAAAGAGTCCAGATGACATGATGGTAGCTCACTGGAGGGAAGTCCACCTCCAAGTCAGGTCAGATTTGATTTGCCATTTTCTGACCATGTGTCCTTGGGCAAACCTCCCGGGCATCTGCTTCTTGAAGTGTCAAAAGAGAATAGATGACAGGGCCTCTGTGACCTGAGTGGGAAGGGGTTGGGCTCTTTCTCTGCAGTGCTGTGTCCAGGGTGCTAACCCATCTCCTGGATTCCCACCAAGTGAGGCCATGAGCCCCCTTGACAGCAAGCACCTCACAGTCTCTAGTAGGCATAAACAGCATCTTAGCAAAGGGGCAAATACATGTTGAGAGAGACGAGAAGAGATGGGAGAGGCCTTGTGTTTCTGGGAGCAGCAAAGTATGAGAAGGCAAATGTACAAGAATCCCAAGGTCAGTAGGAGCTAAGTGGAAACCTGTCATGTAGATTCCCCAGTGCCCTCTCCAGGCTGATAAAAGACTCTTCTAGTGTGCTTCTCTGATGCTGTAACAAAACACTGACCAAAACCAACTAGGGAAGAAACTCATAGAATCAGAACCAAGAAGAAGTGCTGCTTACCGGTTCGCTCCCCATGGCTTGCTCTTCTACAATCAGTGTTTTGAGTTTTTTTCTTCTTTATTTAATTTATGTATGTGAATACACTGTCACTGTTCTCAGACACACCAGAAGAGGGCATCAGATCCCATTACAGATGGTTGTGAGCCACCATGTGGTTGCTGGGAATGGAACTCAGGACCTCTGGAAGAGTAGTCAGTGCTCTTAACTTCTGAGCCATCTCTCCAGCCTCTTTTACAATCAGAAACACCTGCCTAGGGGTGAACTAAGCCCTCCCACATCAATCAAGAAAATGCCACGACAGATGTGCCCACAGGCCAATATGGTGAAGGCAACTCCTCAATTGATGTCACCCCTCTTCCTAGATAATGCTAACTTTTATCAAGTTGACAAACACCAACCAGTCCAGGGACCAATGTCTCAGTGATGAACTTCTTGGTAGAAGGATGGGATAGGGAGGCACCTTTATCAATGGATACCATTTGGTACGTGGATGGAAGCCTGAGAGCATTTCTTGTGTCTGTTTCTTCTTACAGCTTCAACTCAAAATAATCCTTAGGCCAAAGTGGCATACTTGGGATGGTTTGTTCTGACACCTACAAACAGCCCTGTGCATTAGCATTCAGTGAACTGGGCGATGGTGACTAATCTCTGGTCTCTGCTCAGGTTCTAGGAGCTGCCTTTGTGAATCAGCCGCTCACCATCCAGGTGGTCTTTTCAAACCCACTCTCAGAGCCGGTAGAGGACTGTGTGCTGACCTTGGAAGGAAGTGGCCTCTTTAGGAAGCAGCAGAGAGTCCTGTAAGTGCTGGAGCACTCTGGAAGCACTCTGGGAGCACTCTCACTGTACCCTGCCTTTAGCATTTTCAGGCCCCTAGGCTGGACACAGGACTCTGGAAAACAGTCCAGGGAGTGACAGGAAAAGGGGTTTTCTGACATTCTCTGCTCTCTTTGCAGCATTGGAGTCCTCAAACCCCATCACAAAGCCAGCATCACTCTGAAGACTGTCCCGTTCAAGAGTGGCCAAAGGCAGATCCAAGCTAATCTCAGGAGCAACAGGTTTAAAGACATCAAGGGCTACAAGAACGTGTACGTAGACATTGGCTTATAAACTCTGAGACAGAGGCTGGAGAGTTGGCTCTGTGGTTGAAAGCGCAGCGTGTTGCTTTTGCAAAGGACTTGGGTTCAGTTTCCCAGAACCCACATGGTAGCTCACAATCATCTGTAACCCCAGTTTCAGGGGATCCAACCAGCATACATGGTACATATACATGCATGCAGAAAAAAAGAAAGACGTTCATATACATTAAGTAAAAAATAAATAAATCTGAAAATTTTAAAATTTTTATTTAAATTTATTTTAATTTAAATTTATTTAAAATAAACTGTGACATATGCCGGCAATATGGATTTTAAAATGAAGGTCTAACCAGATCATCAACATCAAGGGAGATGCCAGAGATATCGAGTTACTTGGTCTGTTTACACCACCGGGGATTCTATCTTACAGAAGTGAGATTTGGCACAGAGGTCAAGGGAAGACAGGCTTAGCAGCTCCCTATCACTTTGTTTCTGTAATGATGTCACAGCCAGGACAAACTCCATTCCCTGCCCTGCTCTCAGTCTTCACTTTCCCTTCAGAGCTCCTAAGGCCCTTCAGTTGCTAATGAGTTTCCTGTTGTTTCAAGGTCTGAGCCCATTCTCCAAGTATTTATTGGGTGTCCAGAGCACCTCACCACTCTGAGTATAGAGACAAGCAAAAGCCCTGGCATGCTGGAGGGAACATGGAAGACAGACACTGAACATCTCGACAGGTGCCCATCACAATGCAAAGGGCAAAGATCCCTGAGGTTTCTTATGCACATGTTTTGTCTCAGTTTCTTGGCAAAAAGAGAGAAAAATAAAATCCCGGGAGATCTCTCGCCTTGGCCTTCCCTTAACGACCATTATAACGTCGACATCATTTTTCAGTCCTCTCAGTCCCAGGGTCTCTGTCCAATGCATTTGTGTCCTTACAGGTCTGTTGGCTGGAGGTCAGGAGGTAAAAGCCAACTGAATAATGCAATGAGGTAGATATTTGGTGGGAACGAAATAGCCTCCTGGTGGCAGCATACGCTGAGGGTCACTCAAACCCTGCCCTCTTAGGATGCTACTACACACAGAACAACTTTGCACCTCCTTCCTTGTCCAGGACACTGCCAAAGAAAGACATGGTGCTGCTGCCCTGCAGGCACTGGCTACTGTGACTAAGACGGATGTCCTAGTGAATGTTCAGACATTAAAAAGAAGTTAACAACTTCCATTACACATAAACAAAAGGGTCAATGTCATTAATCAGAGGGAGAGAAAGGGTGTGGTGGGAATTTTTCTAGTAAGCTGATTGTCCTGTAGGAGAATCATCTGAGAACCAGGTGCTGGTGGCACAGCTGGAAGTAACCTACAATTATTTTATCCTATAATTATCACATGACAACAATAAGAAAGCATTTAAGGAAAACACCGTGGAGAGGCACACCTGAGAGTCGGCCACCTCTGAAGTACTGGGAGTTTTCAGCTGCCACATTCTCAAACGTGTCCATGAATCCTGTTGTTAATGCCACATTCATTAGCTCACTCAACAAATAGTGGCTGAGTTTCTTCTTCTAGGCACAAGCCCCAAGGCAGGCTGGCACTGAGTATACACGAACAAGCCCTAAGGCAGGCTGGCACTGAGTATATACGAGGAACCAGGGCAGGCACACAGGGAGCTCAAGCACAGGCATTGGAAAACTGTAAAATATGTGGGAGATTTTAAAAGACTTTTAATTTTTTATTTTAACATTTTTACGTTTATTTGTTTATTTAGTATGTGTGGGCATGTGTGTGCACATGAATGTCATAGCATGCATATGGCAGTCAGAGGGGGTTAGTTTTCTACTTCTACCACAGGACTCCTGAGTCATCAGGCTTGGCAGCAAGCACCCTTACCCACTGAGCCCTCTTACCTACCAAGGAAAATTTTAAGAGTACTGAGGACCATTACTGAGGTAACCAGAGTGTTGTAGGAGCACAAAGAGGGTGAACCAGCTCGGTTCAAACTGTAGATTAAGGACGCTTCCTGGCAGTGGTGGCGGTGGTGCACGCCTTTAATCCCAGCACTTGGGAGGCAGAGGCAGGCAGATTTCTGAGTTTGAGGCCAGCCTGGTCTATAGAGTGAGTTCCAGGACAGCCAGGGCTACACAGAAAATCCCTGTCTCGAAAAACCAAAACAAACAACAACAACAACAACAACAAAAAAAAAAAAAAAAAGAAAAAAAAAAAAAAGAAAAAGAAAGCTTCCTGGCTGGCTGGAGAGATGGCTCAGCAGTTAAGAGCACTGACTGCTCTTTTGGAGATCATGAGTTCAATTCCCAGCACCCACAGGGTGGTTCACAACCATCCGTAATGAGGTCCGATGCCCTCTTCTGGTGTGTTTAAAGACAGTGACAGTGTACTCACATACATAAAAATAAATAAATCTTTAGAAAGAAACAAAGAAAGAAAGGAAGCAAGCTTCCTGGAGGAAGTAACATACATTAGAAACTAAAATTCCAGGAGATGGTCAAAATTACACTGCAAGATCAGAAAGCAATGAGGCTGGGTGAAGCAGCCAGGAACTACAAACCGCTAGAGGATGGTTAGAGGTCAGAGTAGGAGGGAGCAACTAGCGGGAAAAATATGGGCCGAGTGATAGGTGATGAAAGTCTTCAGGTAGCCGACTAAGAAATGGGGCCAATACTGTAGAAGGCTTGTTTCTTCTCTATCCTGGAGCCCAGTCCTTGCCTGCCATGTTAGGGCTTGGAGCAGATTCTTTGCAGCACTGAGCAGACTTCATGTGAATTAACAAGTGCTAAGGATAGGTGCCCTGGTCAGCTGGAGTAGCTTGCAGTCCCCACCAGAGTCATTTATTTGAGTAAAGGCCTTCCCTAACCACAAAGGCTGTTTTTTCATTGGTTCATTTAACGTTCATTGAGTATCCCAGCCAGAGTGGGTACATGACTTACGCTGGGCAGATCAGACTCTTCTCAGAGGGTGAGGGAAGAGAGAAACCTAACCCACAGCCCATGCTTCTCAACTGTGGAAGAGAGAGTGCACATCACTGCTCACTGCTGCCAGGACCCCTCAGCCGCCCTGGCTTCTACCTTCTCCTGGTTCTGAGCCCAACTTTCCTTTTACCTCAGTCTAGGATATCCCTCATTCTCTGTTATTTTGGGCTACGTTGATAGAAAATGGTTTCCGTTGCTCGAAATCAAAAGACCATATGGTTCAGAGAGACTAGGTGACTTCTTCAATACACCCAGCAAAGTCTGACTCCAGAGGCCCACTGTGCCATCCTACCCAGTGCTTCTGGAGGTCTACCCTTTGGTCCTAAAAATGTCTGCTAATGCCATAAGCCAATCTAAAGGAAGTAGTAGAGGCCCCGTTTCCTCACACATCGTGAATAGCAAGAGAGTCTGAGACTGGCTGTGTGGGAAGGGCTGGCAGTGGCGACAGCTAGACCTTGTTGCCTGGGCTCTGCTGCTCTCTGATCTTTGGCCTAATAAACCCATTTCCCAGCCTTTCTTCAGCAGGTGAGCACTCACATGCAATATGTAACTCCTCTGTACCAACTCTGAGGCTTCACTTTCTAGTATCCAGCTTGGGACTGGCTGCTTGATTTTAAACTATTATTATCAGAGAGCCAGAGTTCCCCTGTTTCCTCTAGGATGAGTCTTGGCTTTAACTGTATGAGAGCAAGGAGCTTCCTGAAGGGAGGCAGGCCAGGAGCCTGGACTAGCCAGGGTGTCTAGGAGCTGTTAAGATGGAGAACATGAGTGAATCTGTGGGCATGTGCGTGTGAGAAAGAGAGAGTTCTGGATTCAACATCAGGCTCTGGATGATGCTAATTTACTCTAGAGAATATTCTCTCTGCCAGTTTGAATGGGGGTAAAGCATTGATTTAAAACTGGTTTCTGGGCCTGAGATGCCTCAGTGGTTGAGAACATTGGCTGTTCTTGCAGAGGACCTGGGTTTAGTTCCCAGCACCCACATGTCAGCTCAGAACTAACTGCCTGTAACTCCAGATCTGATGCCCTCATCTGACCTCCATGGGCACTGCACACACGTTGTGCCCAGATTGTACATGCAGGCAAAACACCCACACATAAAACAAATTGATTAATTAAAATAAATCTTTTAAATTATAAAATAAAATTGCTTTCTGTTTCCTATTTACTGTTTTCTCCTGGAGTCTTGTTTTGGCCCCAGTCAAAATCGTGGTGTTTACTGGGACCCTTCATCTTGGAGCATAGAACTCCATTTTTGTGAGGCTGCCAGATGATCTCAGATTCCCACACATTCACCTGCCAACTATGAGTCAGCAAATGCCGATGGGAAGGTAGGAGCTGGGGTCAAGATCATTTCCGTGCGCCCTCCTCCAAAGCTCTTGACCCAGCCAACCCTTGCTCCCATGATGACTTCAACCTTTTATGTAGCTTTGCTAGTTCTCAACAGAAATGATTACAAAAGCAGAAATCAGTAAGAAAATTTTCAAAAAAGATGGAATAGAGAGAGAGCCTTTTCCATGGTGGACTGGATGCAAGTTAATGTGTTCCACAATGAGAGAGATTTGACCTCAGTTTGAATCGAGGCTTTACCGTAAGCTGTAAGATGCTGAGGAAGCCTCAACACCCGGCCTGTGGACAGCATGTGAGTGGCATGTGGGTAGCATGTGGACTGCATGTGGACAGCATGTGGATGGCATGCGAGTGGTATGTGGACAGAATGTGGTTGGCATGTGGACAGCATGTGGATAGTGTGTGGACAGCATGTGGGTGGCATGTGGACTGCATGTGGATGGCATGCGAGTGGTATGTGGACAGAATGTGAGTGGCATGTGGATGGCATGTGGGTGGCATGTGGGTTGCATGTGGACAGCAGGTTATGCTGTACCTCATTTAACCTCACCCATGGCTCTGTCTTGGGGTGCTTCCTCCACTCCTTCACTGTTGGCATTCACTATTCTGCATGCTCTTCTATCATGTCATACCTTATTATCAGCTGTCTTAAATTCTGGAACTAGGTAGCATATTAATTGACAGTTTTGTGAATTAATTCATTCATAAGTATGTATTCCCTATACCAACAAAACTGAGATAACTTATTTGGCTTACAAACTGAGGTTGAGATCATAAGAGATGATGCATGCCAAAGTGCTCTATAAAGCAAGTACCGGCATAGCTTACGTGAGCCTGGGAGTCCTGCTGAAAGAAAATTTTGCCCTTTCTATTCCTATTAATACAACTTGTCAATTACCTTTCTTTTCAAATCTGTTCATATTTTGCTTCAACATTCCCTAATGAAGTCCTTGTTATCTTTCACCTGAACCATTACTAGATGTCTCTTATTGGTCAACTTCCTCTCTCTTATCCCTCTAGACTATTTTCTTTATTTTAGCCAGCATATGACTTGGTGATGTTTGCTCTAAGTATGGTTTGATGATCTCTGAGGATAAATACCAAACCCTCAAACGCATCCTGGACTTTTGCCTGCTTTCTGCATTAGCGATTCTGCATGTCCTGTTCTATTTCCTCCCACAACACCCAGCCAGCCAGGGCCTATTTATCCTCCCAGCTTTTCAGTTTCAGTACTACTCATGAGGAAGTCCAGCCTGACCTCCACTCCACACCTATCTCAAAGGCAGATTGGACTGACAAGCCCTTTCAGGAACCTACAAGTGTCTGTCTCCCCCTGCTGGAACACAGGCTTCTAGGCACAGAAAAATCATTGATCTAATTTATGAGAATCTAATATAGTTTCTGGTGCATAAGAATGGTCAAAATGTTCTCCCCTCATGGTTATATAAACAAATCCATCTTTGGGACAGATCAGCTGGGGTACTGGTTTTCTGCAGAGGGCCAGGGAGTGGGAAGGTGTGGGTGTCACAGGTAGCAGGATGGACATTTTGGGTCACCCCTCCTTCCTCTTCACATATTCCACCATCCCTGGCTAAATCAAGCCACAGTGGCATCTGCCTTATCCCAGGCTCTTCTAAAAGTGCCCCCCCATGGAAACTACCAGAGACTAGATATTGTGAGGGTCCCATGGGAATTCCACTACAGCAAATTGTCTTTGCTAAATGGTTTGAAACGTAGAAGAAACCCCACAAAATGGAGCAAGCCCACAACTCTGCCCATTGTCCACTCAGGTAGGATGGCGATGTAGCTGTTTAGTAAGACCTTTATTTTTCTGGCAAGTTTTGATTATTTTAATATTAATATATAAATAATGCTCATGGTACAAGGGTACAGAATGATGAAGAAAGCCTACTGCTGGGCACTGAATGTCCTTGTCCAAATTCAGGAACTTTCTAGAAATGCTCTGGGTAAATACAAGCAAACTCATACTTATCCTCCCCACATATATCCCTTATACAGAACTCATACATATCTTCCTCACATATATCCTTATACAGAACACACACATATCCTCCCCACATAAATCCCTTATATAGAACTCATACATCCTCCCCACATATATCTCTTATACAGAATGCATACATATCCTCCCCACATATATCCTTTATAAGAAGTTACACATAACCCTCCCCACATATATCCTTATACAGAACCCACACATCTTCCTCACATATATCCCTTATACAGAATTCACATATACCCTCCCCACATATATTTTTATACAGAATTCACACATATCCTCCCCACATATATTCTTATACAGAACACACACATATCCTCCCCACATATATCCCTTATATAGAACTCATACATCCTCCCCACATATATCTCTTATACAGAATTCACACATACCCTCCTCACATATATCATTATACAGAACTCACACATATTCTCTCCACATATATTCCTTTATTTAGAACATACACATATCCTCCCCCACATACATATATCCATCCTTTATACAAAAGCAGTTTACACTGTTCATTGTCCCAGGTCTCACTTTTTTTTTCTTTTTTGGTTTTTCGAGACAGGGTTTCTCTGTGTAGTCCTAGCTGTCCTGGAACTCACTCTGTAGACCAGGCTGGCCTCGAACTCAGAAATCCGCCTGCCTCTGCCTCCTAAGTACTGGGATTAAAGGCGTGCGCCACCACTGCCCGGCCAGGTCTCACTTTTTTAAATTAATAATATTGCTTGAAAATTGTTCCAATCTGTTTAGAGACAATAGTTCCCTTCTGTTTACCTGACAATATCTTATCTGTGGATGTTTAGGTTATTTTCCGTTGTTTGCTTTTTTAAAAGTATCAATGCGCCGGGCAGTAGTGGTGCATGCTTTTAATCCCAGCACTTGGGAGGCAGAGACAGGTGGATTTCTGAGTTTGAGGCCAGCCTGGTCTACAGAGTGAGTTCCAGGACAGCCAGGGCTACACAGAGAAACCCTGTCTCGAAAAACAAAAAACAAAAAACAAAAAACAACAACAACAAAAAAAAGTATAAATGCATTGAATTCACTTGTATAAACTTCATTTTGCCTAGTTGGAGCAGCTGAATCAAAAGAATTAACTCTAATTGGGCCAGAGAGATGGCTCAGAGGTTAAGTACACTTACTGCTCTTACAGAAGACCTAGGTTCAGTTCCCAGTACCCACATTGTGGCTTATAACTTGTAACCAATTCTGGGGCATCCAAAGCCCTCTTCTGACCTTCTTGAGCTCTTGCATGCATGTGTTATACATACATACACTCAGGAAAACAAGAGCGTGTGCGTGCGTGTGTGTGCACACAAATTTTAAAAAGATAAATTTTTAATTGCTATTTTATTTTATGTGTATGTGTATTTTGCCTGTGGTGTGTCTGTGTGCTCTGTGTGCCTGGTGCCTGCAGAGGCCAGTAGAGAGCATAGGATCCCCTGGGGCTGGAATTATAGCCAGTTGTAAACCTCCTGAGTGTTGGGAATTGAACCTGGGTTCTCCAGAAGAGCAGTTGAGTACTCTAAATGACAGAGCCATCTCTCCTACCCTTACAGTTTGGATCCATCTGGACTGTATGTGGTCTTATAGGAAGTCAACTTCATGTCAAGCTAATGTCCCCAAACCACATACTAATGAATCTTTTCTTCCTTCACTGATTCAAAGTACAACATTTAGTATATTTAATACAGACATTTCTTAGTTATTAGGATCATCATGTTTTATTATCTAGGAACCCTGATTACATGTTACTTCTGCTTCTGGCATTTCCTTTTGAAACTTAAAGTCAGTTTGCCTGGTTTCAAAGGACAATTGTTTTGATGGGTTTGCTGGGCCTCCATGAGCCTTAAGATGGGCTTGGGAAGTTTGGTGTCTTAATGATGCTGAGGCATCCTAGCCAAGCTTGTGAGCTACACCTTCATCTGTTCGTGTCTTCCTTCTGCTCTTCAGTAGTCAGTAGTTTTCCTCACAGCCCTTTCCCAGTCCTCGGGTTTATTTCTGAATATTCTACCTTTCATTGTTAAGTACAGTTAAGTTAGGACTTTAATTACATTCTGAACTGTAGTCATACATTTCCTGGTGCTGGCCAGGTCCTCGTCACCTTTGCTCATCATATTTAGATTTGTGTTTTCCAGGTAAAAAAAAAAATCAAATAATGAAAAGCCAGCTTCTTCAGTTCTTAGGGACAATGTCTTATTTGGGGGTTAGGAGACAGCAGGATTTCTTTCTTCCTTCCTTTCCTCCTTTCTCTCTTTTTTTCTTGTCATTATTCTTCAAGCAGGTTATAGTTAAAAGTTTTAAAAGAGTGAACAGCAAAGCATGCCACCCCAGCTTCCCTGTTCATAGGAAACAGTGCTTTTGTGGCCTGTTCTGCATCCTTCCACAGGTACCTCACACACCAGCTGCCCTAAGTGTTCCCCTGGACACACACTGGGAAGCCCAGGCAAAGAGCTAGAAAGTCCAGGAGGGCCAGACAGGAGACACTCTCCTGTATCTTCATCCTTAAGAACCAAGGAGGAAGCAGAAGGACTAGAGCCGAGTCCCAATTCTAAACTGTCTTTGGTTGGTTGTCTCAGAGCAGGTCATCTTGAAAGAGCCTGGGCCCTGGCTTCTGCATTTTCTTTTTCAACAGACTCTATTTTCTTATCTCGTTCAAACAGATGGATTGCAGACATACATATGGTAAGCAGCTGCTCATAATTTACTTGAGGCAGGAGATTCAGAGCTGGGTATGGACCTGCTGTCTACAGCAGCATCTAGAGTTGTCCAGAAAACATCTCTGAGGGGTTCTTGAGGTCACTGAAGAATCAGACTTCGAAGGATTTTTCCCAGCTAGCAGTTCTTGAGGAATTCTCACTCTAGCCTGACAGACAGAGGCCTGCTTAGGCCTCCTGCCTAAGCAACATCATGAAAGAGAAAAGGGTCACTCCCAGCAGCTGGTCTAGGAGATAGCAGCAGGGAGGGAGTCGAAGTCAAGAAACCTGTCAGCAGGCTCACAAGAAGAGTAAGGGAAATTTGCTTTTTAGAGGCTTTAAACCAACAGAAGCCCATCATCTTCGCCAGTGTGGAGATAGAGTTGGAGAGAGAACCCAGAGGCAACAGTCCAAGGTCAGCATTTCCTGTGCTGTGGATTCAAGTAGCCTGCAGCCATGGGGCAAGGTAAGCTAAGTTCTTCGCTGCTAGGACTGTCATTGTGACATGTTTTTATTAAAGGAAATAGGCTGGTAATGGAGGTGACAGTAGGATGTGTAAGATGTGAGGGGTGGGATGGGAGGTACATGGAGCGGGAAGAGAAAGGGTGGTGGTATGCGTGTGGTGTAGGTGGTTGCATGGTGGTTTTAATTGCACTTTGGTGGAATGATTATCATGCATTTGTATTCATAGCCCAGGATCAACATAATGAAAACAGCTACAACTCTTTAGGCTATGATACAAATGAGATACACTTGTTGTGCTGGCTAATTTTTATGTCAATTCAACACAGGCCAGAATCATTTTGGAAGAGAAAACCTCAATTGAGAAAAATATCCCCTCTTGATTGGCCAGTGGGCAAGCATGTGGTTCATTTTATC
Source organism: Arvicanthis niloticus (assembly GCF_011762505.2). NCBI lineage: Eukaryota > Metazoa > Chordata > Mammalia > Rodentia > Muridae > Arvicanthis > Arvicanthis niloticus. The sequence continues at coordinate 92,258,567 of NC_047659.1, read as the reverse complement.
CATTGTTGAATGATGTGGGAGGACCCATCTCACTGTGGGTTGTACTGTCCTAGGCAGGTGGTCCTGGGTAGTAAAAGAAGGCAGGCTGGGTGAGCCAGTAAGCAGCGCCCCTCCTCTCCTTCATGGCTTTTGCTTCAGTTCCTACCTCTAGGTTTCTGCCCCAATTTCCCTGACCCTTTCTTCTCCAAGTTGCTTTTGGACATGGTGTTTTATCACAGCAATAGAAAAGAAACTAAAGACACCTGGGAAATCTTGAGGCTCACATACTGCAGGGCAAGGAATGCAGAAGTGAAATAAACACAGCCCCTCAACAAGCTCACAGGAGGGGATGAGGGGCAGGGAACAGTGGGTGATGCCTATAAAATGGGACCAAGCTCCACCTGGACAGGTCAGCAAGGGCTTTAGAATCAATGCCACTCAGTATTAGAAGGTGAGCAGACACCTTTCAGGTAAAAAGCGGGAAAGCCTTCCAGACAGAACAAGAGTCTAAAGGATTCTGGAGAATAGCTCACGCCATGATGCTGTGGTTATTGCATGGGCCTAGTGTACCATGTCAGATTATGTGACAGCTCACCCTTCCACTGCTCAGTCCAACTCAACTATCAAGAAGGTGGGCTCACAATACACTCACCACCTCCTTTCAAGTGTCACGAGATGGTGAGTCTTTAGATCAAAACTCACACATGATCTTGAGTGAGTTGATTTTATTCTCAGCCTCACCCATCTCATCTTTAAGACAAGAGAACTTGACCCAGTGACCCCCCAATCCAGTTCTAATATTATCTGATTGTGGTCTCAAAAACATGAATGTGATACTAAGCATGTAGCTCGGGGAATGTTCAACTATTCGGCATAAGCTCTGTGTTAAATCTCAGGCACTTGGAAGGTGGATTCAAGAAGATCAGAAGTTTAACATCAACTTCAGATACACAGAAAGTTGTATCCAGCCCAGGATACATGAGGCCCTGTCTCAAAAAAAAAAGGGGGGGGAATATAAGGAGTGGGCAAGATTCGAGATTTTATTCATTGTTTGCATTTGGAACCAGAAATAAATGGAAACATTTAATGGGTCTTAGTATGTGTTTGACATTATGCTAAAGTAAATGCTAACACATAAATATAAACATATATGTGTATAACTTCACTCATTTTGTATAACTCCCCAAAGAGGGATAGATAGTCTAAAGAGAAGAAAACTGAAATTGGAATGAAACTCATGTTGCTTGCTTGATGGTGCACAGCTGACAAGGAAACGGAGTCCAGGACTTGAACTCCACTCCTGGAAGGTGACTTTTATTCATGCTGCTGCACTTAGCCTGTATCTATGACTTCGCTTTTTCCCACGATAGCTCTGAGTATCAAGAGCTGTGACTTCCACGAAGCAGAAAACAATGAGAAGCACCACACCAGCGCCATCAGCTCCCAGCACCTTATTTTGAGGAGGGGACAGTCCTTCACTATCACCCTGAACTTCCGTGCCCCAACCTACAAGTTTCTGTCTGCCCTGAAGAAAGTGGCTCTCATTGCACAAACTGGTATGTGTGACGGGCCTAGACCACCTTGGGGACTTGGGTATCTGGAAAGGGGAATCTCTTCCCAGCATCCTCTCAGAAGACCAAGGGACAAATGGTCCACAAAGTAGCTGGGCCTTAAGCTGTCCTGCACTGTCTGATAAGGGGGTATTGTGAGAATTTGCAAGATAATGTGCATAAGAAATGCTATTGTTATGATTCTGAAGTGCTTAACAGCATCACCTTTAAAACTTCTTTTTGACTGAAACTTTGTAGGAAAGGCTAGGTGGGGTTTAACTCTGGCTTACGTGTAGCATCTAGTCTGCACTCGTTGAAATCTGAATTATGTATCAGATACCGAATCAAGTACTTCATATACAGTATCTAATTTAGTTCCTTCACAGGCCCTCCAGGTCCATGGGTTCTGCTTCCTCAGAATCAGCCAAACATGATAGAACACACCGGGGCAAAGATTGTTCCTGTACTGAACTGAGTACAGTCTTTCCCTCTTCATCAGCAATTATTCTTAAAACATACAGCATAGTGACTATGTATAAAGCATTCACACTGTATAAGGATTCATACATAATGACAAGATTAGTATGCGAGAAAATACAATGCCATGATATTTTATATAAAGAGACATAAACAACCTTGGATTTGGATATTGCAGGAGGTCCTGGAACCAATACCCCTGGATCAGAGAGATGATTGTACCATTATTACACCCATTTTGTAGACCGTGACCCTTTCATAGACACAAATCCATAAGTCCCAGAGCCTGTGTTCACCCACCATCTTCTAATGTTTCTATTTATAGGAGGCCCTCTTTTCTTCTCCTCCAAAACTAATTGGCACCTCCTCCAATTTTGTAAGACCTTGATTTATACCTCTGACCTGTGACCTGGAAGTCCAAATGACCAATTTATTGCTGTGCATTTCAGGAGAACAGCCTTCCAAGACCAGTAAGACCCAAGTCATCTTCCCGATTTCCTCTCTTGGGGACCAAAAAGGGTGGAGTGCAGCAGTGGAGGAAAGAGATGCCCAACACTGGACCATCTCTGTGACCACACCTGTGGATGCTGTCATTGGCCGCTACTCACTCCTGCTTCAGGTTTTAGGCAGGAAACAATATCCCTTGGGCCAATTCACACTGCTCTTTAATCCATGGAATAGAGGTAAGTTTGGACCTGAGCTAGTCTGAGATGCACAGGGATGCAGGGAAACAGAGCTGGGACACAGCTCCAACAGGCAGCCCCATGGGCAACACCAGCATTAAATTCCAGCAAGTATCTTCTCAGATCCCATCCTGGTGTCCCTGGGACTTCATGTTACAAGTAGTTACTTATCTTACTGACAAACTCTGGTGCTGCTTCAGATTATTTTGGATGCTTTGAGATGAACTCAAAAATCTACCCTTTATTGTAATAATAAAGAAATGAGGAGCTGGAAAGATAGGTAGCTCAGCAGTCAAGACTGCTCGCTGCACAAACATGAGGACAAAGGCGTGGATCCCAGATCATAAATAACAAGCCAAATGTCCAACAAATGCATTTAAAGCCAGGGCCAAGAGATCCGATGTGCTCTTCTGGCCTCTCAATGCACAGGTATACACCAGAGCACCCATGTGTACATAAACTGAGATAAACATACAGATACACAGACACAGACAAAGATGTGCAGGTGTGTGCACACACAGATGCACAGACATACACACACTTTCAAACACACACACATACATTCAAACACACACAATGGGGATGAGAACTAGGAAGAGATGCAGGAGTGAGGTGGTCCAGGGGATGGGGTTTCTCTGTCTCTTTCCTATCTCTCCCAGTCTCTCTTGGATGTAGTTAGGTTTTGAGGGGTCAATAGATTATCTAGTGAAAGAAAACATTTTTAAAGAAAAAGAACACAAAAGTTTGAGTTGTCCAATCCCTCTAGAATGTGAAAGGAGTCTGTGCTACGAGTCTTTATCTGCATCAGCTTCATGGTAAAGCGGCCCAATTCTGTGGTTTTGTTTCTCTCTACTTGTTTATTCTGTTATTAAAGCAGGTTGTGGGGTCCTCTCCACACTGACCTGTCTAAAGTCCTGTAGTTGAGCTGGTCTATAAGTGGCTCCACTGGGGTCCAGATGGCCTCCTATAAAGTACAGCTCTGGTTGAAGCTCGTCTTCATTCATCTAGTGGACCTAGGTGGTTTGTCCAAATGAGGCTACAATGGGACATTGTCCCTTCCTTCTTATTTTAAGATTCGAGTCTCTTTCCCTTTTAAATCTGTCACACCCATCTTAATGCTGCAGATTCTTTTTTTTAGTGATCTATTATTAATAAATTTTATTTTTTCTTTTTCTTTGCATTATTTTTTTATTGGATATTTTATTTACATTTCGGGTGCCATCCCCTTTCCCCATTTCCCCTCCATAGAAAACCCCTATCCCATGCCCCCTTTTCCTTTTTTGCTTTTATACAATTTTTTAAATGTTAATCAAAGGCTTTATAAGTTTGGTAATGCTCAATATCAAGATGCCCTGACAATCAGAAGTGTAACCCAATACCCAACCTAGATATTTCAACTATCTTTGACTGGCAGAGACACTCGAACATCCGCCTCTGTGCCCCCCCTTTCTTTCTCTCTCTCTCTCTCTCTCTCTCTCTCTCTCTCTCTCTCGCTCTGTCTCTCTCTCTCTCTCTCTCTCTCCTCTCTCGTCACCTAGCTCCTCCTCTCCTTCTCTTCCTCCTCTCCTTACTCCTCTTCTTCCTTCCTGTATTCCTCCCACCTTAGCTCCTCCTACATATCACCCTTCCTGTTAAAATAAAACTTTTCTCTCAAAATACAATTAGAGCATAATTATACCCATCTGTACCAGTGAGGTACAAGATAGACCTAATACACAGTCCATCATTTTGTTGACTAACCAGAACCTCTGTCATCTCTCCTGACTAAAAGACTTAGTTCTGAACCTGGCTTTTTTCTTGGCTTGAGAATGAATGTCAGCTGAAAACCATCCTCTCAAATCTTTTCTCTCAAAGTAAATAGCCAGGATTGGCTATGAGACTATAAGTTTTAAACCCTGTCAGAAATCCAGAATGACTGAGTTAACTGAAATTATGGGAAGCACAAAGCATAGCTTCTAAAACTTAGCCAATTTAAAGAGACCGCTGAACACCTGGACAGTTTCTATACTACAAAACATTGGAGCATCCGATCTTCAGCCTTCTGGCACAGGATCATCTGACAGACCTAGTGATGCAGAATTATTAAGGGCTGATTACTCTGTCTAGGCAGATATAATCATTCGGCTATTCCGCAAGTGTGTCCTTTTCTGGACAGTAACTTATCTGTAGATGACAAGAGGCAATTCTTGCCTAGTGGCTGTCTTTTTTTTTTTTTTTAAGATCTATTTGTTTATGTCTGTGAGTACACTGTCTCTCTTCAGACACACCAGAGGAGAGCATCAGATCCCATTACAGATGGTTATGAGCCACCATATGGTTGCTGGGAATTGAACTCAGGACCCCTGAAAGAGCAGTCAGTGCTCTTAACCACTGAGCCATCTCTCCAGCCTGCCTAGTGACTGTCTCACCACAACTGAAGTAACTCCAAAGATGCTCAATTTCTTCTTAGAATCCAAGACAGGAAGCTGTCAGGAGCAGACAGGCAATCAAAATAGCCATTAATACAGAAATGTTTGTAACGTCAATTCTGTGGACTTCTGATGTTTTGAAAACCAACTATCCATGTAAGGCAATCTGGACTGATGTCTGGTAACTCCTCTCAGCTATTTCTAAATAAAATATAGAAAACACCCTAACAATAAACTCAAAGCCATGAATTAGCTATAGGCCCTTAACTCACAGGCTAACCATCTCAAATCAGTTTTAAAAAGTTAAAAAAATGATTGGTTCTAAGCCTTGTATTCTTAAATGTGTTATATAGGCACAATGCCTATGAGAGTAACAATATTCATCTCACTTTTATATCAATAAGAAGCTCATACCAATGAAGACCTTAAATTTGAAATCAAAGTAAATTTTGTACCATTTTAGAAATTATAACTTCATCTTAATAACAATTATACATATTTCTACCAATAGGTTATGGCTATGCAATAAATCCTAGCTAATCCTCCCTGTCCCAACAAAACCACTACTTTTCCCTAGAAAGACAGCCCAATATTAACCACCTCAGTCCCCAAGCCCAGGGAATAGGGATGCTGACTCTTCATTAACTTCTTCAAGCTGATTATGGGCATTGAGATATTAGAAGAGGGGCAGAGGGAAGAGTAAATTGATAAGCCTCTGATGTTGTGTCTTCACTGCATCCAGCTGGAATTCCAGTGCATCAGAGGTTCAAGCAAGTCTGCTCAGCTTGCTTGATGAGTAGATACACCAAGGCTGTGTATTCTGCAATATAAAATTCTCAAAACAAATTTTAGTACCAAGAAAATTTTTGTTTGAATTCTGGAATCTAGTCTTCTGGCAGCCTGCCTCTGTCATGTCTAATGCATATAATTCTGGGAGTTTCTATGAGGGTGTGCTCTCACCATCCTCCCATTCCCACCTCCCTGCTCTTGAAATTCCCCAAAGTAGGGAATCCAAACTTTCAGGCACCAAGGCTGTCCACTTCCACTGATGCCTGGCAAGACCACCCTCAAATATCTATACAGGTGGAGCCATGAATTTCTCCCTTTGTGTTCTTAGGCTGGAGATTTTAAAATGGCTACTCCAGCTTGTTTTTTAGGACCATTTGCTTGAAAAATTGTTTTCCAGCCTTTTACTCTAAGGTAGAGTCTGTCTTTGTCACTGAGGTGGGTTTTCTGTATGCAGCAAAATGCTGGGTCCTGTTTACGTATCCAGTCACTTAGCCTATGACTTTTAATTGGGGAATTGAGTCCATTGATGTTAAGAGATATTAAGGAACAGTGATTGTTGCTTCCTGTTATTTTTGTTATTAGAGGTGAAATTATCTTTGTGTGGCTATCTTCTTTTGGATTTGTTGGAAGAAGATTACTCTCTTGCTCTTTCTAGGGTATAATTTCTCTCATTGTACTGGAGCTTTCCTGCTATTATCCTTTGTAATGCTGGGTTTATGGAAAGATATTGTGTAAATTTGGTTTTATCCTGGAATATCTTGGTTTCTCCATCTATGGCAATTGAGAATTTTGCTATGTATAGTAGCCTGAGCTGGCATTTGTGTTCTCTTAGGGTCTGTATGACATCTGTCCAGCATCTTCTAGCTTTTATAGTATCTGGTGAGAAGTCTGGTGTAATTCTGATAGGTCTGCCTTTACATGTTACTTGGCCTTTTTCCCTTACTGCATTTAATATTCTTTCTTTGTTTTGTGCACTTGGTGTTTTGATTATTATGTGACAGGAGGTATTTCTTTTCTGGTCTAGTCTATTTGGTGTTCTATAGGCTTCTTGTATGTTTATGGACATCTCATTCTTTAGGTTAGGGAAGTTTTCTTCTATAATTTTGTTGAAGATATTTATTGGCCCTTTAAATTGGGAATCTTCACTCTCATCTATACCTATTATCCTTAGGTTTGGTCTTCTCTTTGTGTCCTGGATTTCCTGGATATTTTGTGTTAAGAACTTTTTGCACTTTATGTTTTCTTTGACAGTTGTGTCAATATTTTCTATAGTATCTTCTGCACCTGAGATTCTCTCTTCTATCTTTTCTATCTTTTGGTGATGCTTGCGTCTATTACTCCTGATTTCTTTCCTAGGCTTTCTATCTCCAGGGTAGTCTCCCTTTGTGATTTCTTTATTGTTTCTACTTCCATTTTTATGTCCTGAATTGTTTTGTTCAATTCATTCACCTGTTTGGTTGAGTTCTCTTGTAATTTTTGTGTTTCCTCTTTAAGGTCTTCTACCTGTTTACCTGTGATCTCTTCAAATTCTTTCAGAGTGTTATTTATGTCCTTCTTAAAGTCCTCTATCATCATCATTAGAAGTGATTTTAAATCTGAATCTTGCTTTTCTAGTGATATGGGGAATTCAGGACTTTCTTGTGTGGGAGAACTAGGTTCTAATGATGCCAGGTACCCTGGGTTGCTGATGCTTATGTTCTTGTGCTTGTCTTTCACCATCTGGATCTCCTTAGTGCTACCTGCCCTGTCTCTTACTGGAGCCTGTCTTTACTATTATCTTGGTTGTATCAGAACTGTGTGGGGTGGGTGTTACTACTGGGGTTAGAGCTGGGACCAAAGATCTGCTCAGTACTCAGGTGCAGACAGGAAAGTATCAGTGCTCCTGGCCAGGAGTGACTTCCTGGGTCCTAGTGGGTCCCAGTTACTCCCTGTTTGGGGCGGGCATTGCTGTCTCCTTACCTAAGATACTGCCCGGGTTGGAGCTCCTGGAAGGCCTGTTTCCTCTGGGTTCTATGAGACTGGGGGCAGAGTTGCCGTCTGGGATCTGCTCAGTCAATGCTGTAGATTCTTAAGGGTTGATAGGAAGAATGGAAAACAGTTTCTCCTGGCTTTCCTAGCTTCAAGACTAGACACTCACTTCCTTTTCCTTTCAATAATCTCATTGTCAGCTTGAAAGGCCCCCTTTATAAGACAGGGCTAGAACACCAGAGGAAATATGAGAAAAGAACATAATTTTCCCAGGCTCCTAAAGACCCACACCTAGAGCCAAGTCCCAGGCTGTTTCCTTCATGATGTTTGAAGCCAATGGACTTTATTTACTTCTCTTGTCCAGGGTGAGAGAGACCTCTGGTTCCCACCCTTTACTTTAGATCAGTAGTTTCTCTCTCTCTCTCTCTCTCTCTCTCTCTCTCTCTCTCTCTCTCTCTCTCTCGTTTTTCGAGACAGGGTTTCTCTGTGTAGCCCTAGCTGTCCTGGAACTCACTCTGTAGACCAGACTGGCCTCGAACTCAGAAATCCGCCTGCCTCTGCCTCCCAAGTGCTGGGATTAAAGGCATGCGCCACCACCGCCCGGCAGATCAGTAGTTCTCAACCTGTGTGTGGTTCACAACAACCCTTTCACAGGGGTCACCTAAGACCACTAAAAACCACAGGCATTTATGTCACATTCCTAACAGTAGCAATATTCCTTCATAACTAGCAATAAAAATAGTTTTATGGTTGGGGATCACCACAACATGATGAACTGTATTAAATAAAGGGTTGAGAACTTCCTAAGGTTAGTCCTGCCTGTTCTCAGCTGAGGGCCTTCCTTTGTGTTCCAAGGGGAAAGGCAAGTGAAACAATAGCTGGGAAACTCATCTATTCTGGTGGGTTTTGCCCCTCGTTATTCATTTGTAGATTCAGGATCCTTCTGCTGAGAGAGGCCCCACATTTCTCTACATACTGACAGGAAGATCTTGGGAGCATTCTCCCAAAGCTGAGGCTTTAGTACATCTCAGATGACTGGCCCAGAGTCTACATTCAAAACTAGCCCCTGGCAGCCAAAATATAGTCCCAACGAGAGTTCTAGGACAGCACTGGATTCTGAAGGAATTCACCCATGATCCCACTACTAGGATTCCTGCCTTCTTGCTCCATTAATAGGAACCCAACTAGGGAAGCCCTGCTATGGAGGGATTGGGTAGTGGAAGCCATTGCTTCTGCTCCTCTGAGAGATGACTGAGAGAGGTTCCAATGGGCTAAGTGTGGTAGCACAGGCCTTTAATCCCAGCACACAGGATACAGAGACAACACTGGGTGCCTGGACAGCTCTCAAGTGCCTAGTGTTTCTGTAGCCTAAGAAACTCTTTTGATGGTCTGGATGTTCCTTTAATGTTTATAGAAACTAGTCGAACAACCCCACAGTACGTGAACATGTGTGTGCATGTGTGTGTGTTTGCATGGGCGTACACACACACACACTGCCTGACCACCAAGGCTGAGAGAGAAAATCTGACAAGAAAAGCTGAACCCCATGCTGCTTTCAACTTCCTAAGTGAATAGTGGTTTCATTAAAAGATATCTAGGAGTAAGGGAAGGCTCAGTGGGTAAAGTAATTGCCGTACAAGCCTGATTGACTTGAGGTCGGATCCCTAGAATTCAAGGGAAAATCGAAAGCAGCATGCTTATAGGAAGATGGGAAGCAGAGTCAGGAGACTCTGTAGAAGCTTGTAGGTCAGCTGGCCTACCTTACACAGTGTCGAAGAGACCTTGACTGGGACTGACAAGCCAAAGTTGTTCTCTGGCCTGCAATCTCTTCGTGATGCTCTGCCTAACGCTTGGATAAGGGAATTGGATGAGGCAGTAGAAAAGGACTGTGGTCACCCAGGACACAGAGAACCTCCCAGAACAGAAGCCTAATGCTCCTTCCTGCCCTGCCCCCTCTGTTTATTCTGTTTAACCTATATGTAAATGCTGTGTTCATATCGCTTTTCCTCTGAGACACTTTTTTGTTGTTACAAATTGGTCTTCTAGGTAAGACTTATCAGGCCACTGGGAAACTCCCTAGGATTTCCGGTTGAGCCAGTAAGGCTCTCGTTTGCAAACCTCTTCTGGAAAGCACAAGGCTTTTTAAGGGTGGCTTGTTCCTAGCCACACCCTGAATGACAGAGGTTTGTGTGGGCCAGGTCCTGAGGGAGCAATGAGAAGGACCCACCTGAGTTTTAATTAGGCCCAGGGATGCAAGAGAGGGCTGAAACCAAACCAACTTGGGCTAGCAGGGCAGAGGCCAGGGCATGGAGGACAGACCCAGCACTCTCGGGTCCTCAACCTCTCCTGCTTCTTGACAGATGATGCTGTATTTCTACAGAACGAGGCTCAACGCACTGAGTATGTATTGAGCCAGAACGGCTTTGTCTACCTGGGCACAGCTGACTGCATTCAGGAAGAGCCCTGGGACTTTGGTCAGGTAATAGGGACCTCCAGGGAAGAAGAGGCACACATAACCTTTAACACTCAGGCCAGCGCTAGCAGGTTCAAGACCCCTTGTCAACTGAGGTACCTCTGTTCCTTTTGGACCACACTACAGTACTCTCTGCAGCTGCTGCTTAGACCAGCTTCCTTCATTTTTCCCCTTGGAAAAACTACTTCCCCAGTCTTACCACCTTCTGGAAAATTCTCCCAATTCCTAAAGATATAGGAGTTGTCCCATTATGCCATCTAGAATAGACGCCTGGAGTCTGAGATGCACTGCTATGGTGTGTTACCTGAAAGGCCACATACATCCCAACTAGGGGGCTCCTCCAGAGAGGGAACTACCTGGAGCCTTCCATAGCTGGCTCAGTGCCTGTGGGAACATTAGATATTCACTAAGAATGAATGAATGAAATTAAATGAATCGAATGACATGATTCTGATAGTGGCACATGCCTTAAATCCCAGCACTTGGGAGGCAGAGGCAGGCAGACCTCTGCGAGTTCAAAGTCATCCTGGTCTACACAGTAAGACCCTGTCTCAATCAATCAATCAATAAAATGGCCCAATACTAATCTTCATGAGATCACATCCTGTCAGGAAGATAAGCCCACAGAACAAAGCACTGGGCATTGGGTACATGGCCCAATGGTGTGGTAAGAAGAGAGACGAGCCACAACATCCATGGTGGATGTTGAGGCAGGTGAGAAAGATATGAGACCCAAGCTTGAGAGAGGGACAAGATAACAAATCTGTCCTGTGATATAGTGCCTGGCCCGGTAACCCTTCCTCCTCTTATCCCACATTGTCCTTACAGTTTGAGAAAGACGTCGTGGACCTCAGCTTGAACTTACTGAGTATGGACAAGCAAGTGGAAGACTGGAATCAGCCTACACACGTGGCCCGTGTGGTGGGCGCCTTGGTGAGCATGAGGCTGAGGAAGCAGAGAGAGCCTTTGGCTCGAGGGGTCCTCCTTCATGGCTCTGGAATCCCTCAAATCACGGATAGGTCCCTTTTCCTGGGGTGTGGGAGACAGTCTTCAGAGGAAAGCCTGATGGGAGAGAGGGACAAGGTAAAAAAAAAAGGGGGGGGGGAGGTTCATCTAAGATGAAAGCCAGGGAGGGAGGAAGCTGACCTGGGTTTTCTCAGAGCTCGTCCTCCCAGCCCTGACCTGGAGGCTGAGATCCCTAGGAAGGAAGATATACCCTCTCCTTCTCAGTACTTGCTCCGGTAATCCAATGGTCTTGTTTTATTTCTAAATGTTCCTAAGAATATGCATACCATGAAGGTGGCTTGTTTTTTCCCATGTGACTTAGTTTGGGTTGATATTACTGTTATGAAATAATTATGACTAAAGCAAGTTGGGGAGGAAATGATTTAACTTACACATTTAGAGTCACAGTTCATTAAAGGCAACCAAAGCAAAAACTCAAGAGGGCAGGAACCTGGAGGCAGGAACTGATGCAGCGGCCATGGAGGGGTGCTGCTTACTGGCTTGCTCCTCATGTCTTGCTCAGTCTGCTTTCTTAAAGAACCCAGGACCAACAACCCAGAGATGGCACTACCCACAATGGGCTGTCCCTCCTATCAACCAATCAGTGATTTAGAACATACAGGTTTAGGCCATACAAGTTTGCCTTCAGATAGATCTTATGGAGGCTGTTTTACAATTGTGGTTCCCTTCTCTCAGATGACTCTAGCTTGGGTCAAGTTGACATAAAACTAGCCAACACACTATGTCCACAAAACCCTCTCAGAGAAGTAACACAGTCCTTATTTCCTTTCATAACGCTCTGTCCCTCTCTGAAAAGCAGGGTGTGGGAGTGAGGTTATTCTGCAAGAAGGAAGAGGTTTGAGATAAGAGGCCTCTAGTGTTGTTTGTAGGCCAGGGCAAACAACACTGAAGGAGTCAGGGCAGGGAAGCTGAGGACCAGTAGAACCAACTCTCATATGCCACCCAGTGGCTGGGGCTGCAAGATGATTTTGATGAGGAGCCCTGGGTCTGACTCTGAGGTTATAACACAGTTAGAGTAAAAGCTGCAGGCTGGAGCGTGCTGGTTTAACACGCTCTAGGGGTTGAGTCACATGCTTGGCAAGCTACAATAAGCATTCCTTGCTGGCCCCTGCAAGCTGTCCACCCACAGGACTCTCACTGACAACCGTATCTGCCCCAACAGTTGCATACCCTCAAGAAGAAGAGTGTCCTGCCTATGTCACAGATCCAGGCTGCCCAGGAAGGTGCCTTGTACAAACGACGAGGCAGCGTGCCCATCCTGAGGCAGTGGCTCACTGGTCAAGGCCGACCCGTGTATGAGATCCAGGCGTGGGTGTTTGCTGCTGTTGCTTGCACAGGTACAGGGCAGGCAACACACAGGTCAGTCTCTGGGCTGCTGTGTCTAGCCTGCATCTTAAGTTGTCCCTTGGCCTCCCATCTAGGAGGGACATCTCTTAAAGCAGGCACTTGTCTCCTCTCCACGGCCTTCCCCCAACTGATTTTCCCCACCGGCTGCTGCTTCTCTTTCCCCTCTGCAAATCTGAGCTTATTTTCAAAGTCTGCTCTCAAACTTGTCCCCCTACAGAGCAAGCCTCAGTACTTCTAAACCTCCCCTCTTGCTCCACATCCCTGTGCTGTGTGATTTGTGCATCACTTACCAGCCTTCATCTGTTCTGTGCAGAATCCTCCTTTTTCTACATCACCTGTCATTTAAGACAGACCCTGTCCAACCTGGGGCTTTGCTCTCCCCTCTGATATCCCATGCCTCTTCCTCGCAGTGCTACGGTGCCTGGGCATTCCAGCCCGCGTCGTTACCACATTTGATTCAGCCCAAGGTACCGGCGGGAGCCTGCTGGTGGATGAGTACTACAATGAGGAGGGACTCCAGAATGGAGAAGGACAGAGGGGACGTATCTGGTGAGAAGCCTAAAGGAGTTCGGGTTCTAGACCAGAGAGCACCAAGTTCCATATGAACCCCCACACTCAGAGAGCTCTGGGCTAAAAGCAGACCTTCAGGACTCTTATAGGAGGTGGCGGTGGTCAGTGGTGGGGTACTTACCCCTCTCTAGGAGTGTCACTGCTCTTTTCACAGTGTCCTCTATCCCCCATGGCAACAGCACCCTAAAGTCACATTCCTAGACTCTTTCTTCCATATTCTTTTTTTTTCCTCACTTGAAGTTTGCCTTTGATACTTTTAGGATCTTCCAAACTTCCATAGAATGCTGGATGAACAGACCTGATTTGTCCCGGGGTTATGATGGATGGCAGATTCTGCACCCAAGGACTCCTAATGGAGTTGGAGGTAAAGCCTAAGGGTGGGCCCAGGACCAACCAGGGCTGCAAGAGCTGAAGGGGTCACTTGCAAAGGATCTAGGAGCAGCGTATGGTCCAGAGAGTGTCTTCATCCTCTAAAACAGGAGTAGCAGAAGTGATGGTGGTCAGATGGTGCCAGCAGGCTCAGGGGATAGAGCTGTCAGCTATCACGTGAGAATGTATGAACACTAGACCCACTTAAAGCCATGGGCAAGGGAATACCATCTCAAAGAAGGCCAAAGGAGCTTAACATGGCTGTGGGTATTCTGGGGTAGTGCCTGGTGGGGTGGACTTATCTGTGTGTGGATGAAAGGACCTTCATAGTAAGCTCAAGCCTACAGAGGAAAGCTTCAAGCAACCAAAGAATGGTGGCTCCTTGTCCTGGAACAGAACTGTCAGGGCTTAGCACACCAGAAGCAGTTAAAGTGGCCTGTCCCTAGCATATTAGTATTAAGACTGGGCATTAATCATGTTCCTCTGAGGTCCTTCCTGTCCAGTTTCTGGTTTAGGCCAGGACCTAAAAGTATTTTCACTGCATAATTGTGAGTTTCATTCCTGATACTTTCTCAGAAAATCTGTCTCCTTCCTACCTCTGACCTTGATCCTGGAGAAGGAAAAATAATGTACAGGACAAGGGCTGACACTAAAAGCCCTAACCAGAGCAGAGGTCTAAGAGTGGCTCCTTTGCTCATCTGCCCTTTCTTCCCCTCAGTCCTGGGATCCTGTAATCTGGTCCCAGTCAGAGCAGTCAAGGAGGGGGAGCTGCAGCTGGACCCGGCAGTACCAGAGCTCTTTGCCGCAGTAAATGCCTCGTGTGTGGTCTGGAAGTGCTGTGAGGATGGAAAGTTGGAGTTGACCAACTCCAACAGAAAGAATGTGGGCAACAGCATCAGCACCAAGGTCGTGGGCAGTGACCGCTGCGAAGACATCACTCAGAACTACAAGTATCCTGCAGGTACTTAGCAGCCAAGGAAACTGGCCTATTCACCTGAGACAGCAAATGCGAGGAAGGGAATGGCAGGACCGAAGAGGGCCAGAAAGAGCCTGGTCTTTTCCCAATGAAATAAAAGTAAGCTTCTCAAGCCTGGCTGGCATGACTACTGTAGGAGGCTGACCTGCAGGGTGCACTGCGGTGCTCTCTCGTGGCTTCTGTTCCTGAGATGTCAGTCCCCAACTCCAGCCAGTCCTGATAACCAACCCTCTTCATGTATTTCCAGATGTCCTCTAGGGGGTCAAAACTGCCTCCAGTTGAGAACTGTCATGAAACAAAACACTAAATACGGAGCCTTGTTCAAGAAGACTTTCAGGACTGAGGGAGAGGAAGTTACCCTTCTCTTCCTCTCTTCCAAGATGGCCAATTATTTCTCTCTATTAGCATTTTTGTCTATCAGCTCAAATCAGAATGCTTGTAACTCGAACTTTCCCCTTCACAGCACATGGCCCTGCCTGCCTCTGTCCTCTGCGTTCTTCCTCACAACCTAGGTAATCCTGCAGCTCCCACACCTCCTGCCCGTAGGGTGGCAGCTCCCTGGCTCTGGTCTCTCCATCGCAGTTCCCTTTCTTGTGTCACTTTTGAGAATAAACGTTCTAAGACATGAATGTCCTTGTTATCTCCCCACTCAAAAATACTCCAGGGCGTATTTTTGAGTGGGGAGTAACTCCAAGTTCCTTCAAACATGAAGAGTTAATTTCTTGCAAAAATATCTCCAGCGACAGCACTGACTTGTCACAAAATGTGTTTTCTTTGTGCAAAGGCAAATTCAAAGCCTGAGGTATTTGCAAAGTTTTTTAGAATTCTGGTATCTGAGCAGAAGTGGTAAATACATTTTAATCCTGCCCTTTTATCAGAAGGATCTGTACCTACTGGGTGCTTTCTATTCTCTTTTATTCTGCAGGATCTCTTCAAGAAAAGGAGGTACTGGAGAGAGCCCAAAAGGAAAGAATGAAACTTGGGAAAGACAACGGCATGTATCCTCCTAGCTGTGAGCCTGGAGATCCTCTGCACCTGTTCTTGGAAACACCTAGCTCCCTCCCTCTGAGAGGAAATGGTCGGCTCTCAGTGACCTTGATTAACCCCACAGACGAGGAGAAGGAGGTGTATCTGGTGATTGGGGCCCAGGCTTTGTACTACAATGGAGTCCTCGCTACTGGTCTCTGGAGGCAGAAGCAATTCCTCATGCTCGGACCTAACCAGGGTAACTCCCTTTGGCCCCAGCAGACTTCCTGTACACACATGGCTCTTTCTTGGACTCCACGCATGGGTCTCCAGAGACAGCTTTTTAGCCTGTTGGTGCTCACTCTCATTCAACACATATACATTCAACACATACATTCATTCAACACATATATGTTCGTCCTGACACAGTGAGAGGACCACAATCCCAGCTGCAATCAGATAAATACACCAACCTACCCTGGCAGCAAGAAAGCATTTAGGGAGGCTGACAGAGTACAAGACAGGAAGCCCCTCGCCCAGGCTGGGGCAGTCTGCACCCAGATGATCCACAAAAGGCTGTTTTGAAGAGTGAAGAAGAATCAGATAGACAGAAAAATGCACCAAGCATTCCAGACAGAGGGAAGATGTACAAAGGTCCCTTCTCTCTTTCAGATACTTGTTTAATTACTCTGAGATGAGGTTGCACAGGCACTCTCCAGAAACTCTATATATTTTAGGGTTAAGATTCCCTAAAGTCAGCCGGGCAGTGGTGGCGCACGCCTTTGATCCTAGCACTTGGGAGGCAGAGGCAGGCGGATTTCTGAGTTCAAGGCCAGCCTGGTCTACAGAGTGAGTTCCAGGACAGCCAGGGCTACACAGAGAGACCCTGTCTCGAAAAAACAAAAAAACAAAAAAAAAAAAAACCAAAAAAACAAAAAACAAAACAAACAAAAAGATTCCCTAAAGTCCCATCAGTCCTGTTTAAACTTGGTCACAAACTGTAGTAACCTGGGAAAATTCTATGCCTGGACTATACTCCAGGCAATAAAGTCAAAACCTCTGTAGTAGACACAAACGTCAGAATTTGCAGACTTCCTGAGGAAGTCTCACTGCACAGGCCAGCTTCAGGAACAAGGATGGAGCTTGTCTACAGGACTGCAGCAGCCTAGGTCTCTGTTCTCCCCGTCACTGGGCCTTGCTCAAGCATAGCATGAATTAGCATGAGAGCTAAACAGTCTTGTAGGTCATGCTCAGGAGACTGTTTTGTTATCTGGGTAACCGTGGGCTAGTAAAAAGTTTACATTAGTAGTGTCAATGTTATCAGAAGTCCATGTTTAAAAGAAAGACCTTTTGACAAAATGGAATGGAGGGGGTCCTGTCAAAGCAGTTGCTCTTAACCTTGGCTGTCCACTGAAGCACCTGGGAGACTTTATAATCCTAATGCTGAGCCTCATTGCCAGCCTCTGGTCTAACTGACTTGGGGTGTGGCATGGGGTTGGGACTGTATTATAATTCTTACATGCAGCCATAAAGAACCAGTAGGTTAAAACTAGTAACAGTTGAAATTCAGAAACAAAAGCCAGGCTAGCCTGGTAGCACTCAGAAATAAGACATAACCCAGAGGTGAGAGAAATCGGATTTGTGAGTGTGGATGTCTGTCTATGGTTTGCATGAGCCACTAGAAGAGGGGGATGCAAGTTTTGGGAGGAAGAAGAATCTAGTTATAGCTTGTTTTGTTAAAAGCCCATGAGACAGCCAAGTATTCCAACAGGCAGCAGGCAGCTGAGAACTTAAACACGGAGTTCGAGATCCAGTCCGTGTGGGAGAGCATAGAAATCCCAGCACAGAGGCAATGACTCAGAGTCAGGGCACAGGGGCACTTACAGTGCTGGAGGACCGGAGGTAAGGAGCTGAGCTGGCAAGGAGAGAGCCTTAGCCACACCAGCAATTGTGGATTTAGGGAAAGAACAAAGATGAGGGAGACAAAGAAGTCTAAGGTGACAGGGACACACAACAAGGTTGGCAGAGAGATAGTGAGATGTCCTGGCTGAAGAGCCTAGACTAGGAAAGTGACCCAGGATAGCTCCCTGGGGTTTAAACAGATTCAACTCAGGAAGTGGAGTTCTTCCTAAAGCGTGATGGGAAAAAGAAGAGGCTAAGTGGATAGTCAGTGGGAGGACAGCTGCTAGAGACAGGCTATGATTCTTTGGTTTATTTTGAAGGTGACTCTGCGTATATGCTGAAGTAAATAATCAATATAAAGACTGAAGCTTTGGGAGAGGTGGGTTATAGATGACAGCATAGTCTCTGGGCAAATACCTGATTGGAATGATTGTAACTCGAACTTACTGAGTACTTAATACCTGCTAGAAATGGTGGTGAGTGAGGTATATGCTTTACCTCATTTTTCTCACAACTTGATGAGGTGTGTACCATTCTTAGTCCCACTTGCCATCGGAGGAAACCAAGATACAGAGAAGTTAAACAAGTTGCCTTGAGGTTACACAGCTTGTCAGCAGTGGGTGTGAATGGGGCACATATTTTAAAACACATAGGACTCTATATGGACAAGGGGACAGCACATCCCCTAGGGAAAGGTCACTGTAAGGGTAATGTCTCTGTCTGCAGGTTGAGAATGGAACCAGAGCTTGAGAGAGTCCCAGTTGATAGTTAACATTTTCTGTGAAAAAGGAAGGAGACCAGGAGAAGGGGCAGGACTATGTAAGCATGTGTTCAGCAACTGCTGTGTGGCGAGTTTTGAGATAAGCACTACTTTGAAGAGTGTCATGTAACACCAGTTATCCTACCATTTTTATGCAAAGACATCATGGCCCACAGGATCTAGCTCACAGGAGCTTTCTACGTCCCCAGTGAGACCGTCTGCTAAGAGTGTTGGTGGAGGTAGTAATGGGGCAGGGGGCAGAGAAAAGTGCAGAGTAGCTGTGGGGAATGTAGCCTCTTCCTGTTTTACATGAGACCCTAAGTCCCTTGTTGTAGATGGAGCTACAGTTTGATTCCGGCATGCATGCACTTCGTGCTTTGTACTGACTTGTCTATTGAATGTTGCAGTTCTGAAAATATCCACCAGCCTGTCCTTCTTCTATTTTGAGCAAAACCCACCTGAGAACAGCTTTCTCAGAGTCACAGCAATGGCAAGGCACTCCCGTGCCAGCCTCAGCTGCTTTGCTCAGGAAGATCTGGCCATTGGTAGACCGAATCTTGTCATTGAGGTGGGTACTCATTCTCTCAGTTACTCTTAGCTGTTATGGTTCAGGGCTGTTGTGGAAGAGTTTGGGGAAGAATTAGGAGGTGTGGCCTTGTCAGAGAAGATGTGTAGCTACGGGTGGGTAGACACCTGAAATCAATGACTGCCCCTTCCCCAGAGTCTATCCGTAGTTATCTATGTGTTGCTTCTTCCTACAGATGCCAAAGAGAGCAACACAGTATCAGCCCCTCACTGTCTCAATTAGAATGCACAACTCCTTAGATGCCCCCATGCAGAACTGCATCATTTCCATCTTTGGAAGGGGACTCATTCACAGAGAGAAGAGATATGGGTAAGAGAAGATGATACTTCCTCTTCCTCTTTTTCTTTTCTTCTGTTTTTGATTTTCGAGACAGAATTTCTCTGTGCAGCCCTGGCTGTCCTGAAACTCACTCTGTAGACTTGACTGGTCTTGAACTCACAAATATCTGCCTGCCTCTGCCTTCTGAGTGCTGAGATTAAAGGTGTGTACCAACAACAACACCACCACCACCACCACCACCACCAGCAGGATAAGACTCTAAACTTCTCATCCTACTGAAAGATCTCAACTGGTTTGGACTGACTTAAAAACAGTAATCCATCTTTTTGCCATATCACTGGAGATAGAGCAGGTATCTTCAGAAGTTGAATTAAAGCTACTAAATGGCCTATTCAGGCGGCAAAAGGAGAGGTTAAGGAAGACTGTGAGGACCCCACATAACCCTCACCTCACCTGTCTTGATATCCAAGAAGAGCCTAGGTATTTCGGTGAGGATGGGAGGTTAGATCTGGTACTAGAGAACACACAGATAGGACATGCTGGCTGTCAGCATAACAATGAAGCTCTCTTATTCACTACCACAAGATACAGGTCTAGTTAAATTCCTTTTATTTCTAAACCCTTCACCACCGTCCATGTCCAGGTGTGAATCCAGGTGTGAATGAATAATGTAGTATGTATATTGTTGCTTCATTAATTTATGTAGCTGCTTTGGTTTTTTCTTTTCATTGTTCTTTTCATGTATTTGTGAAATCCATTTCTTAAGCCCCATAATACTCCATTGTGTGCCTCCCACTGCACCACAATGATGAGCAACAAATACCTCTCACTCTGATGCCACAAAGTTTCACAGCCAACAGCCTTGTGCATACCCCCCTTCTAAACTTTGAAACTTTGATGATGCAGGGGATTATATCTATACAGGAATGGAATTTCTGGGTCATAGGATATGATCCGGTTTGGCCAGATCTTACCAGATTTAGTAGCAGGATCCTTCCCACACAAAAGACAGTTTCTCTCCCCACCTCTCTGGCAAATATCCAACTATTATCTTCTTTCTAGTCGAAAAAAAAAAATATGTGTAACAGAAAGCCATGTCTTACTGTTTGGATTTGCCATTCTTCAGGCTCGCTTGCCGTTTCCATCTTCTTGTCCATGGTTCTCTCTGTCTTGGCTGCTTTTCTTCTGTCCTTGCCATTGTTCTTGTTGACTTTCAGGAGTTCCTGTGTATTTTGACCCCTCAGTGGTGTTAGACATCGCAAGCATCCTCTTTTATTTTGTCTGCTTCACTCCTGGTTGGGTACAGTTTAAAGGCAACACTGAGCTTCCCAGAATTATTGAGCCACTGGTACAGCATCATGAAAATGTGTCATTCTTGCCAATAAAATGAGAGGGGGAACCCGTGAACAATTACCTAGACTTTATGATCTTCCAGACCAATTGTGGAGCAAACTTCCTCAAAGAAAATTCCTAACATTTCCTTAGTTACTTAAAGGTCTACTGTAGTTCAGGAAGATTAGCCACAAGCTGCTGACACATTGGCACTATCTTGCTATGTCTACAGCACCCACTTGTGCTCACCAGGGAGAAATTTAAAACTATAGCCTTTACCAAACATACTGCCAGTGCTATTACAAAGAACAGAGCTACACCAAATCACAGATGCTGTCTCGGGTCATGCAGTTGCTCTGTATAAAGAAGCCCCTGTCTTCTCTCCCTTGTGATCACTTCTGGCTTCCCAACAATGTACTTAGATTTCTATATCCTCATGCCCCATATCTTCAAGCCAGGAAGGACAACTCATGGAGACCAGCAGAACAATGATCTGGAGAGAATTAACACATGTCTCTACCTTTATTTCAGATTGGGTTCTGTGTGGCCAGGAAGCAGCCTGCACACTCATTTCCAGTTCACCCCAACACATCTGGGGCTCCAAAGGCTCACTGTGGAAGTAGATTGTGACATGTTCCAGAACCTGACCGGCCACAGAAGTGTCCTTGTAGTGGCCCCTGAAGTTTCTGCTTAACCCCCAAACAACCCTCAAACTTCTAAAGCTTGACACGCTCCAGAGGGAACCTCTGCCTGTCAGACAAATGAGTCTCTACTAAAGCTGAACAGACTGGTGACCAAAAATCAAGCTAGATTCACAGAAACCAAAATCCATTTTTTTCTTGTTTTTTGGTTATTTGGTTGGTTGGTTTGTTGGTTGGTATTTTTGAGACAAGGTTTCTCTATGTAGTCCTGTTGGTTCTGGAACTCACTCTGTAGATCAGGCTGGCCTTGAACTCAAAGATCCACCTGCCTCTGCCTCCCAAGTGCTGGGATTAAAGGCATTGTACCACTATTGCCTGACTCCAAAATCCATTTGTATCAAGCCAACCTAAGGCAGTCAGAAACACTGTCTTAGAATAAGCTGCTCTACATAAAACAAGCCTTTGAAAAGACACTCAGATAACTTCTCAAAGTACAATGAGTATTGGACTACTTTTCAGAGTACATTCAGATTTTGGAGCGTTCAGATGTTTCACACCATTTTGTTGCTCAAGATATCCATTAACTTACAGGAATGAAAGACAACTTAATATTTAAATCAATTTATTTCTGATGACATATGACAATGTTGACTAAAAATAAAATTTTTATGTAATAATAAAATTACATTGATTAATACTTTCCCTAGTGGTCATTGTAAAAGACCCAAAGATGAATGGATAAAGCTATTATAACACATAACATAGGACCTGGAAGAATAGTCTAAACTTATCTACAGCTAGATCTTCATTAGTGTTGGTGTATGTGGAGACCCTATTCATATCACACCCCACAGCCCACTGAAGCTTTAACCTGCTTTCCAGCACATGATTTTCTAGAGCAGTGGTTCTCAACCTTCCTAATGCTGAGACCCATTAGTACAGTTCCTCGTGTTATGGTGACCCCCAACCATAAAGTTATTTTGTTGCTACTTCATAATTATAATTTTGCTATTGTTATGAATCATGACGTAAATATCTGATATTCAGGATATATGACATGTGACCACCAAAGGGGTTGGAAATCCACTGGTTGAGATCCACTGGTTGAAAACTGCTGTTCTAGATGCATACAACATAATTTCATAGCAATGTAGTTAGAAACAATGTCCCAAAAATGTCTGTCTAAATAATAAAAATTCTTATGCATTTTTTTGCTTTATAAAATGTGGTGTTTACATTTGAGAATACATATTATATTAAACAATGTAAAAATAAGTATGTATAAAGAAAACAAATATTTTTAATAAAGTGGACCAAACTAACAAATAAGCTTGTCATGGTTTGATTGAGAATGTTCCCTATAGTCTCATAAGTCAAAATTCTTGGTCCCTAGTTAGTGGAACTGTTTGAGAAGGATTGGGAGGCATGGCCTTGTTAGAGGAATTGGGTGTTTCTTCACAGCAATAAAACACTGACCAAGACAGAAATTGGTACCAGGAGAGTGGGTTACTGCTGTGACAGACCAGACATTGTTGATTTTGGGAGGATTATGGAAGGACTTTGGAACTTTGGGCTAGAAATGTCATTGAGTGTTGAGAGCTCTGTGGGATGTTCTGTAGGAGCCTAGAAGTCAAGAGTATTAAAAGCAATGAAGACAGTGTAGATCTGGCTTGAGAACTTTCAAAGGGAAGTAAAGACTCCACTAGATCATTTTGTGAAGGAGTCTGTTGTGTCTGGTCAGCTGGAGCTGAAGAATTGGCTCTGATTAACAAAAGACCAGAGCCACTAAAGTAAAGCCTTTGCTTTGCTGGAACAATAGATGCTGCTCAGCTGGGGCTGAAGAATCAGCTGTGATTAAGAAGAGACCAGCATCCTTGGAGTGAAGTCTTCTGGGAAATGCTTCCTCAGAGTCAGCACACAGAAGCTGTGTTCCAGAGGCAGCCAAACTCAAGCCTTGTGCTGGTGGCTGAACTTAGGGATATAAGTTACCCAAGTGGTGCTGGTTTTGAAGGTGTGAGCGGGTCACGGGGAGCAGCTGAAGCTTGATGCTTGTGGCAGGGTTAGAGTCCCTTGAACTCAGATCGTGAATAAAGCCCAAATATCGGACATTGAGTTACACTGTTGGAGTGTGGTTTGGCTTTGTTCAGATTGGGACTGTATCCTAGTTCTTCCCTCTTGAAGTAAGAAAGTATTTAACTTATTTTTTTTATTTTACAGGAGTCCACAGTTTAGAAACTGAATTTTAAAAGAAAATTTTAAGTTTTAAAAACGCTTTGATTTTCAAAGTGACTGAACTTTGAAAGTGTTTGAATTGGTAAAGACTGTGGGACTTTTAAGTTTGTAATGTGTTACCTATTTGTGATTGTCTTAATCAGTGTTCTATTATTGCATGAAGAGACACCATAATCATGGCAACTCTTATAAAGGAAAGCATTTAACTGGGGCTGGCTTACAGTTTCAGAGTTAGTCCACTGTCGTCGTGGAGGGGAGGCAGTATTGAGGCTGACATGGTGCTGAAGAAGGAGCTGAGAGCTGGATCTCAGCTGGATCTGTAGGCAGCAGGAAGAGAGTGATAACTAGGCCTGGTTTGAGTATCTGGAATGTCAAAAACCCACCCACCCCCACCCTGAGACACACTTCCTCCAAGACCACACCCCCTAATAGTGCCACTGCCTATGGGCCTATGGGGGCCATTTTCATTCAAGCTACCACAATGATATTTATTAATCTGAGATCTTGGGGTTGAACCAAAAATAGGAAAAGTTATGGCTTAACAGTGATGTGTTTGTGTGTCAAGTTGACAAGAGGCCAATTGTGCTGGCTAGCTTTATGCCAACTTGACAGAAGCTACAGTTATTTGAAAGGAAGAAACCTCAACTGAGAAAATGTCTTCATAAGATCCAGCTGTAAGGCATTTTTGTAATTAGTAATTGATGGGGGAGGGTTCAGCTCATGGTAGGTGGTGCCATCTCTGTGGTTCCATAGGAAAGCAGGCTGAGCAAGCCATGAGGAGCAAGCCAGTAAACAGCACCCCTCCATGGCCTCAGCATCAGCTCCTGCCTCCAGGTTCCAGCCCTGCTTATGTTCCTGTGCTGACTTCCTTCAATGATGAACTGCAATGTGGAAGTGTAAGTCAAATAAATCCTTCCTTTCCCAGCTTGCTTTTTTGGTCATGATGGTCATCACAGCTCTAAAGCTGTGAGCAAGCCCTCTTCTGTAATTTGCCTTGGTTTTGTTGTCTCTTCACAGCAGTAGAACAGTAAGTAAGACAGAGATCAATACCAAAATCTTCTGAGGCATAGAGTGACCAGGATAGCATTCAGAATAACAGAATATGTGTGAGCACCAAGAGGGTCTTCGTGATTATCTCTATGTATATGAAAATTAGTACTTTCCTTTTAAATGCACTTCTGTGCAGAATCAGACCTCATAGACTATAAGCCCAAATGAAAACAACATTCTAGTCTCAACAGACTGTATTTCTGGTAGAACAAAACTTGGGAATGGGTCTCTTATAATCTCAGAAACTGCATCTGGGTGACTAGGAGTGTAGGTAGAAGAAATCCAAGACAGTAGAAACAGGAGAGGCCAGAGAACAGATTACAGAATGCAAAAATAAGAAATGTAAAAACTAAGATTTTTTTTTTGTACTTAGAAGCCTGTTGATGAGTACACAGCTGAACCTTCCCCCATCCTCTCACCCTTCCCACTCCCATCCCCTTTCCCCCATCTTACCAGCAGGAAAATGCCCTGAGGGTCTCTTAGCCCATGGGGTCCCACTGCTGGAAACCCAAATCAGAAGCTGAACTCATACTGAAGGGAAAATTTAACTACAGCAAGCCACAGACATGTTCTACAACTAAAGGGATATGAAACCAAGATTTCCACAATTTCCCTCTTCACTGCCACTGCCTAGAGGGGCAAGCCAGTGGATGCAGGATAATGATGAGGAAAGCTTGGGAAAGGCTGAACACTGCCTGAACCGACCAGCAGAGGGCAGCACCACAACACACAGTCACTGCTCTCAAGAAGGGGTAAAGGGTCCTAAATTTGTGAAAGCTAGAACACTCATCCTCCTCTGCCTCCTCCTAGTGTCCCATTAAGCCAGGGATGCACTGAAACGCTAGGAAATGTATGTGGCAGAACTCAGCATACACAGCATTGGGATTTGAGCAACACACCCCAAGCTGCATGGACTGTGGAGAGAGCAGTGCTGTGTGGACCACAGAGGGCAGGGCCAGCATTTGCAACCAGAAAGCTGAAGGTAGCCAGAGTTGTACCAGCGGCTGAGACTCCAGCCATAAAGCACAGGCTGGACCAGCATCTGTAATTCAGTTATTCAAAGTTACACCAGGAGAGAACCATAGTATAATGGCAGAACTCTCAGGGGCTGAATCTGGTTATGAGGTCATAGCTTATACCCTCACTCAGATCTCTCTCTTCCCTGTCAAGTTAGCATGCCACCTTGCTCCTGTTCTGTTATTGCCCCGGGTCACGTTTCCCTCCCCTTTCATTTTCCTCTTCTAAAGAACAGACTGAACTGATTTGCAGGCCTCTGTTGCCTAGTCTCCTGAGAGAAGAAACTGTTCTATCTTGTATGATTGCATGTCTTTACCTCTGTCTTTTCAACCTACCTCAGCCTCATGGTCCCTTCGTCTTTCAAACCAACACTAACCTTAGTCTTAGCTTTTCCTTTTCCACTCATCACACAACTAGTATATTAGCATACACAGTACTAACCACTGAGCCATCACTCCAGCCCTTTTTAAATTCTTTTTGAGACAGGGTTTCCCTGTGTAGGTCTCTGGCTGTCCTGGAATATACTATGTAGACCAGGCTGACATTGAACTCAGAAATCTACCTGTCTCTGCCACCCTAGTGCTAAGGTTCAAGGTGTATGTCAACACGCCTGGCTCACAATAGAAGAGCTAAATGACACTTCAGAAGACACATTAAATGACACATTTAATCACATAGGTTAGCATTTTATTGAGATCATCAAAATCTTAATAAAACAATATGCTTTACTGTAAACTAGACAACAAGACAACTTCCTTAAGAATTTCCAAAAAACAGCTCAGAGCACAAGTCTATACAAATTTGTGTCTATCACAGAAGCATATCACATTATATGATTTATAGATAACTGCAATCTCTCCTAGCCTAGAATCTTGATAACAATCTCTTCTTAAAAACAGAAGCTTCCTTTCTATCCAGCAAACCACCCTGTCACAGCTCCACTTCCAAAAGCAGACACTGAAAAAACTTAAATAAGTAAAGCGGGCACTGGAGCAAGAGGGGAAAAAGAAGAGCAGAACTGGAGGCTCATAACTCAGCTGCACGCTGGGTGAGCTCCTTAATTCTGTTCATGCAATGGGCAACAGCATTAATGAGTAAAGGGATCCAGCTGTCGCCTGGCTGGGGGCTCACGTGACTTGCTCTGGAATAAAACAGAAAAAAAAAAAAGAGTTAACGCAGTGTGAAGAGAAAAGCATTCTCAGGAGGTGCAGAGAAGAAACTGCAGTGAGAAGGGATCCTCCTCATCGTGGCTGCTCCACCCCCTACCCATTCCCGAGGCTCCCTGTGCTACTCTTGAAATGGGGTTAGTTCCTGAGAGGAGCTGGCAGACGATTTTATCCTCAGGCCATGCAAGAAGTCTTTATACTTACTTTGTAATTTCAAGAGCCTTTATTAAAACAGACACCAGTTTCGCAGACTAGAAAAGAAATAGAGATGTCATTCACTCTGAGCCCTGGCATCAAAAGAAAGGAGAATTTGAAGATCTAATTAATGACGATAACAGAATCATTTAAAAAGAGCCTTAAAGGGGGTGGAAGAAGTGGCCTGGTGCTCTGAAACCATGAAGACCTGACGACCTACCTGAGTTTGAACTTCCAGCATTCATATTAAAAAAAAAAGAAAAGAAAAGAAAAAGAAAAAGAAAAGAAAAGCCTTGGCTGACAAGGGCTGATAAGATGGCTCAGTGGGTAAGCACACTTGCTGTCATGACAACCAGAATATGATTCTTGGGACTCACATGATGGAAGGACTCCCACAAGCTATACTCTGGTCTTTACACATACAACTGTGCCTTGCATACATACACACACACACACACACACACACCAATCAATCAATCAAGCAAGCAAGCAAGCAATCAATCCATAGCTGAATGAATGGATGGATGAATGAAATTTAAAATGCTGACTAGGTTATGGCACTGCTACTATGGATTCTTTTCTATGTAACAAGATTTAGGACCACCGCTGGCATATATTTATATGTTTTCAACAGTTTTAATTTTGTTTGATTTTTGAGACAAGTTTTTCTGGGTAGCCCTGGCTATCTTGAAACTTACTTTGTAGATCAGGCTAGCCTCAGACTAAGAGGTCCATTTGCCTCTGCCTCTGAAGTGCTGGGATTAAAGACATGTGCCACCACACCCAGATCATTTTTAATGTTTTTAATTTGGAACAAAGATAATCTCAACCTAGCCAGAGAATAATGGGTTTTAAGGCAGCCAGGACTGCACACAGAAAAAAATTTTTTAAGGCAACCCAGCCGTTGTGATAGCTCAGGCTGGGGCAGGAACGGTGTACGGTCCTGTTTAGAACTTTAAGAAGCCCCAAACAGTAAAACTGGAGATCTCAAGACATGAGGTAGAGCCCATGCTTGGCATGTGTTATATCCTACTTCGAATCCCAAGCACCACATCCACAACAAAAAAATTCCATGGAGATGGATTATGGCAACAATATAAAATAACACACACATAAGCACATATATATTTATAAATTACTTCATATGAGACTGTATTTGGGATCACTGATAGACCATCTTGTTAAAATTTTATTTCTCAGGAATTTAGTTCTTAAAAAGTTAATGCCAAAAAAGTTAATGTTCCAAAGAATCTGTCCTACTAGAGTTCTGCACATTAATTAATCTTCTGCCATCTATTTTATCAAATAGTAAAACCAATACATCTTGTAAAATTTAAGCTGCTTGGCAGGTTCACTTCTCTACCAAAACATTAGTGATATGAACTGGAGTTCATGAAAATAAGAGAACTATAAAGGTATAGCATTTCAAGAAAACAATCAAATCATAAATACATATGCATATTAAACATACAAAATATATATTGTGGTACTGATTCAGTATAATCAGATCTCTAGAAAGAATTTGACTTGGGATGGGATGATGCCTTCGTGGCTAAGAGTGTTTACAAGCATAAGGACATGAGTTCAAGCCCCAGTACACATAAAAAAAATTACGCATGACCATGTCCCCAGAGCTGTGGGGACAGAGACAAGGAGATCGCTGAGCTTGCTGGCTGCCAGACTAGCTCCAGGTTCAGCGAGTGAACTGTCTCAAGGTAATCAGAAGAGTGACAAAGACTACTCAACATCTTCTGGCCTCTGAGTAGGTACACATTCAGCTGCACACAAATGTGTACACATACCCCTCCCCAGATAAATCAAAAATTAAACTAAAAAAATTACTCTTTAAAGCACTGTTTTACTTTTTTAAATTACTTTTAAAGCACTAAGATGTTTAGACTTTTTTTTTTCCAAACAATTACTCGAGTGGTTCTAAAAGAATTAAAGTATCAGGAGCTGGAGAGATGGGTCAGCAGTTAAGAGCACTGACTGCTCTTCCAGAGGTCCTGAGTTCAATTCCCAGCAACCACATGGTGGCTCACAACCATCTGTAAAGGGATCTGTAACCCTCTTCTGGTGTGTCTGAAGACAGGGACAGTGCACTCACATACATAAAATAAATAATCTTTAAAAATAGAAAAAAATTAAAGTATGAAAGCACATGGCTATTATAACTAGAGTCCAGCCAGTATTTATCAAGCACAAATACATGCAAGAACTATGAAAATATTTTACCCGCACACAAGTTTGGCAAAGACATAAATTCTCTATAGCTTATAGGAAATACTAATGAAATTCTCCCAGTTCAAAGCTAGTACTTACATTGATCCGCACAGTGAGGTGACACACAGGTGGATATATGCTCAGAACCAAATCATCCACACTAAGAGGAGACAAATATAACCATTAACTAAGACAGGGGGCAGAGCTCAGTGGGGTTGTCTCTAGAACAGAACCAACTCAGTTCCTTAATTTAAGCAGGCATGCAATGCAGAAGCAGTTCAACCAGTGTTTGCTGAGATAAACATGTCATATTTAGGAAGCTGGAGAAAAAAATGTCTGTGGTTCACAGGATGGGGAATGATTAGTTCTGTCAAAGACACGAGGATTCAAAACCATCAGTTCAGTGATCCTGACAGAGTTCACCAATGGAAACTAAACATGTTAGGCAAAATGACCCCTTCACCCCCTCGAAAGAGGCCACTACTTTTAACCATGTGACTAAATTTATTACCACTAAGAAGACGCCGGGCAGTGGTGGCGCACACCTTTAATCCCAGCACTTGGGAGGCAGAGGCAGGCAGATTTCTGAGTTCGAGGCCAGCCTGGTCTACAGAGTGAGTTTCAGGACAGCCAGGGCTACACAGAGAAACCCTGCCTTGAAAAACCAAAAAAAAAAAAAAAAAAAAAAAAAAAAAAAAGAAGAAGAAGAAGAAGAAAGTCAACATCATGAGCCTCTCCAACAGGATATAAAGGAAAGTACCCTATTTTTTGACCCAAAGTGGTTTACTTTATTACTATTATGAGAAAATAATCTTATAGATCTAAATTGTTGTGTATTTACAATATGTAATTCTGAAATGTTAATGTCAACTCAGACCAGAAAGGACAGAGACTATTCAAGATTGTAAGAAACTAAACAGATGCCAAGCAAATGCAGTAAGAGATCTTAATGGGACCCAGAATGTATTTAAGACAAACAGAGAAATCTAAGCATTAGATATTAGTATTACATCAAATGTTAAATTTCTTGAATGTGACTCTAAGAATGTCTGCTCTCAGAAGGTTGCTGATAAAATATTTGTGGGTGAAAGTAGGAAAAACATATCAT
Organism: Arvicanthis niloticus; assembly: GCF_011762505.2. Lineage (NCBI taxonomy): Eukaryota > Metazoa > Chordata > Mammalia > Rodentia > Muridae > Arvicanthis > Arvicanthis niloticus. The sequence goes on along the minus strand of NC_047659.1, from coordinate 92,228,495 downwards.
ACCTATTTATCAAGAAGTACATACACAGGAGAAAGGGTGGAACAGAATCCGAACAGAGGATAGATGGATAGTTACTCAAGGACAGATGGATAGTTACGCAAGGATTATTTTTCAATTTTCCTTTAGGCTTGAAATTTTTCAAAGTACAAGAAGCTGGAGGAAAGAAAGCCTGGAGCAACAACACTGCTCAGATCACAATGCTCCTTCTTCCCCAAGTGCAGCGCACGCTTACCTGGGGCTGATCTCATCTGAAATATCCACAATGTCATCCAGCTGGGCGACCTGATCCTTCTTCCCATTCTCAGCCACCAAGATTCGGATTTTCTTGAGGGAAGCTCGGGATGCTCTCACCAGTGCAAGGCACGGGGTTATGAGCGCTTGATCTTCCTCTGACCAGTGTGAGTCCCGATTGCTGGGAAGGCCTAGTACACCATCCTCATCACTGTGGCTGTCAGAGCCGTCTTCAGAGTCACTCAAGAGGCCACTGTAAGGGTCACACTCTTCCACAGCCTAAGACATACACCATTGTATTTGCAAATGCAAATACACCACTACCGTTAGCCACCTGCTTTGCTATCAGCTACAAGACTGAATCGATTTAGAAACTAACTCTCTCATTCTGCTTGTCCAGCAAGGAACAGGGGAGGCACTAAGACACAAGCCAAACGCGGTGGGAGACATGGGGCAGGACAGGAGTGAGTGTGTGATTATTCAGTCAAGCTGCGGAAACTCCTGCCTTTATGATCAGTTCTCATGAAGTTGCTTTCCTGTGACCAGGAAAGATGGGTAAGCACCCTCACCTGCTCCATTTCTTCATGTGCATCTTTCACAAAATCCACACTCTTTGTCAGCATCAAAAGGGCTGCAGCTTTGTTATCTATAAGTGAAGAATCAGAAGCACTAGAATTAGAGGAGAAACCTAACCCTTCTCTTGAGATTACAGAGGGCAACCAGCACTGCTCTACAGTAAAACTCTCTCATTACACCCTCTGCCTAGAAAGAGAGTTAAAAAGGCTTTTTAGTTTCACCTACAATTGTCTCGTGGTGTTTGTTACCACAGTCCTCTTGATAACCACTCTGGTCTGCCTGGCTCCGCTTTATAGCTCTCAGTGTGCTCTCCAATGCTGTTCCTGGGACAGCAATAGGAGAACACACTATCTGTTCCAACTAGACACAGAGCCACAGTAAGGGGAGGAGTCTGAATTTAAGAGTTGTGCTCAATGGCACAACACTTGGCTGGCATAGCCTGAGCTCAATCCATAGCACTGCCAAAACCAAACCAAACCAAAAACTAGTATGAGGAATGGAAAAAAATATTAAATCAATTCATATTAATGAAAATAAACTATATATTATTTCACTGAAGTCTTCACAGAAATTAAAATATATCCATAATGCAATGCTGGAAGCTAAACCTGAGAGGCCTCTCTGCTCTGGCCAGCAGGTAATAATTTACTTCTACCTACCTTTTGGGATCTCAGGCACCTGTTGGCATGCAACTGAGACACTATTACAGGAAATCAGGTCACCATTCTCAGTGCTGGAGAAAGGAATTAACAAGGTCATATCAATAACCTAGGTTTCTGTCTCCCAATAAGGTCCACTATTATGATTGACTATGAGTGACTTTGCTGTTAGGGTCAATTTTCCCTCCCTGAGTCAAGAAACCCCACTAACCATTAGCCCACACTGCAGCAGCCAGTACCTCTGAGATGGAACAGTAAGAAGCACTTCCAGGAGCTGAGCCATGCCATCCACAATGTCCAGGGTAGCATTCCGTACCAGCTTTCTCAGGGTGATTCCTATGGCCAAACCAAAACAGTGAGTTGCCTGGTCATTTCAAATGTCACCACCTGCTTTCTGGAGTGTTCCAGAGCCATGAGGTAACTGATACCCACATACTTTACATCACCAACCAGTGCGAGCCTTACTTAAATTCTCAGGTCATTTTATTGCCCCTCTTGCCACTCCTTAGAGCTGTTCTCCAAGTGTTTTGGAAACAAGTCTTTCCAATTCATTCATGAAGGACGCTGGCCCTTTGATAATTGTGAGTAAAACACTGGACGTTTAAAGCTTGTGTAAGCAACCCTGATGAATGAAGTATAAATCTACAGGCAGTGTACTTTACCTCGTGAAGGGGTTTGTATTTGCATTATATTATATTATAGTATATTATAATGTAATGCTAGGTGGAGGCTTGTTGGGGCCCACACTCTGCCTCAACACTTCTGGGGCTAAGTGCTCTGGTCAAGAGAGAGAGAGTGGGGCTCTTGGGGCAGGAGACTTGAAGAATGGAGACAAAACAGGGTGTGATCAAGTCTCTCTTACCAAGTCTCCTTTATTGAGTCTCTTCTATTGAAGGGAATTCTGAGGTATTTATATACACAAGCAGGAGAACACAGGTGAAAACACTTTACCGCGTGCACCATACAGCTGAAGTCACTAAACAGCAAAACAAGCTAAACAATATATTTATCAGAGTGTGCTTCAGCTGTTATAGGCTTTTGACAACCAAGTCTTTCATCAGGGTATATGGCTCCAGATGGCTGCAAAGTTGATCTAGCCGCTTTCTACTAAAGTCGGCTCCCAACAGAGGCTTGGGATGGCCTGGGCATGGGTATGGAGCTGAGACCCAGCAAGCATATATAGTAGTTAGACTGGACTGAAAAGAAAAGGAATTAGGAACTGAGAAGACAGGATATTTGGTAAAGTGTCAGTTATGTAGCCATGATGTCTTGAGTTCAGTTCCCAGAACCTACATGAGAGAGGCAGACACACTGTAGTGTTCCCATAATGTCAGTTCTGGGAACCAGTGAGCTCCAATGAAGACTCTCAAACCACAAGACACTGGCCTCCACGTGTACTTGTATACACATGCATAAACACAAATAAACACATGCACCTACGTGTGTACATACATACACAGACACAAATAGAAATTAGTTTTATAAAGGGTCGGTTGAGGGGTTGAAGACATGACTCAGCACTTAAGAGCACTCAGTGCTCTTCCAGAGGACCCAGGTCCAGCTCCCACAACTCACACGGCAGATCACACTGTCTGTAACTTCAGTTCCCAGAGAACCAGCACCCTCTTCTGACCTCAGCAGGGACTAGACATACATGTGGTACACAGAGACCCATGCAGACAAAGCACCCATACCCATAAAATAAAATAGAAAATGTAATGGCCAGGTGAGATGGCACAGCAGGTAAAAGCACTTGCCACACGAGCCTGATGATCTCAGTTGAATCCCAGGAACCCACAATGGAAGGAGAGAGCCCATTCCCCATGTGTATACATACACACACACACACACACACACACACACACACACGTTAAAGAATTAGGTAAGGAAGTAATGATGGGAAATAACAGTTACATGGCATCTGTACCTTCACATAATGGAGGTCACCCACATATAAAATTATCTTTGACTATTTCATAAGAAAGTCACATGCTCAAAAATGAAGAAAAATAGACATGTATGTTTACATATATATAACACTACATTGAAGACAAACACATAATGTTTACATATTTCATGTTTACATATCAGGATACAGTCACTACCTCAGCAAAGATCTAGCCTGTAAATACAACACTATGGTGTACAGGGTGACTTACCCTGATCCTTAGGAAGTGAATAATACACTGCAATTATTTCCTCGATGGCCACATGGACTTGCTCACAGATCCTCTGGGTTTCCTGTGAGGTGATGGACCAAATTCAGAATGGATATTCAGCATCAATGCTGTCAATCCATTTACTAAGGAAGAGATCAAACATCTATAGAGCATGATTAAATATCTTATGAAAACGTGTTATGAGTCAGGCCTTATGATGTACTCATCCCACACTAGAAAGAAATTAGGTAGACACCTGACAATTCTAAAAACCATTATAAAAGGAAAGACAGCTTTGGCTGTCCTGGAACTTGCTCTGTAGACCAGGCTGGTCTCAAACTCGAGAGCCGTCAGCCTCTGCCTCTCAAGTGCTGAGATTAAGGGTGTGCATTACCACCACCACCATCAGCAGCAGCAGGAGGAGCAGCAGGAGCAGCAGCAGCAGGAGGAGAAGGAGGAAGAGGAGGAGGAGGAGGAAGAGGAGGAGGAGGAAGAGGAGGAGGAGAAGGAAAAGGAGGAAGAGGAGGAGGAAGATTAGGAGGAAGAGGAGGAGAAGGAGGAGGAGAAAGAGAAGGAAGAGGAGGAGGAAGAGGAGGAGGAGCAGCAGCAACAACAACAACAACTTAACACTAAAGGATTTTGTATAACAGGTGTTCTTAGATACTGGGAAGACTAACTCCTCCTCCTCCTCCACTATTTATTGACCCGAAGCTCTAAACCTGCTTACTCATCTGTCAGATGGAGAATATGTAGGGGAACAGCTATATATAAACAAGGGCTTTAAAAACTACGAGGAACTAACCTGACTGAGTTTCAGACTAAATTTAGAAGACCCGCATGCACTTGGCTATTTGATCTTTACAACAATCCCATGCGGTAAGAAATGTAATCTCGCTTGGTAAGTGGAGGAAATACGTGTGGTTTGAGTGTGAAAGGTAAGAAAACGAGAGGATTCTTAAGGAGGCAGCACAAAATACTCCGAAGTAAAGCTCACCTGTGGGGATGGCAATGGAAGTTTAGAGAAGAGCGTGGTCAGAACAGTGGCTTCCCCAGACACTTTCACTGCTGCCTCATCTGGGGGTGTCAGAGGCGGCGGGTGCCAAAGTTAGTGTTAAAAGGTTAAAGTTGCTACTTGGACTCTTTTTTAGATAATGCGTCCCTTCTCCACCCTTATCAACATCTCCAAAACAACTCCAGAATCGTTTTATATTTCAGCCTCAAGTTCAGAGAATGGGTAGCAGAAGGGATGGGGACTGGGAGGAATTGTCATCTCCTCAAGGGACAGCAAAGGTAAAAGAGGTTAGGACACAGGAAGATGACGGAAGAGTCCGCAATGGCAGAGACACTCACTGAGTCTTCTCCAAAACATCTCTCGATTAAATTCCTCGGTTGTCTCCTGGGCTTCGCCGACTTGAGGAATGCCGGACCACCCCAAAAGCAAAAGACAGGTGAGAGGAGCCCTGACCTGACGCCGGACCTCCCTACCCAGAGCCTGGGGTGCAGATTCCCACAACTCACCCCGCACACGAGGCAGAAGCGACCGCAGCTCCTCTGATAAGTGCCGGAGCTGCTCCAGAGGGGGAGCAAGGAAGAGGGTTGCGGTTGTCGAGCTCGCCATCACAGCCGCTCTCTGTGAACTAGCTAAAACGCTTAAGCCATTTGGCCCTGCCGCAATACTTCCGGTGCTGAAAAACTCATCTCGTTTCCGGCAACACACATCGTGTCCCGCCCCTTCCTTCCCAATGCAGCGACCCCGCCTCCCCAGACAGCCCGGCCATCGGTCCAGGCCTCCGCCTGCCTAGAGACCCGCCCACCCGAACCCAGCCCACTCAGAAACCAGACCACGCCTCCCTGCGTCCTAGAAACCTGCCCACGCCCCGCTGGCCCGGCCTAGAGACCCAGCCACGCCTCCTTCATCTGTCCTCCTAGCAGGTCTAGAGACTTGTTCAGGTGCTTAACCCTGGCTAGCCCCCACTACCCCTCCCTCTATGACACTAGGCCACTCAAAGAAAGACCCAGCCAGACATCTTCTGACCTACTACAGACCTAGCCACTCTTTTATATAACTGAGTTTTTCCCCCTGCAAATATGTCTGTGGCAGTGCCTGTAGAGGCCAGAGAGGGCATCAGATTCCAGGGGAGTTCTACCTTGTGGGTGAGGAGAATCGAACCTGTGACCTTTGGAAGAGGAGCCAGCACTCTAACTGCTGACTCTAGCTCCATGGTGACCCCTTTCTCCAAGCCCCAAACACCAGGCCCACTTTCTGGTTCCCATATGCTTATCAACAATGCAGATCCATTTGTGATATTTCTTTGTTAATACTTTTATTATTTTTTAATTAAGTGTAAGTCTGTGCACATATAAATGTAGGTGCCCACAGTGGCTCTGGCCTGGAGCTAGAGTTAGAGTTACAGGCAGTTGTGAGCATCTGACATGGTTGCTAGGAATTGAACTCAGGTCTTCTGGAGGTAAAGTACATGCTCTTAACTACTGATCTCTCCAACCCATTGTTTGTGGTTATCATTCATTCATTTATTTGATTAGTTGAAAACGGCCTTGACTAAGGAAGCAGAAAGCCCATAATCCTTGGGAAAACAGGCTGGGAAGTCAAGTCTCAAGAGTGGTAAAGGTCCAGGACAAATTTCCACAGGTTCCCTAGGCATAAAATGGCATCCTGAACTCCAAATTTGGGCTCCATGCTTTTCACGGGATGAGCCTAATAAACACAGTAGTCCTGAGGGACTCAGTGACACAGAGAGCCACCCTGGCGATCTCCCTGATTAGGGCTCTTTGCCTCCTGAGGAATAATCAACCGTTAGTCTTTTCTGCAGTCCACACAGCAGGAATCAGTAGTAAACATTTCCAACATTCAGATGTCCAAGGAGTGACAGCTTCCTGAAGCTCACCCACTGATACTGGCTTTCCCATCTGCCACTGGGGCAGAGATCTGGGCCACAAATGTGGAGGCTGGACTTCTTCCAGGCTGCTAGCTGTAAGCCATGGACTTCAGGAGCTCAGATGACTTTTTAACTGCACCATGAATATTCCGAGTTCAGTGGAGTTCAAAGTCCACACACGATAAATGAGTACAGGCGTCAGCAATGTCAACCAGGTCCTCAATGGGGAGAGCATAAAGGCAAAGGAGCCATATGTCACATGAAGAAAGTAGCAAGAATAAACCTGCCATATATACAGTAGAAGCATCAGTAGGTAAACAGGTATAATCTTCAAGTATTTTCCCTGGTGGAGATGAGACCTGAAGTTGTGACCAAAACAGCGATGTAGCAAAGTCCAGCATATGTAAGCCATCAAGGGAATGTTAAAGAATACCAGCTAGAAAAAAGGAGGCAGAATCATTCACTTATTACCAAGCTCATGATTAGTAACTTCTACTAATATGTCTTTAGTTTAGACGTCTGATTGTTTTTTCTTGGGGATGGAGGATAGAGATATAACTCAGGAATTTGCATACAGTGGGCAAGCACTCTACTCCTGAGCTGTGTTCCAGCTCTTATATGTCCGATTTTTTTTTTTTTTTTTTTTTTTTGGAGACAAAGTTTCTGTATGGCTTCCCAGAACTAGCTCTATAGACCAGGCTGGTTTCAAACTCAGAGGTCCACCTGCCTCTCCATCCTGAGTGCTGGGATCAAAGGTTTGCACCACCATACCCAGCATATGTCTGAGTTTTAATGCATTGATTATACTTTTTGTTAGAGAACAGTTGACCTATAGTTAACTGTGTATTTGCCTGTCCTTTCGTTTATCTTAAAGGTAGACATGATTTATGTTGAAGTCCCTATTGTAATAGAGTTATACTATAATACAGATATATAATTCAGATACCAAAAGTAGATATGCAACAGTGTTTATACTGGAAATGAACTGAGTAATCTGCATAGGCACACGACATAGTATAGACTCTATGTGGACAGAGTGAAAGGAGGATCTAGGTATCAGTATCAAGGTAGCAGTCTGAGTACTGAAATATAAATTAGATATAGGTTACAATCCAGATGTAGTTGTGTGTGATTCACTCAACAAATATTCATAAAGCACCCATTACACAGCAGGCATTGTGCTAGACTCTAAGTTAAAGGCACACTAGTGAACAAGTAACAAAAACAAAAAGGGGTGGGGTAGATGGGGGTGTGGTGGGTGGCAGGCTAGGGAGGAGTGATTAAGAGCAATTGGTGCTTTTAAAAGGACCCAAGTTTGAGTCCTAGCACCCACATAAACACAACTGTCTGTTAACTTCAAAACAGGGGTTCTGAAACCCTCTTCTGGTCTCCCAGGACACTGTAGTCACATGACACACAGACATCCATACAGGTAAAATACTCATGCCCATAAAATAAAAATTAAAAGGGCTCCATTAAAGATAGATATGCATACGTATATATTATAGACAAACATGTATATTTACAAGAAACAAAATTATAGGTTGTGATAAGTGCAATGAAGGGAGTAATTGGCTCATGAAAAGCTAACTAGGAGACAGACTCTTTGAAGCACAAAGAGCAGCAATGAGTCAGCTGAGGGAAGTACATTCTGAAAATCAGAAACAAAAATCCAGCACTGGGAGATATCTTAGGCTCTTTAATACTTGCTGACCACTAAACCAGCTGGTAATTGGAGATAGAGCCACTGGATAAGGATGCAAATAAGTTCTGTGTTTATTTTAAAGGAATTGAATATAAACTACTTTATCAGTGTTTCCCAAACAAGAAACTGGAAAGGGGATGTCCCATAGTGTGTTATAGTGACAGAGACCTTCTTAACATGTTCTCTGCTAAGACAGCGCTGGGAAGCCCAGCTCTACTGTTTGAACAGTGGCATTTTCCTTAGATAACTCACTCTCCTAATGTGTCTGTTTCTTCTTCTCAACCCTCTGAAACATTTTTTCTCACTATAATCAGTTTTTTAAACTTGGCAATGTAAAATTTATTCTACTATAAAACTCTTATTTCATTTTCATCAATAAAAGAATGTGATAAAAACTGGGCATAGTAACTCACAGAGGCAGGTGGATCTCAGTAAGTTTGAGGACTGTCTGGTCTATATAGTTTCAGGACAGCCAGGGCTACAGAGAGACCTTGCCTCACCCCACCCCATCCCCAAAAGCACAATAGAACAAGAACAAGAATCCTGAATGGACACAGTGTATTTTAGATGTCTACAGTTACTTCTCAGCCTTTTGGATAAAAGCAGATGTAGATGTTACAAAAGAGAAGAGGGAGAAAACAGCAGGAGGGCAAAACATCAGCTATCAGACACTGACATACAAGTAAAGTAGAGAAGATGCTGCATGGTAGGAACTGGAGCTCCCTGTCACGTGATTAGTCCAACAGGGCCCGGATGTTCTTCTGAGGACCTCTTACCTGCATAATTCCACTTATAAATGTTAGACCACCTTGCAGGAAATGTCCATCAACAAATATCCCAAATGAAAAGCAGCAACCCAATTTGCCATCAATTATCTCACCAACAAACCATGGTCCTGATGGAGAGATGGACAGAGAAGCAGAAGAGTTACAACTATGAGTCTTGGCCAACAAGGTCACCTACTGGGTTAGGCCATCTGTTGCCCAGCCTGGCCACCTGAATTCAGTTCCTGTGACCCACATAGTGAAAGGAGAGAACTGACTCTTGCACATTGTCCTCTAACTGCCAAATAAACACTGTGGCACATATGTCCACACATATAAACACACATAGAAAATAAACAAAAATAAAATTTAAAGTATGAGTCTGATTGCATATCTTATAAAACAATAATCTTACAGGAATAATCTAGAGATACAAATGTCAGCATCACTAAGCATTTTGCTTTGTGGCATCTCTTCTTTGATAATCACTGTTTCCTACCTGACATTCTAACCAGCTATTTTCTCCACACTTTTCTGGATTATAAAATCATTTTAGTCTATGATATACTTGAAATTGGTATATGGTTCGTAAATTCTGAAAACACCATCATGCTCAAGATTTTTAACGTTCTGTTGTAATAACTTTAATATAACACATTAATATTTTCTTTTTAAATTTCTTGTGAGATTTTATTTGCTTTAATGTGTATTGTAATATGTTTTGCCTGCATTATGTCTTTGTGCCATATGCATGCTGTATCTTTAGAGGCCAGAAGATGGCATCAGATGTCCTGGGAATGGGTTACAGCTAGTTGTGCGCTATGCTCACAACCATGTGGTGCTAGGGATTGAACCCTAGTCCTCTGAATGAGTATCCAGAGCTCTTAACTACCGAGCCAGCTTTCCAGCACCACATTAACACAGAGCTATTACTCTTGAGGTCTACTGTTTAAAGCAACAAAACTTTAAGTGTGCTGTAAAGATTGTTACTATTTTAAAAGATTATGTATACGTACATATGCTGAGTGTGGGTCAGGCATGAGTGCCTGTGGAAACCAGATGTACAAGGTTTCTGTGGAGCTAGATTTATGAGCAGTTGTGCTGGGACCCAAACTCAGGTCCTTAGCAAGGGCAGACACTGCTCTTAAATGCTGAGCCTTTTCTTCAGTCCGTCTTCAACTATTTCTAATGGAAAAATTTAAAAGATGCATTTATATACTCTTCTTTCTTATCACTAGTGACGAACTTTTTTTATCAAGGCAGTCGCTGTGCTGTCCATCAACTGTCTGTAATCAGAATCAACACTCACTGTAACTTGCACCTTTAGTTTCACCTAGAATGCTGGCTAGCCTCTCATCTCTGTCATTATTCTTGCTCCTTCTTACTCGTAGGTTTCTGTCAAGAGTGTTAAGGAACAGGCTGATTTCCCTTCTAGAGGCACAAATGCCATCATGTTCTGTCTTTCAAAGTCATAGGTAAATTTCTTAGACACATACTAAGAACTCTGTTAGTTTCAATTCTTCAAACAGAGCAACTTATGGACTGATGGCTAATTGGTTGATGGAAGCCTAGGAACCAAATCATTTGTTTTATTCCCTGGTGTAAGACAAGTATTGAAAACAGCTCCAGCACATCTTCTAACATAGACTTACTTCCAAAGAGGACACGCTGTGTAGCTTGTTACAAAAACATAGAGTGTCATGTTTCATTTGTTTTTGGCGGAAGTTCCTAATAAACAAAGTCCAAAGGTGGAACAGAAGTATGAAGACAAAGCTAAGACTGGGGAACTATCAGGCTAATCCGCCCAAAGTGCCTTGAGCCTCTGAAAAAAATGTGAACAAAAAGCCTAAGAAAAGATCTGCCGGGCTTTCTGTTTCTACATTTTTTAATTAAATTATTTATTTATGTATGTGGGTACATTGTCACTCTCTTCAGACACAGCAGAAGAGGGCATTGATTCCATTACAGATGATTGTGAACTACCATGTGATTGCTGGGAATTAAACTCAGGACCTATGGAAGAACAGTCAATGCTCTTAACCACCAAGGCATCTCTCCAGCTGCTGTTTCTACATTGTAAAACCTCTTTTTTGTTTGTTTTTTGTTTGTTTGTTTGTTTTTTGAAACAGGGTTTCTCTGTGTAGTCCTGGCTGTCCTGGAACTCACTCTGTAGACCAGGCTGGCCTCGAACTCAGAGATCTGCCTGTCTCTGCCTCCCAAGTGCTGGGATTAAAGGCGTGTGCCACCACTGCCTGGTGTAAAACCTCTTTTATTTTACTATATCGTTTATGTATGTGGTGTGTGTGTGTGCACACACGCACACGCACACATATGCGCACATGAGCGCATATGTCTGACATGTGCTGCAGTCCAGATGTGGGCATCAGAAGACAACCTTCAGGAGTTCACTCCTGATGTACAAGGTTTCTGTGGAGCTAGATTTATGAGCAGTTGTGCTGGGACCCAAACTCAGGTCCTTAGCAAGGGCAGACATTGCTCTTAAATGCTGAGCCTTTTCTTCAGTCCGTCTTCAACTATTTCTAAGGGATCAAGCTCAGGTGGCAAATGTCTCTACCCACTAAGAAATCTTACCAGCTAAATTGAGTTTTTGCTGCTGTTTGTTCATTTGAGACAGAAACTCACTATGTAGCTCTGACTGACCTAGAACTCACTATGTAGACCAGGTTGATCTTGAACTCATAGAGAGACATCTGCCTTTGCCTCCCAGGCGCTGAGCTTATAGGTATTTGCTACCACATTTGACTTTCTGCTTCTATAAGTGACTTAAAAAGCATTAGGTATAATAATCAGTAAAATAAGCTACCTCAGGCATGACTGAACTCAGCTCTCCTTTCAGTAGCTCCATTTTTTTAGATGAATTTTGTTGTTGCTTTGCTTTATCGAGGCATAGTGTCTCTGTGTTGACCTGGCTGACCTCAAGCTCACTATGTAGAGCAGGTTGTCTTCAAACCCACAGAGATCCACCTGCCTCATGTCCTTCCTCACTGTTGTTAAAATCTCTCCTCTCTGGGTTTGGTGATACAGGCCTTTAATTCTAGCACTGAGGAGACAGACAGGGGCGGACATCTCTGACTTCAAAGCCAGCCTGGTCTAAATAGCGAACTCCAAGGCACCCAAGGCTACACAGTGAGACCCCATCTCAAACACACACACACACACACACACACACACACACACACACACACACACACACACATACATGGATAACTATTCACCAAACTACCTACTCATCATGCTCAGTGCCTGGCATGTAAGTAAATAGGAGAGACAGATGCCCATGGATATTCTATAGGGAAACAGATAGTAAACAGAGAATAATATAAATTCTGATGAAAACTTTTAAGATGGTCAGAGAAGCTATTGTGAAAAGTAGCATTCACACAGAATTTTTACTATTTACTATATCTCTATAATAAATCCTGGTTCTTTAGTGTTTTTAACACCCTTGCTTTAACTTGATATTGATTGCATGTCCTTTAAACATATTAAGAAATAACTTTATTTACTAAAACCAGCTCCTAGGAAATAATTTATGAGGGACTTGTATGCCATTTGTTATACATGGAGTATAAATTATTTTGTTGTTAATATATTCTTTAGCAGAATTCTCCACAATCTCCGGGTTTATACTTTACTTACCCAGCACTGTATACAAGGTCAGCAACAAAACAGAATAGTAGGAGATGTTTATTTTGCTCAAGATATGAAGGGAAAATGTGGTCATATTTGAAAATCCCAGAGGTTCTAAACAGAAGAAAAAAATAAAAACCTGGTAAATACATGCAAATTTCTCTAAACTTTTTCTAGATTTTCTTGGCACACCTTCCATCCTCAGTGAAGCTTTTGCTACATACACAGACATTACTCAAAAATTCAGAATCTTGGGGAGCCAAAACACACAAACACACAAAATCACAGATGGTAGAAAGCTCAAAGGGGGATTTTGTTGTAAGATATTTTATAGACAGAAACAAAGAAGGGAATACATAATTATATATATATATATATATAATTATAATATACATATATATAATATTGAATTCTTGTGTAGATTATGAATTTAAATGACAGACATACATGCAGAGGTCTGGTCTATACTATACTATTTCATCCCCAGGTAGATTTAAAAGATTGTGCCGTGTTCAAAGGATAACCAATACAGTCCTTACTCTTTTCATAGAATTCAGTATCTAAGTGCACAAACTTCTAAAAGCTATATCAAATATATAAATATTTTCCATTTTTATCTTACATACAAGTATCTGTCCAAAAAGTGCTCCCCACATATGATATGGTTCTTACTTCACAGCAGCCCTCACCATAAAGCTCTACCTCCCAGTGGACAGATAACACAGACCTAGGGATGTTCCACGGAAGGACACAGAGGGAAGAAGGCAGCCATCAATAAGGCAGGGAGAGAAGCCCCAGAGGGTAGGGAGCCTTGATCCTGGACTTTTAGCTATGGAAGTTCGAAAAAATTATTTTGTTGTTGTTTGGGCCAACTATGTTATTTTGTTACTTCAGCCTTAACAAACCAATAACTAGCTTTACTTTAAAATGTGGTCATAATTTTGTTCAAATACTTTGAAACTAGATTCTTTGTATCATAAAAGGAATATATTTCTTTTAGGCCAAATAAGATGAAGCTATGTGTTGTAACTATCAAGGTAATCAGCTAGGAAGAAAGTGCTGATGTGTAATTTTAATGTTATTTTAACATTAGTAATGCAGCACTAACCCTCACAGGAATGAGAAGTTAACAGAAAAGCCCTGTCAACACTAACACAAAGGCTATGAGATCTTGTTTCTCTTTTTGGACTTGAACTATAAAATAGTGCTTTCTAAATGTGACTGCTTTTCAGAATTACCCCAACAAGAACAAATTTTCATGCTGCTGCTCATATATTTGAATATTGGAGTTAAGTTGGCCTAGGAATCTATATTTTTTTAAAACTTTTTTTTTTTTTTTGAGACAGGGTTTCTCTGTGTAGCCCTGGCTGTCCTGGAACTCACTCTGTAGACCAGGCTGGCCTCGAACTCAGAAATCCGCCTGCCTCTGCCTCCCAAGTGCTGGGATTAAAGGCGTGCACCACCACTGCCCAGCGGAATCTATATTTTTTAATGTCCTTAGGTTATTCTTTTCTTCTTATTTTTTGAGAATTATCACAACAAAGTTTAAGGAATGACTTTTTTTCCCCCTTTTCATTTGATATTTTTAATTTAGAGACTTCAAGTTCTTGTCGTACAGATCTTTCACTTGTTTGGTTAGAGTTACACCAAGATATTTTATATTATCTGTGACTATTGTGAAGGGTGTTGTTTCCGTATTTTCTTTCTCAGCCCATTTATCATTTGTATAAAAGAAGGCTACTGATTTGTTTGAGTAAATTTTATATCCACCCACTTTGCTGAACTTGTTAATGAATCTTGGCTATCCTTGTGCTCATGGCAATCCTCCTGCCTTAGCTTCTTGAGTGGTAGGATTACAGGCATGAGCCATATCACACTCTGCTTGGAACAGATTTTCAAGCCATCAAGAACATAAGTTGGACAGAAAGGACTGCTCTTCTCCACCCACCTACTAGCCTCAGCCTAAGCAGAAACAGGTGACAGAACCTAGTGAGACTGAGCAGTAAATGATGAACATAGTTGAAAACTGGGGGGAAAGTTAGCTAGCTGCAGCCACATGCTTCAGCTCTGTAAGCCAATAGTCAATACTGGGCCTTTCATATGAACATGTCTATAAATGGGTGTTTCCCTAGGAAGAGCTTGAGTGGCAACACAAATTACCCTTTCATTTAAACACACTCATGGGAAGCTCTGAGGGTCACTAAAAGTGCTCTCAGTACCCAGCTCTATTGACAGGATATTATCTCAGAAGAAATAAGCACCGTCTTCAGCAGTTATCAAGGTGGCACACAAAATCTTTTCCATGCTCTTTTTTTTTTTTTTTTTTTTTTGGTTTTTCGAGACAGGGTTTCTCTGTGTAGCCCTGGCTGTCCTGGAACTAACTCTGTAGACCAGGCTGGCCTCGAACTCAGAAATCTGCCTGCCTCTGCCTCCCAAGTGCTGGGATTAAAGGCGTGCGCCACCACTGCCCGGCTTTCCATGCTCTTGAGATGGGTTTCACTGCATAGCTTAGACAAGCCTCTAGATCTGGATCCTTTTGTCCCCACCTCTCTTGTACTGGGACTATATGCACATGCCACACAGCCTGACAGCATGTCAAGTCTCCATGACTTCCTTAGTGAGGGTGAGACGCAGCAGACTTTATCATTTATTATGGAGCATCTGCGATGTTCAAGGCAGCAAGGTAGGTATTTGCACACGAGTCAGGGTGTGGGGAACAAGGACAGACACAGGTAGTCATCCTTAGGACGCCTGAGATGAGACAACTGTGACACTACAGTTACTTCCATCAGTCACAGGCTCTCAGCAGTGAGGAAATGATTATGGAGAGGAGGAACAATACCTGGTTAGGGCACAGGACTGTCCCTGCTCAGCCCTCTGGTTAGGGCACAGGACTGACCCTGCTCAGCCCTCTGGTTAGGGCACAGGACTGACGCTGCTCAGCCCTCTGGTTAGGGCACAGGACTGTCCCTGCTCAGCCCTCTGGTTAGGGCACAGGACTGACCCTGCTCAGCCCTCATTTGAAAATCCACCTTCTTCTAACAAGGGCTGTTTATGAATAATCATCAATTAATTTTTATTATCCATTACAATACGACAAAGACACCTTAGTAGCTTGGCAAATATAACTATGAAACCTTTCCAGGGAAAGATTCCTCTTGGGAGAGGTGACAAGCACTACAGGCAAAGTCACCTTGATAGCTGTTCTACAGCCTGTTCTATGAGTGTAATTCAAGACTACGCATACACCACTCAAATGTTACCCCCCAACTTTTTGATACAGAATGTTACTGTGTAGCCCTAGCTGGCTTTGAACTTATAGAGATCCACATGCCTCTGTGTTGCAGTAAATCTCTTGCCCATGGGGAGTCCATAGAATAAAAACACAAGTCAATAAATATCAAATGAATGCTGCATGCCTAGATTGGGCAGATTTACCATTAAACTACACTATTCCCCGGCTATGAGAGCTCTTAGCAACTTGCGGTTTCCTAGGTCTTCTTCGTCTTCTCTCTCTCCACCAACTGCCCTCTGCTTCGACCAACTGCCCCTCCGCCGCTTCTCCATCTGATCTGTGAGCTGTTGTATGCTCTGTTCGATCATCTTTTCTAGCTCCTGTAACTTCTGTTCTAAGCCCTGCTTCCATTCCTCATTATTTTCTATCTGTTTACAAATCTCATCTCTATCCTGTACCAAAAGTTCTATTGTTTCTTGTAATCTCTTTTCCAAGGCAAAGAATTTTTTATCTAGAGCTTTGTCTTTTGAGAAGACATAGTATATCAAAAAAATAAATATAGCAATACTGATAAATAATAAAGTGTTCCCTAAGTTGATTTCTGTCAAACCATTTGAAATATCATCATATAAAGCCCAAAAGATATCCATTGTTTTTGTCATCTTTAAGTATCAAAATATGTTTTTTTTAATATTAAAAAATTATCTGGTCTGGAGCCCTCAATAAAGTGGCCTTTCTTTATTGATCTTCATTGACAAAGCTGTGTGCCCTACATGCCCCATTTGTCTGTTGTTGCTCTACAATCCTTAATCAGATGTCGGCCTTTGCCACATCTTTGACAAATTCCAGAAAGCTTAGGCCCCCATTTAGTATTATTTTTATTTGTCCTGTTGTCATTTCTGAGACGACCCCATTTACCACAATTAAAACATTTGAAATCTTGGGTCATCTCTAGGTTTCTAGTTGCAGTTTTTCCTATTACTGACATATCAGCTGAGTGAGATCCAACATCAGCTGTGTATCTAATCCATTCATCTATTGATGCTGACCTTGCCCTCAGTGGTCTGATTACTTCCTTGCACTCAGCAGTTGCATTTTCAAAGGCTAAAGACTCAATTATTGCCTTTCTTGCTACTGAATCTGATATACTCCTTTCGACAGCTGAGGTTAGCCTTTGTAAAAAGTCAGGGAAGGTTTCTTTTGGCCCTTGTATGACTTGAGTAAATGGTTCAAGTCTCTTCCCGGATTCTGCAACTTTGTCCCAGGCATTTAAGGCTGACAATCTACACAATGCCAGAGTTTCTTCATCATATACAGCCTGCACCTCTATTTCAGCAAAACGACCTTCACCAAGTAGTTGGTCTATGGAAATCTCTCTTCCTCTGGCTCTATTTTGTCATGCTATCTCCCTCGCCTCATTTAAGGCAGTCTCACACTGTCCAAGCTGTTCATAAACAACATATGGTAGAGGCCAAGAATTTAGCTCTACCCCAAAGAGCCATTGCTACCAAGACACCAACAACATTATCACTAAAGTGGTTGTCTAATCAACCTATTTGGATTGAGCAGTGGTCTATGACAAAAGAAAAATTACAGGTATTAGAACAGTTGGTCCAGGAACAACTGGAGGCTCAGCATATTGAAGAGTCTACCAGTCCTTGGAATTCTCCAGTATTTGTCATTAAAAAGAAATCTGGCAAATGGAGGATGTTGACAGATCTCAGAGCAATTAATAAGATTATTCAGCCTATGGGTTCTTTGCAGCCTGGTATCCCATTGCCTTCCTTGTTGCCTAAGGATTGGCCCATTATAGTTGATCTGAAAGATTGTTTCTTCACAATTCCTCTACATGAATGTGATAGGGAAAGGTTTGCTTTCTCAGTACCTACCTTTAATAAAGGTTGCCCAGTAAAGAGATATCATTGGAAAGTCTTACCACAAGGAATGGTAAATAGTCCTACCTTGTGTCAATACTTTGTACAACAGCCATTGGAGATAATTCGCAAAAGGTTTCCCAAATCAATTATTTATCATTATATGGATGATATTTTGTTGGCTGATTCAGATATTAATATCGTGGAAAAAATGTTTGATGAAGTAAAGAAAATCTTGCCTTGCTGGGGATTGCAAATAGCCCCCGAAAAAATACAAAGAGAAGCGGCGGAGGGGCAGTTGGTGGAGAGAGAGAAGACGAAGAAGACCTAGGAAACCGCAAGTTGCTAAGAGCTCTCATAGCCGGGGAATAGTGTAGTTTAATGGTAAATCTGCCCAATCTAGGCATGCAGCATTCATTTTATATTTATTGACTTGTGTCTTTATTCTATGGACTCCCCATGGGCAAGAGATTTACCGCAACACCTCTGTTTCCTAAATTCTGAGATTAAATGCATGCACACTATGCCCAGCCAAATTTTTCCAAGTTTGTATTAAAGCCTTATCTTTAATTATTTATTTTTCTATCCAAATGTATTTCAATATAAATTATATTAAATAGCTATTTATAAAAATAACTACTTATATTATAAATTTGCCATTTTAAATAATATTGTGAATTTCCCCCATTTTTATTAAACCCCATTTTATTGCCATACAGTAGAAGGGTGAAGAGAATTATTTTTCAAGATAAAAATATCACAAAGAAAGAGAATTTTCATTTGAAAGATGTACCTCACAGAGTCCTCTGTACACTTGTTAATGATGAGGGTGTTATGGGATATTTTCACATCTTCTAGAATAAAAAGGAATCATGACTACTAACCTTTAAGCTCTGGGTATGCTAGATATCTGAATGTAATCAGCATGGTGAGCTGGGTCAGCACAATCAACACAAACAGGACCCGGGCCTGCAGGGAGAAGGGACATTAATATGAACAGATATGCTGGCACAGCTCCAGACAAGACTTTCATACTGGCTTCATTCGCAAAAATGGAAATGGCACAATATGGAACACATATTTTAGTCTTCCTCATCCCCTGTTCTCCAGTAACTACTAAGATTTTTGTAATTTTATAAACGATAATAGAAAATAGTAGAGTACTTCCTGTTAATACACTTGGCTGTAGACCACAGTTCCTGAGACAACTGTGAGGTAGTGAGTGGAGAGAATGCTACCTGTGCTTAGTAACAAGCTTCAGAAAGCCACTGAGGAGGGGCTGGTTGCCAGGGGGACCAGCTATGTGTTGAGGATTGGCATGCATCCTCACATCACCCGCTTTGCTCTCCAGGGAAGAGGGTGCAGAATTCATCACTAATGGCCAATAATTTAATCAGCCATGCCTACATACTAAGACTGGCATAGACATCCTACTGGAGGGTTCAGAGGCTGCCCTAGTCAAGGGCAGGAGAGTTAGCACAGTGGCATGTGCCTCAGAGGACATGGATGTGAACATCCAAGATTCTCCCTGCCCTCTCTTCCATCTGGCTGATGCTGAGTTGTATCTTTACATAATAAATCAGGAATCCAGTAAGGAAACTATTTTTCTAAGTTCTGTGAGTTAGTCTAGCAAGTTACTAAACCCCAGAAAGATGTCTTAGGAACCTCCCGTTACTAGCTCCATCTGAAGCATTGGTGGCCATCTGGAGCAGAATGCTGGGAGAAGAGGGTGGTGAGGAGGGTGACTTTGTAGGACAGAAGCCCTTAGCCTGTGGGATCAGCGCTATCTCTCTCTTGGCCATCAGTATGAGAACTGAGTTAAAGTCTACAATACTCAAAGCAGTGTCTGCTGAGGACTAAAGAATTATTTATCCTAGAAAACCCCACACATTTGATATGAAAAGTAGTGTAGAAAAAGAAACAAGAGATTTTGTTTTTAACATCATTACCACTAACAACAAAAATATTCTGTAATAAAAAAAACGTAGTCAAGAGAACCAAATATCTGATTCACTGATAGTATAATAAACTGTTTAATATTGCTTTTTCTGAATTTACTTAGGCCAATATTAGAGTTTCATTATACTTGAAGGGTAATCTGTTTTATTTGAAGTTGGATATGGGGCATGGGTAGATTATGATATTCATGATAAGGAAGATCTCATGAAACTAGAATATAAATTGCTACAGCCTCTCTCCAGACCATTGAATAGTAAATGTTAAAACAAAACAAAACCAACCAGACAAAACCAAAAAAGTCCTCAATCACTAACTTACTTTAGAAATATTTGTTGAAGGCCTATTATATGGTAGGTATATCAAAGATCACTTACTCTAATGGGCCTTATATTTTAATGAGGAAGATGGGGGAAAACAGAACAATAAATAAATTATGTAATTATGTTAAAAATAGTGTGACTTCTCCTCATTTAGCAAGTCAGTTGTAGGAGTTTATTCTAAGAAACTTACATTAACACTAATGAAAAAACTAGTTGAAATTATTAGAAAAGCTAGAAATAATTTTAAATAAATAATTGGTTAAATAAATATATGTTCATTTAATAATTTCTTAAATAAACCTTAACATATTGAGTTATATATTTAATCAAAGAATATATTCATATATGCATATATACATTACTATAATACAGCTAAATTTACATTATGAAATAATATTGGCAGGCACAGTGGTGTGCAGTTGTATAATCCATGGTACTCAAGAGGTTGAGGCAAGAGGATTGCTTGACCTCAAATGTCCAAGGCTACCCTGAAAAACACAGTAACCCTTTGCCTCAAAACTCAATAAAAACTAAACACACACACACACACACACACACACACACACACACAAATTCCTGGGGTTTAGAGAGACGGCTCAGTGTTAAGAGCACTGACTGTTCTTCCAAAGGACCCAGGTTTGATTCTCAGCATCCACATAATGGTTTCCACAATCCAAACGCTAGTTCCGGGGGATCTGATCTTCTGACCTTAAAGGGAACCAGACATACACATGGTACACATGCATGGTACACATGGTATTCATGCAGGCAAAATATTTGTAAACATAAAAATTAATAAATCAAAAGAAAGAAAGAAAGAAAGAAAGAAAGAGAGAGAGAGAAAGGAAGAAAGAAAGAAAGAAAGAAAGAAAGAAAGAAAGAAAGAAAGAAAGAAAGAAAACCCCTGAGTTGGTGAGATGATTCAGCAGTAAAGTCACTTGCCAACAAGCTCGATGACCTGAATCCAATCCTTGGGGTGGATCCATACAGTAGAAGGAGAGAAGCAACTCTAGTGAGTTGTCCTTTGACCTACAGACATGCCATGGTATGTGTATCCCCTACCACATACACACAAAACATTTTATTCTTCTAGATAAATATCTAGATAAATAAATAGCTTTGATTTTATAAGGTGTAGATTTCTTGACACATAACTATATTTAGAAGTTTGCATTCACCAAATCCAGTAAAAACAAAAACAAACAAACAAACACATAGACACAAGTAAAATTTAATTGCAGTTACTCACCACAATGTAGTGGTCAGTAAGGAGAATAAATGATGCCAAAGGATCAAATGTGAGATGAGCGTTCTCTTGAGCAGAAAACATGTGGTGAGCACTCCTACTTCTTCCAGCAGAATCCTAGTTAGAAACACAGCCAGGAAGCAACTTGCAGCCATGCTTAAACATGTATCTGGTTATGATTATATACCCATCTATATAATCTATATATAATGTATATACCTATGTATATATATGTCTTACAACAAAGGCTTCCTGGGCTTGAAGACCTGTCTTGTCTTCCCACACTAAACCTGAAGGCTGAATCTGAAGGAGGCAGGGTTAAGGAGCTGTGCAGCCTAGAAGCAGTGCTGGGCTCAGATGGTGAGGAGAAGAGAAAATGGAGAAAGAGCAAGCAGGAGCCAGGTGTAATGGTGCTCACCTCTAATCCCAGCTCTTGGGATACAGAAGCAGTGAGACACTGCATTAAAAAAGAAGGAGGAGGAGGAGAATAAATAAAACAGCCAGAGAGACGGCTCAGTTGGTAAAATGCTTGCTATTGAATCACAGAGACCCAAGATGAATTCCCAGAGTCCATGCAAAAAGCCAGGAATGGACTGTAGAGATGATACAATCATGACGACTGGGGTTTGGATCCTACTACTCATATAACAAACTTGGTTGCCTGCAGATGCCTGTTAACTCCACCTCGGAGGGATCTGACACACCTTCTTCCAGCCTCTGTGCATGTACAGGTGCAAACACTGGCCCAACTCTTACACAGATATAAACACATATACATATAAATAAATAATCAATCAATGAATCAAACAAACAAATGCATCTGTAACCCCAGTCCTACAGGGAGGAAGAAGAGAGGCTGAGTCTTAGAATTCACTAGCTGGCCAATTTACTCATATCAGTTCAGTGAGAGACCCTGCCTCAAAAAACAAAGCAAGGGTTGGGGAAGTGGCTCAATGATTGAAGTCCTGTGCACAAGCATGAGGACTGGAGTTCTCATCAAGAGCTTAAAAGTTCTTGATGGGAAGGGTGGTCTGCCCACCTATAATTCCAGCCTCAGAAGGTAGAAATAGGATGCTTGGGTTAGCTAAAGAGACCTGACATGCCTGAAAACTCTGGCTTTGATTGAGAGATCCTGCCTCAATAAGTAAGATGGCAGAGCAAATAAGGATGATTCCCAACACCAACCAAAGGCCTCCACATGCATGCACACACATATGCAACTACATATACAAGCATGCATGCCCACACATACACACTACATACACACATACATACCATACACACACATACATATGAAAATGAAAAATATTTTTTTTCAAAATAAGGTAAGGAAAAGGACAATAAATCAGGGGTGAGGAGAGGACTTATACAGTAAAAGAACTGGGAGATACTATTTAGATAACTGCAATTCTGTGAACCTTGTTTGGATTTTGATTTGAATCAACCAAATGCATATGCACACACACACACACACACACACACACAATCACACCTATCTGTTGTAGGATATTTAATTACACTGTGAACCCCAAGATTATGTTATTTACTGAAAAAAAAAACTGTTTCTAGTTGTGGTGTGGCTCTGTCCTTAGCACACACCTTTAATCCCTCTGGCTGGAATACAGACATACACTTAGTACACACCTTTAATCCCAAGCAATGAAGGTAAAGTTGCTTTGTAGAAGGAAACAACAATGTTTGAAAATAACATCTAATTGAGCAGCAGACAAACTGATGAACCAGAGAAAGATTTGACAGAATAGAATATGCCCCACCCTCATGAGATAAGAAAGGAAAGGGAAGCTACTTAAGAGAGCAGAGCAGGCAGAGAGAAAGAAGAGAGAAGAGAAAGGAAAGAGAAAGAAGGCAGTTTTACCAGGAGAGTTTTACAGACAGGTTGCAGAAAGAGAACAAGTTAGACACTGATGAAGACAGAAGGATCCAGAAGATCAGAACAGATTGCTAGAGTTAGTTTAAGGCCAAGCAGATCAATTCAGAAGAAACTGAGAGAAGCCAGATTAAATCAGTTGGCCTGGAGAGGAGTTTGAGCCAGAAGAGCTGAGGTGACCAGCCAGCTAGAGTTCAGAAAGAACTAGAAAGGGTGAGTTTACTCAGCAATTAGTCTCAGAGGCTGAAAACATTCTAGGCCTAGAAAAGATTGTACATGGCCTAGAAGCTTCCAGGACTAGGCCTAGGTTAGAAGACTTGAGGCAGTAAGCCTTGGAGATGACAATTATTACAGGAGAATAACAGTTACATTTACTATTTCTAGTGTGGTATACTTAAAAGGACAGGACTTTAGCATTAACAAATGAAAGAGCCAGGTTACCTGTCTAATACTCAGTAGACTGAATTATTTCGAGATAGCATCTTACTATATACCTGGGTTGACATCATGGTTCCCTTTCCTCAGTCTCCTGAGTAGCTAGGACCACATGTTTGGCACCTCACCAGGGTTTAGCAGGTTAATTTTTTAAAATTCTACATGTAAAATTGAAAGCTGATTAGTGATTGCCTAGGGATAAAGATGGAAGGAAAGAAGATCACAAGGGACAAAAAAAACTGAGGCCAGTGAGATGGCTCAGTGGGTAAAGGTGCTTGCCACTAAGTAAACCTGCATAGAACCTCGTGAACCACATGGTATATTTAAATGAGAACCAAGTCCCACAAGTTGTCCTCTAGCCTTTCATCACACAGTCTTCTCTGCCCAGACACATAAAGTAAAATGTCACTTCCAAAAGAGCATGCTAAATACACTGTACTCAAGCTTCATCTACTGTTTATCAAATCTGTTGCTTACCAATTGACTAGCAATAAACCCAAATCAGAGTTCACTGTGGCAAGAGCCCAACCATTGACACAACACACTAACAATGACTAACTTACCTGGACGAATACTTCTATGGTATGTGTCCCATTACTGTAGTTTTTAGGGTTCCACTTCAGTATGAAAATAGGACCAGACAAGTGAGAGGCCTGGCCTATAATACCTCCATCAATCTTAACAGTGACAGAAGTGATGGGGGATAAGGAAAAGGCCAATACTCTAAAATAAGAGCATATATAAAATGCATGATTTTAGGTATAGGACATTGTGTTTATAGAGGAGAGCAATCTACTGTAGTCTGAGGACATGAACGCAGGCAGAACCACACTGTGCAACTGCAGAGACTTTGGACAATTCGGCAATGAACTGCTAAGAAATTAGACACTTCTATTATTTTTTTTGGTGTGGTATCTCAAGCCCCTAAAAATATTATTAAATTTTTAGAAAGCAAAATCCGTTTCATTTGATAAATCTACCTAAGGTAGAGCAAAAATTCTTTCTGAAGAAATTCCTGAATTCCTGGTTTTAATCTTAGGAATAGAATATCAAAGAACTATCATATCCTGTTAATCTAATGTCAAGCCTATAATTCATTTATTTGATTCCTGATGTATTGGCCAGAAAAAGCAAGGCCATACCCAGATCTGAATACCAGGCCTCTCAGTTAACACTTAGCACTGATATCCAGACATCATTAAAAATGTGATTGATAGGCCAGATGTGGTAGCCTAGACACCACATTCATGCTAGCAGGGGCCAGCCTGTTCTACATAGTGACTTCTGGGTCAGCCCAGGCTACATAAAGAGACCATGACTGGGGGGAGGGGAGTAATATTTTTAGTTCTAAAAAAAAATAAAAAAGTAATCAGGCAATCTTCATCAATATTCATATGAGAGGTTTGCTGAGATGGCTCAGTGGGTAAAGGGGCTTCTCACTAAGCCTGGTGACATAAGTTCAAACCTCAGAATCTACATGGTAGAAGGAAGAAAACCAGCTCCTAAAAGGAGTCCTCTGATATCCACAGGCATGCTATGGCGTTTGCATGCCCCTCCCCCAATAAAAAATAATAAATAAAAATTTAAATTCCTAAGAATTTTTACCCATTTCTACAACACTATCATTTAAAAAAACAAGAAAGAAAGAAAAAAGAAAAAATTATTCAAGCAAGAGAAGAACCTACTTTTACCAGATGTTCATCCTCAAAGCACAACCCTAACATCATAAATAAAACAACAAAGTGGATAAGTGCACACAGAAGAAAGGCTTGGACTGTGCCTTCTGATGACAATGATAAAAAGACATGTCTTATGGAGACCACATGTGAAGGAGTGTCCAGAAGTGCTAATAACAGCTCTTCAGAAATGGGCAAACACACACATAATCCCATTGCTGTGCTCTGCAAGAGTTAGTATAGAGGCAGGTGGATCTCTTGAGTTCAAGGCCAGCCTGGTCTATAAAGTGAGTTCCAGGACAGCCAGGGCTTCACAGTGAAACCCTGTCTTGAAAAATTAACACACATATATGTACACATATATTTAATTTTTAAATTTTTTAAATATATATATTAAATGATCTTACATTTGAAAGATATTTGTCCAAAAATAACATCTCATTAGAATTCTATTAACAAACATTAGCAAATTTCATACATAAACTATATTTTGAATTTCATCAGGATTATACAAGTTTTGCTTTTTTGGCAGGTTATTCAGCAAAACAAACAAACAAAAATCCTGATGATACAAATTTCTAAAAGTAGAGCATATGGGACTGAGGTGTAGAGCAAGAGAAAGCTGCCAAGTATCAGTTCTCCCTGTTTTCAGCTAACTCCCTCTTGTGCTCCACCCTGCGCTCCCAGCTCCACGGAGCATTCCCTGTAGAGCAGAGCAATCCACACAGGCCCACCATTGTTTTAATGAACTGAACCAAAAGCTTTGAAACATTTGACTTTCTTGCCCCTGTTAGGGTATAACTGTGGTTTGTGCTTTACAAACCCCAATGTCCCCAAGTTCTTTGTAGTGGGAGCCTGTTCTTTTATCTCTGGCTGAAAGAAAGGGCTCTCATTTGAGCTTATGGTGTATGTAACTTTTGTTGAGGACTATAACATATAAGACCCTAGTTTTATCTCTAACTGTGTAAATAATTAATAAATATAAATAAATAAGCATATTTTATAAGGTAATGTGTCATGGTTATAACAGAGTAAACATATGTAAATAGAAAGGCTGAAATAAAATCCACAAAAAAATAATGATCAGCTTGAGTTTTGGAGGATTTTATAGATTTTATCAACTTTAAAAATAACTATGTTTGGGGGTGGCTAGAAAGAGTGGTAGAACAGATGCCTGACATGCATGAGGCTCTGGTTCAAGTCCCAACTCCCAAGCCTTATACGTATGCATGTATGTATGTGTATGCACACACACATATATGCACATATACACATGTACATTGAATGGAAATGAAACAGAGAACAGCTTATATGTTTGTGCTGTTGAAAAAACAGTGGGACATCCCTTAGCTTTCATATCACAACAATTATAACTAACTCTTCATCCATATCAAACCGAAAGTCAATCTGAAACATAAGACATACCTTATGTGTGTGGAATGGAAGAGCCTTTCTAGTGGTTCATGCTTAGCACAGCTATAGAGGAGTGATTTGGGATTGGTGATAAGAACCACAGGCCACTTGTCAAAGGTCACATCTGCAAAGCTAAAGAGGTCGTGATCAAAGGCAAAGATCCGGTACCTAGAGACCATAGGAGAAAAGGGAATTTAGTTACTTTAGGTACTTAAGCTTGAAGGAGAGCTAAGGATGTAGCTGAGTTGGCAGAATGCTTGCCTAGTATACAGGAAGCTCTGCGTTCCCAAAAGTCAGGTGTGAGGCACATACCTGCAATTCCAATACTCAGGAGGTAGAGGCAGGAGGATCAGGTTCATGATCATCTTTAGCTAGATAGTGAGCTCAGGGCTACCCTGGGCTACATGACACCCTTTCTCAAAGGGGGGTGGTGCTTGAAAGTAAAACACAGATAAACAATAAGACCCACAAAACTGGGACTTTTTATACAATTAATTGATACAAGGTAGGGTTGCTCCTGCTTCTTCTCTCTTTCCTACTGCTTCATCCTTCATCCTGTCTGAGCAGCTGGGATCTGACTGAGGTGATGAAGCTAGTGGTGATCTAGAACAATGCCTGCACTCTTTGATTTTAAAGATAAATGTTTTAAAAATTAGTTCACTTTTAGGCAATACTTTTATGACTATTTTGAAACTATGGTGTACATCATAAGTCTAAGATCTGCTATTCTTCATTCCACAACAATGCTACATCATATGTGAACTCCTATTTATCTGAAGAATTTAAATTACTATTACAGAAATAACTAAATGTTTGGCATAAAATTCAAGAGAAAAAAAATTCAGCCCCAGTGAATCTGAAAGTTCGGTTCACAGACCAGCCCACACCAATACAATGTTTTTAATGATGAGATTTGGGCATCATTAAAATTTTTCACAATTCTTGTTAACACTTGATTTTAAAACTATATAGTATAGCAACTTAGCTGTGGTAGCTCGTACTCATCCCTAGAAAGGATGAGTCAAGAGGATAGTAAGTTTGAGGCTAGTCTAGGCTAAAGAATAAGTTCTAGGATATCCTGGGCTGCAGAGTGAATTGCTCTCTTGAAAACAAAAACCAAAACCAACCAACCAAAGAAACAAACAAAATGGAATTAAAAAAAAGCCAACATGGTGGTGTATGCCTGTGGTCCCAGCACTCAGGAGGCAAAGGCATATGGACTACTACAATGTCTAGATCAGCCTGCTCTACAAAGCCAGTATCAGGCTAGTTAGGGACTAAATATATTGAAAGTATTCCTCAAAAGAAAACAAAGAAACAAACCTACATTCTAATGCACGTGTCTTAAAACTTACATGGCATAATAATGCTAAACATGGGTGCTATAGTGACTGAAGACATGGCTTAGTAGTTAAGTATTACAAAATTTTTTTTTTTTTTTTTTTTTTTTTTTTTTTTTTGGTTTTTTGAGACAGGGTTTTTCTGTGTAGCCCTAGCTGTCCTGGAACTCACTCTGTAGACCAGGCTGGCCTCGAACTCAGAAATCCGCCTGCCTCTGCCTCCCAAGTGCTGGGATTAAAGGCGTGCGCCACCACCGCCCAGCATTACAGGATATTTGAACCTGTTTCAGTTAGGGTATGGCTCAACCCTTAGCACACGCCATTAATCTATTTGGAATACAAACACACCCTTAGTACTCACCTTTAGTTCCAAACAATGAAGGTAAAGTTAGTTTGCAGAAGGAAGCACCCATGTTTGAAAGTGATGTCTAATTGAGTGGCAGAAAAAGTGATGAGTCAGAGAATGATTTGGCAAATAGGAAAGAGAAGCTATTTAAGGGAGAGACAGACAGTACAAAGAGAGTGCAATATAGGAGGAATACAGTAGAGTTCATGGAGAGCAGTACAACAGAGTTGAGAGGAAGAGTGGAGCAGCACAGAGGGGGAGAAGGGGGCAGTTTTACAGAGGCAGGTTGAAGAGAGAACGAGCCAGAGAATGAGGAGCTAGAAAGTTAGAACAGGTTTCCAGAGTTAGTTTGAGGCCAAACAGAGCAATTCAGAGGCTGGGAGAAGCCAGATTGAATAAATCAGCTGGGAGAGGATTTTGAGCCAGAACAGCTGAGTTGAACCGGCCAGAAAGAGCTGGAAAGGGTGAGCTTATTCAGCAGCAAGTCTTAGAGTTGAAAACAGCCTAGACCTAGATTAGATTGTACAGTGGCTAGAAGCTTCCAGGTCTAGGTCCAGGTTAGCAGACAGAGGCGTGAGCCTCCTAGACAATTACAGCAGGAGAATAAAAGTTACATTTAGAGTTAAATGTACTTGCTCTTCTTGCAGAGAACCTGGGTTCGGTTCCCAGCATCCACACAGTAGTTCACAATCATCCCTAACTCCAGTTCCAAAGATCTGTTCCCCACTTTGAAGCACTAACATGTACATGTACACACGCACACACACACATATATATGTACACATATATATATGTACATGTATATACACACATATATATGTATACACACACACACACACACACACACACACACACACACACACACATATATATATATATATATATATATATATATATATATATATATAAAATAAAAGTAAGATGGATGGAGTGGCACATGCCCTTAATCCTAGCACTCAGGAGGCAGAGGCAGGCAGATCTATGAGTTGCAAGACAGCCAGGTTATGCAAAACAAAACAAAAACAAAACAAAACAAAACCCTGTCTCAAAAAAACCCAGTAAATAAATAAATGAGTGAATAAAAAAATAATCAAAAAAATCAGAACAAGTTTTACATAATGGAAATGATTGTCCATACTTAATACATATTAAGTAATAACTTGTCAGAACCTAGAGCATGCCTGTCGGGGAATCTTTTGACTTTGTTAAGTGGAGTAGGAAGAGTGCCCTGCCCCCATTGTGGGGACCATGCCCTGGCTGGGATCAAGGATGGCAAAAGGGAAGAGAGCTGAGCATTCTGTACTCTCTGCTCCTGACTGTGGACATGATGACACCAGCTGCCTTGGTCTTCTCAACATGATGGACTGTCCCCTTGACTTGTGAGCCAGAATAAATTCCCCCTTAACTAATTTTGTCAAAGTATTTAACCACAGCCACAAGAAAGAAATTGAGACATACATATTACCTTAAAAGAAGATATATTGAATTAGGGTTGGTATGTACCTGTAATCTCAGCATGTGAGAGTCTGAGGCTGAAGGATTAAAGATTAGCCTGGGCTATAGTGGGAACTATCCTCCAAACTAACAAACTGAACTAACAGAATTCTCATAAATTTTTCCTGAGATCATCCATGATATTAATTAAAAAAGTGTCGGTATTTTAGCAAAATCTGTGTAAGTTTCACTTATAGGGAAGTTTCCTCACCTTCTGTTGTCTTTCCAGTCTCCCACCTCAAGTTCCAATGTGCCTGTAAAGTGACGAGTGTGTAGAACAGGCATCAGCCCACCGAGAGTATGGAGGTGCCCACACAGATAAGCTGTAGCTGAACTACACAACGAAAAACAAACAGGATAAATGAACAAAGACAATAAGAAAGTCTCTTCAAAAAACCAAGTGGGCTCAGCAATGGGAAATAACCAGAAACAACCAGTTCTGGTTCTATAGATCTGTCTCACCCCATTACTGTCCGGATCCCTGGGGATGGAGACATGATAGTTGATGTTGTAAAGTGACCAAACCAAATCGTCTGGTTGTTCTGACTACTTTTCTTGGAAAATGATAAGAGTTCCTCCATCTGTTTCTAAAATGGGAGAAAAAAATAGAAGGATCTCTAAATTTGGGCTCAGGTTAAAATCCAATGCCAACAAATTAAACATTTTCCCTAAAGTTTATAACAATAATCACATTGTCTCTGTGGCCCCAATTCTACTAGATAATGACCTAAAAGGGTCTCCATCAGTTCCAAACTGTTTTCATTTACTTTATAATTCATTTGATTCTAAGATGACTGTAGTATGCAGAACAAGCATTACCTGTATTTGATGTATAAAACCTGAAGAATAAGTTAGTTAATCTTTTTAGGTCTGGAGATGTAGCCCAGAGGTTAAGCTTTAGCCTCGGAGCCTGCATGAGGCTGAATTCCCAGTGTCAGGAATGGGGTAAATAATTATCCCCTTAATGAGACAACTAATCTTTTGTTGTTTTGTGTACTAATACATCACAATTTTTAAAAGAGACACTAAGCCAAAATGCTAAAGCATGCACATATGTTATTTGTCCACAGACAAACCTAAGTGTTCTTACCAGCTCTATTCATATTAGTCAAATATCAGAAACTCCAACAAAGTATAATATACCCCCACAATAGAATTCTACTCAGTAGTGAGAAGTGAAGAACTACTAATGGACACAGTTACATACATGCTTCTCAGAAGCATCACACTGAAAATAAGAAGTCAAACCCAAGAGTCTATTACATATGATCACATTTACTTAAAATTTTATGAGTAAATAAAATCATGCTGATAGAAAACAATCACTTGTACCATGGGAGTAAAGGCAGACCCTACAAGAAAGCTTTCTAGGGCAGTAATAAATCTTGATTGTGTGAAAGTTATAACAGCATACATATTTGTAAATTCTTCAAACACTTAAAATGGGTGTATTTTACTATATATAAAACATCTCATGTCATTTATTTCAAAACATAATTTGCACATATATAATATACATATAATATAGAGTTATAGTATCTGTAACATATTTACAGTAATGAATTTCTGAGCCTTACCCCCAGGATTTCTAATTTGGTAAAACTGGGGGGAGACTGGGAAGACTCAGAGTCTGGAGAGATGGCTCAGTGGTTAAGACCACTGGCTGTTCTTGCAGGGGACC
Source organism: Arvicanthis niloticus (assembly GCF_011762505.2). NCBI lineage: Eukaryota > Metazoa > Chordata > Mammalia > Rodentia > Muridae > Arvicanthis > Arvicanthis niloticus. The sequence goes on along the minus strand of NC_047659.1, from coordinate 92,196,946 downwards.
TGAGTTCCCAGCACCCACATGATGGTTCACAACCATTTGTAACTCCAGTTCCAGAAGATCTGATACCCTCTTCTGGCTCCCATGGACATTGCATGCACATGGTCCACATACAAACATACTGGCAAGACACTCATATACATAAGACAAAATAAATAAGCCTAAAATAATAAAACAATAATGAAAGACCAGGGATTCTACATTAGGTAACATTATAATTGGTTTTTATATACTTGGTCTGTGTACTGTATCTTTAAAACTCTAGTCTAAAAAATTTTTTAATATACATTCACCAGCTCACTAGAGGCACTTGGTAATTGGGAAGCACAACATAACTTTATCCTGTGTGCTTTACTTCTCAAACATTCACGTAACTCTGAATTTCTTTCAAAAATCCTTGTCAAATCCTGCTATTCACTATAATTTTTTCTCTACTGGTCATATGCTCCAATAGTAGATGAAACACTCAGGGACTTTCTTGATCTTATCACCTTATACTCTTATAAACAGACACATGTGTCTCATGAAAGAATATGCCCATCAAATAAGGGAGCTAGCATTGGTTATATCTGTTATAACAAGAGCTTCTCATCTGTGCTTTTATGAATGACAATTTTTCACTTAGCCTTGCCAAAATGTTTGAGTTGTTCTCTTATTAGAAAAATATACACCATTAATTAATATTGACAGTTGTGGGGATTTAATGATATATCATATAGTACACCAAGCTACATGCTCTGTAGTTTGCTGAATACATTCTATACTTAACCCATAATTACTTTTATTTGCTTAATAAATATAAAAAGTGAGGTGCTTCCTTCCCAATTTTTGGGATAAGAATAGAGACAGTAGTAACAATTCTGAAATAGCTAGTAGCTTCTAGACATATTTGTAACCACAGTAAAATTTTTCTTGAGTATTCCTTGATAAGAACATGGTTATTTAAGATAATGAAGTGATCTAAATATATTCAAGAAAAAAGTAAAACCAGGTGAGCTGCAAAAGAAAGTGAATTTTTCAAGTCATACCTCATCTAAAATCCCAAAGAAATTATAGGGTCTCTTAGGCCCTGGCCTTTGGGTGGCATCCACAGAGATGAAAGAATAGTTGCCAAAGGGAGTGCTGTGGATGTAATGGAAGGAGCCGTCCTTACGCACCGCAGAGTACTTCCTAAAAACACAGACAGCAAGGTTTTAGTGCAACTATAAGAAGAGTGGATTTTATGTTAGACCAGTAATAAAGGCTCATTAAGAAAAAAACTCCTTCCAGTCAAGAGAATAGATCTCTGGCCTGGACAGAAACCAATCATTACAACTAGACTGGGTCAGTCATCTGGCCAAGAGACCACCCCTAGGAAGGCAGAATCATTTTAAGCCATGCCAAAGAGAGATGCAAATTTTTCATTAATTTATTTAATTATTGGTTTGGTTTGGTTTGGTTTGGTTTGGTTTGAGACAGGGTTATACTATATAGCCCTGGGTGGCCTGGAACTCACTCTGCAGACCAGTCTGGCCTCAAACTCAGAGATCCATTTGCCTCTGCCTCCTGAGTGCTAAGATTAAAGGCAAGTGTCACCACATCTGGATTTGGGATAATTTCTTCTTTAATGAGATAATTGTGCCTTTCCTTCCCAAAATTCTCAATGCTCAGTGTAGTTACTAGGAGCCACCATGAGAAACTGCCTGACTGAGACCCAAGTTAGAAATGTACAACTTTTCATTTTCTTTCTTTGTCTCTCTTCCTTGGATGCTGGCCAAAACCTAAGTGTGCTTTTTCTGATACCTGGGCTTCCTGACTTTCTGATGTTCACTTGCCCATCATGTGACTGCTTGCCCACAGGTATGTGTCTGACCACCAGGAAGGCTTAAGTGGCATGGCTTTTTTCCATCTCTCCCCAATATTCTTCCAGGCAACCACTGAGATTTACAGCCTGTGCCTACCCTGAGTGCTTTTCTTTTAAATCTTAACAAAATTGTCCCATATATATTAAAAGATTTTCTGTCCAACTATCACACCAGATCTTTTCCATTTGAAAAAGAGATTTCCTGATCTGAAAGAGAAATTCACTAAACTACATTTTCATTTGATAAAAGGATTGCATTTCAACATTTTTCTCTCAGTATCTCCAAGAACTCACCTAAGTACCAGGACAAGACATAAAGTCACCAGGCGAAGCACAGGTGGTGACTACCTTAGAGTCCCCTAAACATTCACAAACAAGACATAAAGTCACCAGGCGAAGCACAGGTGGTGACTACCTTAGAGTCCCCTAAACATTCACAAACAAGACATAAAGTCACCAGGCGAAGCACAGGTGGTGACTACCTTAGAGTCCCCTAAACATTCACAAACAAGACATAAAGTCACCAGGCGAAGCACAGGTGGTGACTACCTTAGAGTCCCCTAAACATTCACAAAGAAACAAATCGGAGCCCAGTGAGCTGTTACATATCGATTTCTAAAAACTTCAGTTGTGTCTAGAGAAATGGCTCAGTGATTAAGAGTGCACGCAGTTCTTACAGAGGACCTTAGTTAGTGCCTCTCACCTATGCCATACACCACATTAGAGCCTGTTAACACCAGTTCCAGGGGATCCAACACACTCTTCTGACTCCACAAGCAGCTGTACTCCAATGCTCACACTCACAAAAATGCATGATTTAAAATTTAAAAATAAATCTTAAAAATCAAACAAACAACAAATCTACCTTCAGCGAGGGGGCTGGCAAGAAAGCTCAGCAGATAAGAGCACTTGCTGCTCTTGCAGAAGACCTGAGTTCAGCTATTGCTCCTGTATGGTGGCTCACAACTTCCTGTAATTCCAACTCCATGGAATTCTTTCTCCTTCTTCTGACCTCTGTGGGGCATCAGGTACACACAGGGTACACATACATATATGCAGACAAAACATTCATACACATGAAATACAATAATTTAAAAAACCTTCAGTGAGGATTAGCAATGTAGTGCAATGGTAGGTAGGTAGCCTTGGATCAGATACCTAGCATTGCAAAAGAGAAAGAATATTAGTGAGAGCTCATTGAGTATATAATACTGGAAGTCTAGAGGCTTTACAATGGGGAGATACAGAAAGAATGAACTTCTTGAAAAGGCATAAAGAAGTTTAATCTGTAAGGAAGCTTGCAAGGAAAGTCATCAAGATAGGAGGAAGGTGAGAGCCTAGAATCACAGACTGTAGAGTTTTCAGTTTCTAAAATACATGTTGGTGACACATGCAGGATCCACATCTAATAATGACTGTCCTTAGTGTCTTAGGTATCAAGCATGTATCCATGAAGTAAGATGGTGAAGAATGGAAAGGATGTGTTAATACAGAGTAGGCATCCATTCATTACTTATTGAATAAATAAAAAAGAAAGCATGGATTCTACTGGAGGTATGATGTGAGGCCTTGTCCTCACAGAGAACCACTAAGAGAACCAGGAACATTAACACACAGAGGTGTCTCCTCAGTGGAGGAGAGAAAATCAAATCCCTGCATTCCAGTCAGAAAGCTGAGAGTGGAGGTTGTTAATGACCTGGTGACTTTTTTTTGCTATCTGAAGGGACAAACCTCATCCAAATTCTTCAGAATGATTATTCTGATTCTTCCCTCCCTAGACCATTACCCATCCTTAGGGTAGATATCACATGTACTTTATGGCCTGATGACCTGTATGCTATCTGTCAGAGACTACAGTAGATTCTATAGAACCCACCCTCACAGTCACACGTACTTTGTAAAAGCTGCTATATAATCACACCTTAAGCCTTATTGTACATCTGGAATTAGACTGGATGGACTGACTATTGCCTGGAAACCTTCCCCAAATTGTACTGTGTTTTCAATACACTGACAATAGACTGCCTGGCATTAAACTCTACAAAGTCTGACTCAAGTGGACAATGTCAATTTGCACTGGGTTTTCCTCCTTCTCTTCATGCAGTTTACTTCCCTGTATGACACCTGCAGGGATCCTCTCCCACCCTAGAGATACATCTGTCATATTCAAATTTCAGAGCTATATTAAAAAATAGGTATTTTTTATCTAAGTGTCTTATATAATAGCTTAGTTAACATGTAAGACTTAGAAACAAACTTTCAAACTTTAGCATACACATTTAAAGCTATATTTAACTACTTATACAGAGTCTAAGTATTTGATGTTAACATTGTTTTCTTCTTTTCATATAGTGTCTCACTAAGTAGTTCTGGTTGTCTTAGAACTCACTACATAGACCAGGCTGATCTCAAAATCACAGAGATTCTGCCTGCTTCTGCCTCTGCCTCTGGGACTAAAGGCATATGCCATTGTGGCAGGTTTGGGATACTGTGGCAGGCTTGCACAAGGCCCTGGATTCAATTCCTAGAACAAAAATCTTAAGTAAACCACTTTATTAAAAATATATTTCTGGCAACTATTCTGCATACTCAAGTTTGAAAACCAATGGAATGAACTTGCAACCACAACCCATCTCTTAAGAACATCTCTACTTATCTGGGATGAGTGGAGATGGCTCATGTTTTCAATCCCAGCACCGAGGAGACAAAGACAGGTGAATCTCTGTGAGTTTGAGGCCAGCCTGGTCTACAGAGCAAGTTCTAGGACAGCCAGGACTACACAGTGAGACCTGTCTCAAGAAAACAAAAACCCCAACTAACCAACCAAGACAAACAACAAACAAAACAACAACACAACCATCTTCCCTCTTCATAGGCCTTCTCTGTGTCTGCCCTGTGATGACCTCTAGCTTTTCTGATTTCTTGTAATGAGTCTCATATGAACCAAATCATACAGCATTTCATCAGCCTCGGCTTCATGTTCTTTTCTAATGGTTCCCCCAGCACATGTTCTCTTAACAGAACATAAATTCCTTGAAGGCAGGAGCCATTCCTTAGCACGAGCTCTTCTATCTAGAACAGCACAAACTAGTGAAGAGTGCTTAGTAAACAGTTAGTGCCTGATTAATTGACAAAGCAGACTAAAACTCCTCAGTACCCTGGAGCTGAAAGTGAAATTGCAACCAAAAGGAGCATCCCAATATACTGAAGCTAGAGTTTGCTTCTAACACAGAGGTGTCTGGGGGATCACATTCATTACATATAAAGAAAATGTAACATTTATATTAATCAAATGACAGGATCAAACAGCCATTGTTGACCACTGACCTCTGTGGCCACTCCAGAGGCTGACAGAATCAATCTCTCCGTATTCTGAAAACCCACTGACCTTAGTAGTCCAGTTACAGGCTCTGATCTAAACACTTCTATGTACCAACTGCAACCAAAGGAATTAAATGAAGCTGGATGTGGTGACCCACACCCCTAATCCTAGCATTCCTGAGATAGAGGCAGGGAGATCTCTGTGAGTTCCAGGCCATTTTATAGTGAGACTCTATTTTAAAAAAAAAAAAAGGAGTGGAAAAGAGAGCCAGGCATGATGGCTCATGACTATATTCTTAGCACATATGAGGCTGAAGCTAGAAGGAGAATTAGATGTTTCAGACCAACCTAAAAGCAAAATCCAAAAAGTACCAAAGCAGAGAAAAATATTTTTTAAAAGGACTGATTGTAATACACACACACACACACACACACACACACACATTTTCTAAATTATCCAAAGTTCTTTCTAAAGAAATTTCATCTGTTAGAAGCGAGTTTATTCATTTATTGAATGGGCTGTACTCTCCTTTTGATAGATTCTACTTAGTAGTCTGCCTTGTGGTCATTTAGATACCTGTAATAATTGGTGATGCTCTCCAGACTTGGAATGTTATATGCATCTAAAAGAAGAAAAGCAAACATGTATCACTTTCTATAACACATTAAATGGCAAGATGACACTCAACTGCATTTTAAAAGCAGTAACTTTACTGACTGAGCATACTGAAGAATAGTAGGTACACTGTAATGTTGTTCAGAAGAAATCACTTGGAAAGTTCCAAGACTAGATGTTGTTTCTGCTTGCCTGGAACTTTCTTTCTCCCCCCCCCCCCCTTTCTTTCTTTCTTTCTTTTTTTTTTTTTTTTTAAGATTTATTCATTTAATGCTTATACACATCCTGTCGCTGACACACCAGAAGAGGGCATCGGATCCCATTACAGATGGCTGTGAGCCACCATGTAGTTGCTAGGAATTGAACTCAGGACCTCTGGAAGAGCAGTCAGTGCTCTTAACCACTGAGCCATCTCTCCAGCCCTGCCTGGAACTTTCTATGTAGCTCATGTTGGCCTCAAACTTGTTCATCTTGCCTTGGCCTCCCTTGAGCTGTGGGAATAGGTGTGTGCTATATTAATCTGTCTTGTTGCTGTCTGTTTTAATCATGGGATTATAGAGTCAGAAATAAACAAATCCATGCCTGATCTATACAACTATAACAAGTGCTTCTACACAGAGCCTCCAGTCAGGGTGGCCTGGAACACTTTATGCCAGAGAGAATGATCTTGAATCTGTCTGTGGTACTCTTGCCTCTACCTCAGGAAAGCTGTCACACCCAGAATGCAGTTTTAGGAACCAAGTCAAGTGACTTATAAATACTAGGCAAGTACTCAACCAACTGAGCTATAGTCTCAGTTCTATGGCTTTTGACAAATACACAGTTATATGTTTAAGACCACAATCAAAATAGAGAACAGCTCAGCTGCATCCCAAATCTTAATGCCTTTAAAATCAGTTTCTCACCCATCTAAAAAATATTAACCCAGAATTTCTCCTGTCTAAAGGAAATGCAGGGACAAAGAGTGGAGCGGAGACTGAAGGAAAGGCCATCCAGAGACTGCCCCACCTGGGGATCCACCCCATCTGCAGACACCAAACCCAGACACTATTGCTGATGCCAAGAAGCACTTGCTGACAGGAGCCTGGTATGGCTGTCCCCTGAGAGGCTCTGCCAGAGCCTGATCAATACAGATGTGGATGCTTGCAGCCAACCATTGGACTGAGCAGGAGGACCTCAATGGAGGAGTTAGGGGAAGACCTGAAGGAGCTGATGGGGTTTGGAACCCCATAGGAAGAACAACAATATCAACCAAACAATCCCCCCCAGGGCTCCCAGGAACTAAACCACCAACCAAAGAGTACACATGGAGGGACCCATGGCTCCAGCTGCATATGTAGCAGAGGATTGCCTTATCTGGCATCAATGGGAGGAGAGGCCCTTGGTCCTGTGGAGTCTTGATGCCCCAGTGTAGGGGAATGCCAGGGCAGTGAGGCGAGAGTGGGTGGATGGGTAGGGGAGCACCCTCATAGAAGCTGGGGGGGGGGTAGGGGATGGTATAGGGGGTTTGCAGAAGGGAAACCAGAAAGGAGGATAACATTTGAAATGTAAATAAATAAAATAACCAATAAAAAAAATCAGTTTCTCCTACTTTCCCTACCTCTGGCAACCACAACCTGTCTTCTGCCTATAGTTTTCATCTTTTCTTGAATGTCATATAAATGGAATCAGACATTAAGAAAATGTGGATTTAGCTTCTTTCACTTAACACGATATAGGAGAGGTTTTACTTTACTTTTATTTTATTTTAGCTATTTATCGTACCCATTTTAAACATTTACCCACAGGAATTTCTGAAGAACTCTTTCTCCCATGTAAGGAAGAAAAGACTATACCAACTTCCACCTGGAAGGTCAACAATGATATCTAAATGTTTTAGAATGTTTTGTTTGTTTGTTTTGATACAGGGGCTTGCTGGGCAACCTAGCTGACCTAGACCTTGCTATATGAACTAGTCTGGCCTCAAACTCACAGAGATCTAGCTGTCTCTGAAGTTTTAATATTATGTGTTATAGCTGCACATAAGAGATGTGGCCTTCACTATAATTTTGTGTTACAATTTTTCATTTTATAACTTTATAATATAAACTAGAAAAACTTTTTTTTTTTTTTTTTTTTTTTTTTTTTTTTTTTTTTTTTTTTTTTGGTTTTTCAAGATAGGGTTTCTCTGTGTAGTCCTGGCTGTCCTGGAACTCACTCTGTAGACCAGACTGGCCTTGAACCCAGAAATCCTCCTGCCTCTGCCTCCCAAGTGCTGGGATTAAAGGCGTGCACCACCACTGTCCGGTGAAAACCTATATTTTTGAAGGAATATATGATTTATTCTATTCTGTTTTTGGCAGATTTACCATGATTTCCTTTGATATCCAGCCACTTGGTTTTTTCCATGACTCTTGTCTTCTTCAGAATTCTCTGGTAAGTTTGCCATTCTACTTCATGTTGTCTGGATCCCAAGTGTTCCTTTGTTTTGGCATCTGTCAAGTCTCCTGTGGGTTTACACAGAATTGACTTGAAATGTAAAATAAATTTCAGGGGACCCAAACAAACAAACAAACAAGCATGCTGAGCAAACACATTCGTAAACTATTCAGCACACATACATAAAAATCAATTGAGCCCACATATGTTCAAAGCAAGCCATTTAAACTAACAAGATTATCTCAGCAAGGGTGCTATTATTATAGGTTAACAAGTATTTATGTAGTCTATAGTGATATTAGGAGTGAGTTGTGGAGGGAGGGGAATGACTTAAAGAGCCCACTACAATGGGCTAGAGAGATGGCTGCTCTTCCTGCGGTCCTGAGTTCAATTCACTGTAACCACATAGTAGCTCAGAACCATTTATAATGAGATCTATTACCCTTTTCTAGCATGCAGGCAGAACATGGTATATATAATGAGAGAGAGAGAGAGAGAGAGAGAGAGAGAGAGAGAGAGAGAGAGAGAGAGAGAACTAGCACACAGTACAAAATTCACCAATATACTAAACGAAACTCCTTTATGAGATGTTGCAACATTCTAGCAAGTGCTTATTACAATTGCAACAGTTGTTTTCCAACTCCTAAATCAGGATTTATGCTGTGACCAAGCATTACTTCAGAGCAAAACCAATCTGGTTTGACCAATGAAATGCCAAAGTTTCTAGGAAGTAACAGAACACCTGAAGCAGGGGCTTATTCATTATCTGAGGGCTGATACTTCATCTTAATAAGAGACATGTTTCAGAAGGGTGAGTGACAGCTGAGTCATCCAATAAACAGAACACAGAACACATAACTCCTTGGAGCTTTTTCTACCCAACCTTTGGGGGTCACATGTACACAGGTTTGAAGAGTCTAGGAAATGCAGTCAGATGAAGTCATTTGAGTCCTCAAACAACTGAAAACATAACCTCTTTGTACAGAAAAATTTAAGTCAGCAAAAAGGAGCCTTTTTCCCGGTTAAAGGATATTTCCTAATTTTCAAATTCATCAGGATATCATCACCATCAACACACACACACACACACACACACACACACACACACACACGGCACAAATATGGCAGACAACATCTGGTCATAAGTATTACAAGCCTTATTCCTAGGGCTTTGAGAAAACCTTGAGATGGCAAAGGATTTAGCCTGGATCCTGACTCCATTATCCACTACTTCAAAGGGCTCACTGGAGGGCTAGGGCCAGAGTTCTCAACACCCTCAAGTGAAGAGCTGCTGCCCATTCTACCATCAGGACCACAGAACACCACCACACACACAGTACAGGAATCCTTCCTACCAGTGGCCAGGACAAGAGCCGGTTGAATGATGTCAATAGTTTCCGAACAGAACTTCTCTAAGGCCAGCGCTCTGCCAGGATCTTGAAACCTGCTCAGGTGAATGTCGGATATCTGTCAAAAGCAGGCATTGGACAGAGACACATTATCTGAGTCAGGAAGAGCAGCACCGACAAGGGTGGCCCGTCAGCTCTCGGGAGCGGAAGGGAAAGAAAAAGATGCCCTAACGAGCCCGGGGGAAGGAGAGCTGAGCCTCCTGGCGGACAGTGACCGAGGCCCCCTGCTGCGCTGAGCCGGTCCGCCGCTGTGCCCTCCCCTAGCCTCCCGCGGCTTCACCTGCAGACCCCAGAAGATATTGTTGGCTTCCGAGCCCGGGGCGGGGTGCGACCTCTGGGAGCCTCTGGGCTTCGGCAGCGGCGTGGACGGCCCAGCCAGGCCGTAGTGCTCCAACAGCAGGGCGGCCAGCGCGGCCGCCGCCAGCCCCGCCACCACCCGGACGGCCAGCATTCTCGCCATCGCGGCGCAGCCCCCGAGCGCTCCGGCCCGCACTTCCGGCCTCTGTGGCCTCCGGCCGCCTCCACAAGTCGCCTCAGCCCAGGCCTCCGCGCCTCTGCAGCCCGGCTTCCCGGCGTTTGACAGCGTAGTGAGGGCCAGGAAGAACAAAGCGAGGGGGTGGCAGGGAGGCAGCAAGCCACCTGGCTCCTCCAGGGTCTGGCATCCCTGACCGTGGTGCGACCTCAGCACCTGTAAAGCGAAGTTAATGATACCTTGCGTGCGTGCGTGCGTGCGTGCAGGGTGCTTGTGAGAATCAAAGTGAGTATGAGGACGCCTCTTAAAGTACAAATGCGACAGGCGGCTTACTCTGGCTCCTTCTGGAATAACATAACCCCACAGGATTCCTTATCTTGAGGAAATTATCTTTTTCCTTAATCTGATTTTATATGTACTTATTTATATGATATCGTGGCACTGTAGTATTCTTGTAAATTAATCTTTCCTATTGCCGAAAGCAGAGTTAGACTCTAGTCGTGGCCTTAATTTATCAAACCTACTTCTTTATTGTTGGCTTTCAACTCTTTAATATGTGTTGCTATTAAGAATAAATATTTTTATACAAATCGTGCTGTAAACAATCTTTAGTTCCTTGGGATATATTGTCAGTGTTGTAATTATGCCAATTTCAATTAGTTCAGCATCTCCGTAATATAAATAAGCTTATGTTTTCTGATGTAAACAGAAAACATAAGGAAGCATTTTAGAGTTTGGTTCCCAGGATCTACATTAAGAGGCTTCTGACCACAAGCTCCAGGGAATACAACAACCTCTTCTGTTCTCTGTAGAGGATGCATTGGGTTGCACAAATCCACTTTCAGACAGACATATAATTAATACAAAAATAAAATATTTTAGGTGGGTGTGGTGGTACACACTTTTAATGCCAGCATTTGGGAAACAGAGGCAGGCAGATTTCTGTGAGTTCAAGGCCAGCTTGGTCTATATAATGAGTTTTCAGACAGCCAGGGATATGTAGAGAGACCCTGTCTCAAAAAAAATTAATTACAATTTTTAAGAAGATTTGCTTTTTTTTTTTTTTTTTTTTTTTTTTTTTTTTTTTTTTTTTTTTTTTTTTTAATGGGAGTACACAGTCACTCTCTTCAGACACACCAGAAGAGTGCATCAGATCCCATTACAGAGGGTTGTGAGCCACCATGTGGTTACTGGGAATTGAACTCAGGACTTCTGCAAGAGCAGTCAGTGCTCTTAACTGCTGAGCTATCTCTCCAGCCCCTACAAAATATTTTTAGAATACTCATTGTTATCATATGAGTATTTTGTCTGCATGTATGTCTGTGTGAAGTACCCCTGGAGGCCAGAGGAGTGTGTTGAATCCCTTCACACTGGAGTTTCAGACTGTTGTGAAGGAATGTTAAGTGCTGAGAGCTGAATCTCAATCCTCTGCAAGAGCTACAAGTACTCTTAACCACTGAGGCATCTCTTCAGCCCTTAGAAATAAAATGTTAAAAAAAAAAAACCTTTTAACTGTCAAAGGAAAAGAAAAATATTAGAAACAATCTACAGTAAATGTTCCAGAATACAAACCTTTAACATAAGCCAAGCATAGTGGCTCATGCCTAATCCAGCACTTGAAGACAGGGGCAGGATAATCTCTGTGAGTTAGAGGCCAGTCAAGGCTACATAGTGAGATCCTGTCTTAAATAAATAAAACAAAATTTTAAAACTCTTTAAAATGACACACACAATAGAATATCATACAATAGTTAAAGTAAATTTGAAGAAAAATATATGGGGTGAAAGTATGTTAATAACAGGCTAATAAACTTCCTAAAAGTTTATAGTATAACACAATATTACACATACTTAAGACCAAGGATGGACCAATGCAAGAGCATAGAAGTGTGAGACTATATAGTATGTTTGGGGAAAAAATGTGAATAGACTTTAAGGTCAGTGAAAACAAGGGAGGTGAGACTGGCAAAACATTTCAGGATAAATTTAGGAGGGATTTGTTTGACATGAAAGTTAAATTCCATACAATATACGTAGGTAAGAGAGTCTCACAACCATATATATATGAAAATTTCTGGAGATAAAAGTGGTACCACACAGCTATAATCCCAGCTTGCAAATTTGAGATATGATTTGAATTGTAACTTAGAGACATGAGATCAGGAGTTCAAGTCCAGCCTGGGATACACAACACAACAAGTAAAAAATTCTATGAAATTTTATTTCATGGACAAAATTATCCATACCATTCTACAAAGTATATATGCTATATAACATAAATTAGTTTTTCAATAGAAATTAAAAGGTCAAACACAAATTTTTGAAAAATATTATGAAAGAAATTCACATCATAGCCAGGAATGAATAATTTCTCTAACATGAGATATATAGAAAGCATGAATAATTAGCTGGGTGTGGTGGTACATGCTTTTAGTCGCAGCACTGTAGAAGAGAGCTAGCAAGTTTCAGGCCACACAGGCTACATAGTGAGACCCTGACTAAAATAAACAAACAAACAAAAACAAACAACAGAACACCCCCTTTAAAAATTATAATAGCCGGATGGTGGTGGCGTACACCTTTAATCCCAGCACTTGGGAGGCAGAGGCAGGCAGATTTCTGAGTTCGAGGCCAGCCTGGTCTACAGAGTGAGTTCCAGGACAGCCAGAACTACACAGAGAAACCCTGTTTCAAAAAACAAACAAACAATTATATATATATAATCTCAATTAAAATCCAGCAGTTATTTAAAAAAAAAACCTGGGCATGATGTTGTGTACCTTTATCCTCTGCATTAGGATAGAGACAATAAGCACAGGAATCTATTGAGAACAAAGAATTCTTGGCAAGGCTTTTTTTTTTCCCAGGAGAGAGCTCGACCGCAGTCCCCTACTACCACAAATTATGCAGTCGAGTTTCCCCGAATTTGGGGAAATTGCAGGGATCAGCACACCCCAAGTGCAATGGGTGAGCCTCGCCCTGGGAAAACCACCTTTGTGATCATGGTATCTCCCCTTCTTGGCAAGTCTTGATGGACATTTTTACCTGAGGATACAAAACAGTAATAAACTCTAGGCCACTGGTTGGAGATACTGTTGCTTAATAAGACATACACAAAGGAAAGACTGTGAGCTCATTTCTGACTCCCTTCCCCCTAAATGAAAGTGCTTTTGTATAAAAACAAAACAAAACAAAACAAAACAAAACAAAACAAAACATGGCGGGAGAAGGGAATTCACTTAGCTATTACTAAACACTGTACTATAGGAAACCAGGCATTCTGGGCTTTAGGTGGTGTCTCATTAATCTTCACAAACTTTATATAGACATCTGTTTTGTAGATGAGGAAGTCCTGGTACGGCTAATGCTCTTAAATTTAAAACCAAGTAGTAAAAATAAAATGTATTGAATCCCAATGAATAAATTTTCTTTTAGAGATATATTACCACTATTATTTAATTATTATTAAATTAGTCCTCCAACAGGAGGGAAGGGCCCAATCACATCTGGTTAGGAAAGCAGGAAGATATTAAAAATGCTTTACTTAAAAGATGGGCAGATTTTTAAAAAAATATCTATGGGGCTAGAGAGATGGCTCAGAAGTTGAGAGTACTCACTACTTTTCCAGAGGACTTGGCTTCAATCCCCAGCACCAGTTTCAGAGAATCCATTCCACTCTTCTGGCCTCTTTGGGTACTGTACACAGGTGGTACAGTACATACGTACAGGCAAGAACTCAAAAGAGATTCACCTGCCTCTGCCTCCTGAGTGCTGGGATTAAATTTGTGAGCCACCACCACCCAGGATAATGTGTATTTTATAGGGATGTCAAGGATTCATTTCTGTATGAGTCTGGAGACAAAATTAAAAATATCTTAGTGATCCTGATGGCTACTTTTATATCAACTTGATAGGACCTATAGTCATCACAGAAGGAACCTCAATTGAGAAAATACCTCTACGAGATTGGGCTGTAAAGCACATGCGGCATTTTCTTTTCTTTTTTCCATTTATTTATTTATTTATTTATTTATTCATTCACTCACTTCACATCCTGATCGCTGCCCCTCCATTTGGTCCCTTCCATGGGGTATTTTCTTAATTAGTGATTGATGGGGCAGGGCCCAGCTCACTGTGGGCGGGGCCACTCCTGGGCTGGTGGTTCTGCTTCTATAGGAAAGCAGGCTGAGCAAGTCAAGATGAACAAGCCACAGTAAGCAAGCAGTGTCCTTCCACGGCCTGTCCATCAGCTCCTACCTTCCGGTTCCTGTCCTGTTTGAGTTCCTGCTCTGACTTCCTTGGCTGATGAACAGTGATGTGGAAGTGTAAACCAAACCCTTTCCTCCCTCAAGCTAGTCTGGTCATGGTGTTTCATTACAGTAACAGTAAACCTAAGACCATGACTAGCATTTGTCATTAAAATGTTTTCATTAACATAAGAATGAGATTTTGATGATTAGCATTCTTCATTAAACATGTTTAATATAAAAATAGCTGCTTTTTTAAGCACCAAGGATCAAGTCCAGGATAATGTGCATGCTAGACAAACTCTCTCTACCTTTGAACTATAACCCTAGTCTGCAGGTGCATTTATTATTATTGGTTTGTGTGTATGTGTCTGTGTGGTGTGTGTCTGTAGTGTATGTGTGTGATAAACCCTTTATAATGAATGAGTCACAAGCTCAGCCTTATGTCTCCTGCTCTCTCCCCCAAAAAACAGTCTCTTGATTTTTTTACCCAACAACTTGCCTTCTCAAGATAGAAAGAACAATCCAACAACAGTGTTTCTCAAATTTTATTTTCTCAGGATCACTTTAAACTCCTTAAAATTATTGGGCCTCTTCCCAAGAATGTTTTGCATATATGGTTTCTATCAATCTTTACTAATTATGATTTAAGATAGAGAAAATTTTTAATTAGCTTAAAAGTTTCTATGCTGGGCTTCATGTAACCCAATGTGTTCTGCTTTTTGTTGTTTTGGGACAGGGCCTCACTCACAGCTAGACTGATCTGGAACTAGATAGTTATGCTGCCTCCAACTTGAAACAACCTTCATATCTCAGCCTCTCAGATGCTAGCTAACATTACAGTTGTAAACCACCCATGCCTGCTTTACAAGCACTTAAACAACATAACATTTTTAACATTTTTTCTCTCTTTTTCTTTATTTTCTATGTGGTCTTATCATGTAGCTCTCAGGTAGACTAGGCTGACCTTGAATTCAGAGATCCACCTAGCTCTGTTTCTGGAGTGCTTAAAGGTGTGTGCCGTTACACCAGGCATAAACAGCATTTAAAATGAAAATTAACTCTGTAAACAAATATTATCTAAAATGTGGGAATGTTTAATTTTTGCAAATTTCTTAAGTTCCAATTTAATAGAAGATGTTTTAGTTCTGCCTCTATCTATAGTCAGTTATGTGTTGTTTTGGTTGGCATATGTGAAGAAAATTTGATCTTACAGATCTCCTTAAAACAAACAAACAAAAAACAAAACTTCCATTTGAAGACAAGATGGTAGAAAACCAATCCCCTCAAATTGTCCTTTGACCTCCAACATGAATCGTGGCGCGCGCATACACACACAAACACACGTATACGCACAAGTCTCTAAAGTTTAAAATATATATATAAAAAGGGGCAAGGTGGCTGACATCTGTCACTTGGAATGCCGAGGTGGGAGGAATGTGTGGAATTGGAGGCTATTATTCGTCTGGTAAAAACAAACAAACAAACAAACTAAACAAACAAAAAAATCAAAAACAGATGACACTAAATTAGCTCTTTATCACCTTTGTCCTCCAACCCTGGTCTTGGCCTTGGGTGCTTTCTCCAGGTTCAGAGCTATTCCTTCGCACAATACATAGATGCACATATGCATAAATTTGTAGTCTGTGGCAACCTTTTCCCCTCGATGTTTCTGTACATCTATCTTGTTCTTCTCACGTGGTGTTCCATAACGAAGTTGTATTCGGTTTGTCTTCCCTTACCGACAAATGGACTAGGTTTCTCGGTTTTGTCATCTCACCACGCCTACTCCAGGGTTAAGGGATAAAGGTAGAGGGTTGAGGACTTCCCTCCGGAATCAGCCCCAAGGGAGCAGGTCTAACCATCAGGGGCGGAAACCTCCGGCTTGGCAGTTCCCGAGCCTGCTTCCGGGAAGCCGACCGGAAACCACTCCGGGTGCTGCGACAAACCTGACTTCAGAGGCCGTCGTAAAAGTGTCGTCCCTGACGCGTCGGGCCGGCCACAGGTTTCCGCTAGCTGGCGGCCGGGGGTCGGGAACTGCGGGCGTTCGTTTCCCTTAAGATGGCGGACGAAGAGATGGACGGAGCCGAGAGGATGGACGTCAGTCCGGAGCCTCCTCTGGCCCCTCAGCGGCCGGCATCGGTGAGTCTTCATCAGCTAGCGCCTTTTGTCCTCTCCACCAACAGCTTCCCACCGCGCCTGGGAGGGTTTGGGGCTCCGCTTTCTATGGCGGCTCTGGGGAAGGGGAGTCGTAGGATAGAAGGACCGACCCTCCCTCCCCCCACCCCCCGATAAAGTTAGCCGTCTCTTACACACATTCCTGCCAGCCAGATCTATGGAGTTTAATGACTGTCATCTATTAAAGCTCAACGTGCTCAGACACACACGTCTCTATTTTGAAGTATAACTCGTGCAAATTTAGGTAGTTTGCTGTAGGAACTGAGGTGAGGTTGGAGAAGGCCATTTTTCAGTAGACGCATTGCTGACCCTTCTTGTTGATAGGAATTGGGACCAGAACCTGGTGTGATATAGCATTTGTCGGGTGGACTTGTTGCTGGCAGCGAGTGTTGCGACTGTCAAGTCATGTCCAGATATTCATTATTGTAGCGTCTTGAAAACCCTAGATCTGGCCCCCAGTGAGAGAAATTTGTCATTTGTCGTGCCTTTTATATGGAAGAAGGGACATTTCAAGTGAGAGAATACTGGGATCTATACTTGGCTCTTAGATTTTGAAAGAATGAGAAAGGAGAGGTAGAATAAAATTGAGTCAACAGTCAGGCTGCAGGGAGAATACTAGCAGATCAGACTAAAACGTGGGGTAATGTTCACAAATGTTCTGATGTGGTCCCTTCAGATAACTAGTAGGGAGGGAGATACTTATAAAGTACTCTATTGATCATGACATGTTTTATCAGTTTGTCTATAGCTGCATATGGAAAAGTGTTGGAAACACCCGAATCCACACAAGCCCATTGTATATACACATACCTGTTAGTGAAGTTGTTTGTAGTTTTAATAAACTCATTCTTGGCTTACTTTACCCCAGTAGACTCTAGAACATTATTTTATGAGACAAGAGAATGACTCAGAAATAAGTCAACCACGGGGACTAGAGAGAATGTAAGATAAAAACCCAGTAGGGACAGAGGTGGGATAAGAACATATATCTACTAGATCAGCACTTGGCAGTCTTCTTCCTCCATCTCCAAAAGTAGTTGAAACTCACTTCACCACTGGTAATGTCACTCAGATGAAAACAGCTAGAAAATGTTTCCAAGTGGCTAAACTGTTTTTGTTGTTTGTTTGTTTGGTTGATTTGGGTATTTTTGTTTTGTTGTTGTTTAGTGTTGGAGAGAAAACTTAAGGCTTTATGCATGCTAGGCAAGGGCTCTTCTGAGCTATAGGTTAAGGTAGAAGGATCATTTACTTTCAGGAGTTCCAGGCAAACCCTGAGCTAGACAGTGAAACTCCATCTAAAAACAAAAATAGAAAAAAAAAAAAGATTCATAACTAGATTTGTAATCTAGTATGTTGTAGTCAGAAGAGTTGTAGTTTCCTATTACCAAAGATGAGTAATGTGTATTTAAATCTTTGCTATGTTAATTCTTTCCCATTAGCACTGTAAAACCCCATTAGTAAAACCATAAAACATCCATTAGTTTGGAATTGGAAATAATGGTATATAGATATTGAACAGGAATCTGTAACAAACACTCCTTCAAAGAATAATATATTCCTTTGGGCAAGGCTTTTTAAACTCTACAGAGAAGCAAGGAGTGGTGTCACGCAGCCTCAGGAAATTCAGTCCAGTGATATAGATAATATAAATGATGAAGAATTTAGATTCGAGATGGGGTGGTTTAAGTGGCTACAGATCTATGACTGTGAAGCCGTTGTTTTTTTGGCTTGAGCCTTTCTGCTTGACCCCAGAGTTCATCCTACTTCCTGTACTTTTTCAAGCTGCCCTTTTCCATTTCATTCTCCCTATTTAAAACCCTTGCGGTTAAGCAAACATTGTTGCTCAGCTTGAGTCTTCAGCACCCCACCACTGTTTGCTTAATTTGTATCTCAAACCACTGCTGGGTCTTGTGGAAACAAAATAACAAATACAGGACAGCTATAAGCTGTTATAAAAGTTTCTGTTCTCATTAGAGTGCTTTTCTAGTTACAGTTGCTGATTTTTTAAAACTAAATTTCCTTTTTTTAGATACAGGGTGTTTTAGTAACCTGTGAACAAAGTCTAACGTCACCTAAGTAAGTAGAATGAAATGATAGGGCTGACAAGATGGCTGGGAGCTGCTTCCTGAACAAGCTTGGTACCTCGATTTGATCATTAGAACCAATGAAACTGTGGAAGGAGAGAACCAACAAATATGCCCTCTGACTTCCACATTCATGCTGTGGCATGTGTACCTATCTGCCCATATACAATAATAGTAATAATTTTAAAAATTAGAATGATTTTTTTTTTTTTGAGACAGGATTTCTCTGTGTAGCCCTGGCTGTCCTGGAACTCACTCTGTAGACCAGGCGGGCCTTGAACTCAGAAATCCGCCTGCCTCTGCCTCCCAAGTGCTAGGATTAAAGGCATGCGCCACCACTGTCCAGCTTACAATGAAATAATAATCAAGAGTTATTGAACATTTATACAAGACATTGCTTAAGATTCACCAAAATAAAAATAAATAATTTGAGTTAAAAAAAAAAAAAAAAAAGATTCACTAAGAGAATTGATTCTTGGACTGTAAAAGTCCAAAAGGTCCAAGAAGCTATATATTGACAAGAAAGCCTTAGTAAGCTAGCTTAGAATTGATGATTGAGGCTATAGGAATCAAGTTGAGGTCAAATTGTGTGAATACACACACACATATACCCAGAAACCACACAGCTGAGAAAATAAGAGTGAAGACAATGTCTGGGATGAAGTTTTTAGAAAAGGGTAGTTTGTTGGATCCATAACAAGGACTGAGAAAATTGGAAATCCAGAGGGCACTAAGTGGTCTGCTGGAACATCTGCTTTCTTTGACTGGATTCCCATCTAAATTCCTTGTAAGAGGAAGGTGTCACATGGCAGGGAACTGTGACCTTTTTCTGTATACTGACATTGCATAGGTGATTTCATCCAGTTCTACAGCTTTTCATACTCCTATATATGTTCAATTCCCAGCTTATAGTGCTAGGTCATCTCACTTGTGAGCTTCAGAATCATAAAGTCAGTTGCTTACTTGTCTCCACTAGCATATCTGATAGTTGTTTAAAAAAGAGAGCAGATAGGAGTCAGCTTGGACTTGAGAGATTGTTACAGGAAGACCAAAGTGTATCAGTTTGAGGAAGATGTTGGAAATGTGACAGAGGCAAAGATGACCTAATTATTAAGTTGAAGTAAAATGAAAGGAACAGATGACATCTGTGTCTCTGGTCTTTGGTCTCTGCATTCATAGTAGATTTTAGGAAGGCAAATCAAGGGTTTTGTTATTCTGGTCTCAGTACAGGGCACCTCCTTGTTAGCTCTTGAATACAAATGTCTGTCTTTACACTCATCATTGTAATCTAAGGTACTATTTGTTGCCTAGACAACTGTAGCTTCTTAGCTGGTCTCTTTTCTTCTACTTTTGTCATCTTCCAGTGTGGGGATGGGAGGAAGCCTTGAGTAAATGTGTGCTGTTGATGTGGAGAAAAGCTTGTCAAGGAACATGGCCTCAGACCCATGGGAAAATGGCAAAGCCTCCTCTCCACCACTGCTCCCAGGGTGAGGCTCAGAGAGATGGCAAAGCCTTCTTCTGGTCCATTTGCATGTAATGATAGTGTATGTAGAAAAAAAAATGTTCACCATAACTGCCATCCCCACTTCCCCAAGATGTTTGTGATCTGAAGAGTACTTCTTACAGAGAATGCTCCTATTGAGATTAGCCAGTCTCATTCCCTTGATCCAGACTGTCTGCCATAAACCCTGTCTCCTTGTTTATCTGTATGCCATAACCCTGCCTTCTTGTTAGCTGTATGCAAGAGCCCTGCCTGTCTGTGCCATATATATATATATATATAAACACAAGTGAGCTTTTGGGGTGCTGAGGTTTCTCCATCTGTGAGTCCAGGCTGTCTGGTCCCAGCTTTTTGTCTCTGAGTCTGTCATTTCTTCATTCCCTTGCCATCCCTAGTCAGGGCAAGTCCCTGGAGCGATGCTGGACAAAGCATTCCAGTCATTTCTCTACAGAGCAACCAGTGTAATCTTTAAGACTAAATCAGTTCTGTGTCAGTCTTTAGTACTTCATAGAGAATCTGTCTGGAAAGATAGATGTGTAAATCATGATGCATGATGAACCATGGAAAGGTAAAGGTGTCTTTGCCTGTTCTTTATATGCTGCCTTTGAAGGCTATTTCAAATTTCTCTTGCCATTACAATATCCAGTTTCTCTAAAGGCATTAATCCTGTGCTATATTTTGTGAAATAATTTTGTATAAACCTTAATCCATTGTCTCAGGTAGCTTAAGACAAAGTTAAGACTTCACTACTCCCTGGTGACTTACACGAACTCCTGTATGAGTTAACATGGCACTTGTGAAAGAAGCAATAGCTGTTTTTATTTTGATTGATGAATTCCTTTGTTTGTTTGTTTTCTCTTTACTTTTTTGAGACAGAATTTTGTTATATAGCCCAGACTGGCCTATAACTCCCAACCCATCATGACTAGCATGATGCATCCTTTAAAAAAATGTTATGTCCCTATAACAACTGGAATGCTTGTGGAATAGGCTATATTAGCAAACGCCACAGAAAGAGCCAGAAGAAATATTATGCTTCCTTAAGTACCCACTTGTTCCCCAGAAGCAATTCAGGTCCTGATCAGAGCCAAGTCCACAGTTATTCTCTTAACTATTCTTTCTAATAGTCTACTTAATGCTGTTCTTCTAAACATGGTCTACTTGACTCAGTAGAATGAGACTCAAACCACTTAATATGCTTATATGGGAAAACTTTTAAAAAGCCTTTCAGACTTTATTTTTATGAGAAAGCTTAGCAATGGCACTAACCACAGGAAGGTATGTCTTTTCATTCATTCTTTTTTAATGCACACATGCTTTACTTTGAAATATAAGAAAATATCTTAGTTGTTTTACAAGTGTATAGTCCGTACACTGAAAAGAGCTGTAGGAAAACATTGCATTTATCCAAAGACTCAAAAAGAAGTACGGTCAGAGATGAAAATGGAAGACGGCTGCTTAAGAAAGACGGGATGCTTATAAAAACCAGGTTTTGACAGCATACTTATTACACTTTAACTCAAGAGTAAAGAGGAGAGACAGAGGTGGAGACAGAAGAGACTGTGCTTGTCATAGCTTCTCTATATTGCTCTGACTTATATTGTTAATGCCACAAATACATAAGAAACTTATGTTTACAGACAGCACAAGGCTAGCAGGAATAATGAAATGTAGTATGGAAGGGAGACTGTCAGATTAGGGCTGACAATATGGAACTGACAGAGAGGAAAAAAAGCCTAGATTTACTTGTCCATAGGACCATGGGACTGATCTAAAAGCCATTAGTTTCCTACACTCTCCAAGTAGAGAATGTGCTCTTTGAAAGCAGAAATTGTGTTGTTTTTAAAAACATGAATTTGTGCCGGGCAGTGGTGGCGCACGCCTTTGATCCCAGCACTTGGGAGGCAGAGGCAGGCGGATATCTGAGTTCAAGGCCAGCCTGGTCTACAGAGTGAGTTCCAGGACAGCCAGGGCTACACAGAGAAACCCTGTCTCACCCCCCCAAATATATTATATATATATATTATAATATATAATATATATATATATATATATATATATATATATATATATATATATATAATACACACACACACACACACCACACACCACACACGAATTTGTTATCAGGCATGGTGGTGCATGCTTTTAATCCCAACATTTTGGAGGCAAAGGCAGGTGGATCTCTGAGTTCAAGGCCAGTCTGGTTTATAGTCAGGGC
The DNA here is from genome assembly GCF_011762505.2 of Arvicanthis niloticus. NCBI lineage: Eukaryota > Metazoa > Chordata > Mammalia > Rodentia > Muridae > Arvicanthis > Arvicanthis niloticus. The sequence goes on along the minus strand of NC_047659.1, from coordinate 92,174,639 downwards.
TACACAGAGAAATCCTGTCTCAAAAAAACAAAAACAAAGCAAAACAAAAAGTACTTGTTAAACAATACAAGGAAACTTGCATGCCCAAGGATTTCTTTATGACTAGAAATGTTTTCTTATTGCTAATTTGGTACTACCTATGAAAAATTCCAGAGCCTCTAGATTTTTTTACCGCTCTTTAAAAAGAAAGAGAGGAAGAGAGAGAGAGAGAGAGAGAGAGAGAGAGAGAGAGAGAGAGAGAGAAGGAAAAGCAGAATCAGCCAAGTCTTTAATCCCACAATTTGGTAGACAGGGCAGGCAGATTTCTAAGTTCAAGACAAACCTACTCTACAAGCCAAGTTCCAGGTCACCATTGTAAGACTCTGTCTGAAAAAACAAACAAATAAATAAAATTAAAAATATTTTTAAATCAGAAAAAGGAATGTAAGAAGTGGCAGGCCTCTGAAGACTACAGATGTCTAGCAGTTGACTTATGGAAGGGTGAGGTGTGGTTTGAATGAGAATCTACCACAGGGGAATCTGTAGCTGCAGATTTTAGATCTCCATGGGGACAGGGAAAATGTTCGGAATGTCTAGGATTTAAATGTTGTGAGAACTTGTTTTATGGACAGTCGATTAGGAAAGATTTCCCTTAATTCCAAATGTTGTGAAGGGAATTGGTTTTTTTTGTTTGTTTTTCTGGTCTTTTAACTTAAACATTTAATTCCTGTTACAAGTGGAAGAAAACATTAAAAACAACCAAAAGGGGGAAAAAAATGAAGCATTCACCATTAATAATTCCTGAATTTCTTGTTTACTCAGTAAGATACATATTCTATGGTTTTTTTTTTTTTACTTATTTTGTGTGGGTGTAGGTATGTGTGTCCATACATGCATATGTATGTATATATGTATGTATGTACATATGAATATATGTGAGTACAGGTACTCCTGTGTCTTACCATATATGTGGAGGTCAGAAGACACCTCTCAGAAGTCAGTTTTATCCTTGTACCTTGTGGTAGCTAGGATTAAACTTCAGTCATCATGGCTGATATAGCTTATTGGCTGTGTGTGGGGTGTGTGTGTGTGTGTGTGTGTGTGTGTTTTAATCTAAAAAGAGATCACAAGCATTTTGATTGAAAAACAATTTCTTGAGCTGGGTATAAGAAGTGTTACAATCTCATACTTATAATTCTCAAACTTGGGAGGATGAGGCAGGAGAATTACCATGAGTTCAAGGCCAGCCTGAGCTAAATAGGTTGGGGTCAGCCTGAGCTACTAAGTAAGATTAATAATAACAACAACAATAACAACAGCAACAACAATAATAATGAAAATTAAAAATAATGAAAACTCACCTCTCCTCCCAAGGCTCAGGGATCCTTATGGAAAAGGGACTGGAAAGGGTATAAGAGTTAGAGGCAGATGTATATCCAATGATGGAAACAGTGTGTTTTGGACACAGCAGGGAAGCATATGAATTTACAGGGTTTTGCCAACATACACAAAATCGATGCAAACTCAAGCCAGATTAAATCATAGCATGGAGATTGGAGGTGGACATAAACCCTGCCCCTAGCCATGGAACCATGGTAGTCATTAGCTTTTTGTAAGAGGGAGAAAATTTTATTTTAAGAGTGTTCCTAGTAAGTCAACCACACTCTAGAGGAAGACCATACATCCAATTTGCAGCACAAATTGGTCTTGATGGGTTAAAAAAAAAAAAGACACAAAGTTGGGTTTGTAGGGAAGTAGGGAGAAGTGGATCTGGAAGAGTTGGGGGAGAGGTGCTGAATGTGATCAAAACATGTTGTATAAACCTTAAAGAGTTAAAAATTTAAAACAAAAAAGCAAAATTTATAGTTGTGGCAATAGTGGAAACTTTTGTAAAAGAATATAATTATGCTGTGTCTACTGAAATGCATCTATAGACAAAGTTACAAAGGCTTAATGCCAACATTTATGTTATTTTTAGCAGCCAGTACTTAATATTGTGATAACTGAGAGCTTTTTTTTTTTTTTTTTTTTTTTTTTTTTTTTTGGTTTTTTCCAGACAGGGTTCCTCTGTGTAGCCCTGGCTGTCCTGGAACTCACTCTGTAGACCAGGCTGGCCTCAAACTCAGAAATCCGCCAGCCTCTGTCTCCCAAGTGCTGGGATTAAAGGCATGCTCCACCACTGCCTTGGTTTAAAATTTATAAGAGAAAAAGAGTTTTGAAAGGCAATTTCTTTCCTCAGGAGCTTCCAGTCTACTTGAAAGAACTAGTTGTAAACATTTAAATTAATCAATTTAATGGCCATGTGTGGTGGCACATGCCGTTAATCTCAGCACCCCAAAGGTGGAGGCAGGCAGATAACTCTCTGAATTTGAGGATAGCCAGAGCTAAAAAAAAATGAGTTTCAGGACAGCCAAGGGCTACATAGTGAGACCTTGTCTCACACAGAAACAAAACAAATATAGGTAGCCAGCTTAGTGTGCACCAGGCCCTGGGTTCAGCTCCCAGCACTACTAAGTGAATGAATATTTGTAACTAATGATATTAGATAGGGGAACAGAATGAATGTTTTCTGCAGTAAGTGCTATATTGAAATAAACAGGAGGGACATTTTCTGGCTTTAAGTGTTTTACTTTTATGAGTAATTTTGTACTGAGATATATGAGATTAAATAAGCTTTTAGAATGAGTTTTGTAGACAGTGTGCATATGTGTGGACATGCACACACATGTGAATAAAAGTTTACAAGGTGTGTAGTTTTTTTCTTTTTGCTGGGACAAAACATCTGACAGAGGCAGCTTAGGGGAAGACTGATTTATTTTAGCTCCTAGTTTCATGGCTAGGAGGGCATACTTATCTGATGGTTGGAGCCTGAGGCGGCTGGCTCATGCTTTTGTGATGGATTAGAAAACAGAGAGACTGGGGCAAAGGGTGCTGAGCAGCTGGCTGTAACCTTCAGACCCAGGTTCCTGGCTTCCTGTTACCTCCAGTAAGGTTCTTATTCTCCAGGTTTAACAGCCTCCCAAACCCAAAGTTGCACCTCCAGCTGGAACCAACTGTTTAAGCATGTGGGTAGGCCTGTGTGGATATTGTATATTCAAACCACCATTAAGGTACACAGTGAAAATCAAATCCTTCCCAGGGCTTTTTCCATTTTTAATTTATTTTTGAAATTTTCAGAGTTGTTTTTTAAAAGGCACAGGTATCATATAACCCAGGCCTTGAATCTGATGTGTAGCTGAGGGTGTCCTTGAACTTCTGATCCTTTTGCCTCTACCTCCAGAGTGAGGTGTTAGAATTGTGTGCCACCATGCTGGGGTTTAATGTAGTGCTGTGGGTAGAACCCAGGACTTTCTATATGTTAGACAAGCACTCTACTACTTTAGCCATACCTACCCTTTCCCCGGAGATCTTCTATTTAAATATAAGCATATACAGTGTATCTTCTTGCCTCCTTTGTATAAGCAGTAGCAGATGAACTCACTCTTCTGTACCTTTTTTTATACAGCCCTGGCTGTCCTATAACTCAATCTGTAGACCAGGCTGGTCTTGAACTCCCTGAGACCTGCCTGCCTGTGCCTCCTGAGTCCTGGGATTAAAGGTGTGCACCATCACCAGGCCTTTTGCCTTTTATTTAACAGTGTAACTTAAAGAATATTATATATCAGGACATATATCTCCATATATTTTCTAGTTGTGTTTCTTTATGTCTAACCCACAATTAATTCAACTCTTAAAAAAGAACACCTAAAATTAATTTCTTTCTATCTATCTATCTATCTATCTATCTATCTATCTATCTATCTATCTTGAGTCTGTGTGTGTATGTGTGTTGGTGTGTGTGGGTTCACACGTGACACAATGCACACACATGTGTGGGTCAGAGCACAGCATGCAGGTATCAGTTCTCCTCTTGGACCGTGTCAATCCTGGGAATCACCAGGTCATCAGGCTTGATGGCAGGTACTTACTTATACATGTCATGTAAGCTATCTTGATTCACCTCTTATTTTGTATTGATGAAGGATAAAGATATTGCAAATTGCTTTGAAAGTACAGAATTATGCCATTGTACTCCTCAATCATTAAGAAGTAAGTTGGCTTTAATAGTGTGACCCCTGACTGGCCAGCCATTCTTCAGTGGTTGGCCCCACACTATAAGTATATGGGCAACGCAAATCGGACTTAATGAGTTAGATGTAATACATAAAGGAGAAGGACATGAAATTAGGGGGGATGGGGAAGTGAGGGGCAGAGGTAAGGGGAGGGGGAGTGGTTAATATGATCAAATGTCATGTGCTCATATGAAATTCTCAAATAAAATACTCTATATTTTTTAACTAAAAAAAAGAACTTGTGAAAAGTCTGATTGTCATCTTTTCTTCCTTTCAGTGGTGGGATCAGCAAGTTGATTTCTATACTGCTTTCTTACATCATTTGGCACAATTAGTGCCAGACATTTATTTTGCTGAGATGGACCCAGATTTGGAAAAGCAAGAAGAGAACGTACAAATGTCAATATTCACTCCTTTGGAGTGGTACTTATTTGGAGAGGATCCGGATATTTGCTTAGAGAAATTAAAGCACAGTGGAGCATTTCAGTTGTGCGGGAAGGTTTTCAAAAGTGGAGAAACGACATATTCTTGTAGGTAAGTATCAGAAATGTGTAGGATTAGTTATAATTTACAGCTTATGGTTTGCAGCATGCCTTTTCCTAGTTCATTGCTGTCTATAGTGTGCTTAATCTCAAGTTCCTTTGTTTTATACTTTAAACCTATTTTTTTCATGTAGCTTGATTTTTAGTTGGTTCCTTGTTACACAGTTCTCTCTCTTGTTCTGTTCCTCAGAAGGACCTAAGAAATAGATCTTTGTTTTGTGTCTGTGTAATGTATACTCTTTCTAAAACTTTTGAGATCAGGTATATTTCAGAATACTTCCTCAAAAGTAGCTTAATAGAACCTCGTAATCAAACAGGTTAGATTTCTGTAACAGATCTATGAATATTCACAAAGAAATAAATACTCACAAGTAATATAAAGTCTGCAGTCACATGTCATATAAATAAAAACATGTAAATATATATTTAAAGTTTTTACCTTTTAGATTCTGTTGCCTGTGCTGAAGGAGAACTCACTGTGGGATTATAGGCATGAGCCCACTATCCAGGTTTCATACATATATTTTGTGTGTGTGTGTGTGTGTGTGTGTGTGTGTGTGTGTTTTTCGAGACAGGGTTTCTTTGTGTAGTTCTGGCTATCCTGGAACTCACTCTGTAGACCAGGCTGGCCTTGAACTCAGAAATCCGCCTGCCTCTGCCTCCCAAGTGCTGGGATTAAAGGCGTGTGCCTCCACCGCCCAGCTGGTTTCATACATATATTAAAAATTTATATATAAATTATATAAAAATATATATAAGATATATGATATATATGATATATATTTATACCTATGTATGTATGTGTGTGTATCTATGTATGTGTATGTATATATATGTGTGTATATATATATATATATATATATATATATATATATATATCACACAAAATAGGATTTGTTTTTTTTAATCACTGACTGAAATTTGGTGTAAGCCCACAAAGGAACAAAACCTTTCAGAATTTTTGGTTCTCAGAACTACAGGTCAAGGGCTGTGGGGGAACAGCTGGAATATAGTTGAGGGTAAAAGGTCAGTTGTGTGGAAATTGGAGGCAGGTGCAGGCTTTTTGTTTTTGGTAAAGAAACTGTCTTAAATGTCATTGTAAATCAGAGAAGTTTCTTACTCTGCATTCCTGCCTGACGTTTTTGTTTTTTATTTTTAAATTTTTATTGATTGATTGATTCAGGGTCTTACTATATTGCCTTATTTGGCCAGGAACTCACCGTGTAGACCAGGATAGCCTCAAATTCATAGAGATCCACTTGGGACTTACATGTGTACAGCTCTGTGTGTGTACTTCCAGCAGAATTTTTTTGACTTTTAGATACTAGCACCACTTTTTGCTTTTCTTCTTTACTTGAGGTCATTTAGGTCATGACTTGACTTTTTAGCCTTTACCAGTAGAGTTTCATTGTCTATGCTTGGCTGTCATTTTAGGCTTCACTGATTGTGCATAGTTAAGAGTTTTGTGGGGTTTTTTTTTTCCTGTATCTTACAATGTTTTTATTTAGTGTGTTTTGCCTGCATGTATGTTTCTGTACCATGTATGTGCCTGTACACAAAGAATCCAGAAAAGCGGTCCTCTAGAACTAGAGTTAGAGGCAATTGTGAGCTGTCATATGGTTGCTGAGACTCAAACCCCAGTCCTTTGGAAGAGCAGCCAGTGCTCTTAACCACTGAGCCATCACTTCAGTCTTAGTTAACAGTTTTTAAAAACACAGTTTTTGAAATGGTTTCCTGTTAACTCTCTCAGGGAAAAAAAAATTAGCTCTTGTATTTGTATTCTATTTTGTTATGTTGTATAGTAATTTACTTTATCTCTTATAAATTTTAAACCAAAGCTCAGTCTCAACTAAAGCATATAACATTTGTAGCCCTCATCTTTCTTAAATTTCTTGGAAGCATTTTGACAGTTAGGGATTGTTAGTATGTAGAAACCGTGATTGCTGTTACAATATCCCACAAAATATAGGATAGTTTCCTCTACTCCCAACAAAACATTACTAATTAATTTAAAAGTGTCAATAGTGCTGAAGAAAATTATTATAGAGGTCTGCAACTTGCCAAAATGGATAAGTGACTTTGGGGTACCCAGCCACAAATGATGCACCTACATCATAAAGATGCAGCCTTTATACCTACAGAACAGTCCCGAAAAGGAGGCAGCAGGGTGGGGGAGTTTAAGCGGCAGAATACCAGGACACCTAGTATTAGATAGTGACTTCTAAACATAACAAGGAAGCTGCACCCATGAAATCTTAATAGTACAGGTTCCTGATCAGACCTGTATAATGATAGCACCAGTTGACATGCCAGCATGGACAGGAAGACTGCATGAGTTCTTGCACCTAGATGAAGAGCTGTTGGCAGCCAGTAACTGCTGAAGAAGAGAGATGTATTTTCTCTAGGAACAAACTCCCTGGGGTTACCCAGTTCAAGTGGTCAGCCCTCAACACATATCCATATGGGCAGGGTTTGTGTGTGCATCAGTAATAAAGAAGAGGTAGTGAATTTAGGAAAAGTGGAGGAGGATACAGAATAAGTTGCAGGGGAAAGAGAGAGGCATATAGATTTTGTAAAATGCAATACTCATGGAATTCTTAAAAATAAAATTTAAATTAGAAACTCCTTTAAACAGATTAGATGATATATTTTTACTAAGAATTTTACAGAATTTTGGGCACCCTTTAGGTCCTATCAGCTGTTTAAGTTTCATCCTCTTTTCCCTACTCCTTTTTCTCTTTCTCCAGCTCTGAGATAGGGGCTTAGTATCTAGCCCAGGCTAGGCTTAAACTCACTTTGTAGGTCAGTCTTTCCACTCTCAACAATTTTTCCTTCACCCCAGGAGTGCAGAAACTACAGATGTGTGCCAGCACACACAACTCCAACATTTATTTTTAAACTTTTTAATTTTGTTACTTCAAATATTTAAAATTTTTTATTCTGTACCTTGTAGTAACTTAGGTTGTTGTTGTGTTTCTCTGAAAATGTGAAATGGTATCATGTGTTGTAAAAGCACATAAGGGAGAGCAAAGAGGGACTGAGTGTCTCTTGATTCTGTGCTTATTCTTACGTGCCAGGTACTGCTTGGTATTTGGGAATCCATCAATATATAATCAATGAGTTTTGTCTTATTGAAACCTCAGTTACAGTGCACAGCAATTGTGAAACGTACATGTAAATTAAAGGGTGACAATGGCAGATAATGAATGAAACATAATTTTCCATATAATTAATAGTTTAAAGCTCAAAGTTATAAACTGAACATCCTATGGACTCAAGCCTCTTAGAAATGAGGCTAAATTATGTCAGCAGCGTTGTCTTTTTTCCAAGTGTTCTTAGAAGTCAGCTGTTGGAGGCATTTGGTGTTATTTTGTCCACCACACAGGAAGCTCACTTACTTAAGTGTCAGTGAAAGTTGGTTTTTGGAATCTAATTCTTTATCTTCTTTAGGGATTGTGCAATTGATCCAACGTGTGTGCTCTGTATGGACTGCTTCCAGAGTAGTGTTCATAAAAACCATCGTTACAAGGTATGAAAACTATACACATGAAATCACTTAGTGGGAATCTGATGACCATGTAGTCTAAGCTTTTGAGCTGTTTTATTTTCTGCTAAATAGCTCTGATATGTGTCTTTAATCATACTTGGATAATGTATGAAGTGATTAGACCAATTTGAGATTTTAAAATTGTATATGTGAGTTCTAGTTTCCTACATTCTTGGACAATTTGACTCTCTGTAAGTTGTTTTAAAGTTATCAATTCTCAGGAAACTTCTGAGCACAGTAGGCAATGCATCAGTCTCTAAACTTAATTCTTCTTGTGCTCTCTTAATTAATAATGGGGTTGAGGTTGCCTGTTAAAGGTTGTACATCAATATGTTATGTATGTTTTCCTCGAGGACGGGTAATATAGGAGCAATATAGACACCAACCTAAGCCATACATGGTCGCTGGGCCACTCTTTACCCTAGATAGGATAAAATCTTATACCCCATCCAGCTGCTGGCACTGCTCATTTTTAAAAAACTAAAAAGGGAAAATTGTGCCCTTCCCCTGCCTTGAGCAGGCCTGAACGACCTTGTTTACCACAACAGACCAAGTGATAGGATCTAGGTGGAGTTACCCACCTTGCCTGCACAGAACTTAGAAGAACTGCCCTTGGGCTTGCCTTGAGACATCTCCAGCTGTGACAAAGGATGGGTTCCTCCACCCATCTCTGGCAGTGACCAAGGATGGGTTCCCCCATCCATTTCCAGCTGAAACAAGAAAGGGTTTTGGTGGGGCTTCCCCTTTAAATTGAGAGCTGAACATTAAACTTTGAGCCTTGATCTGAGAACTTTGTCTTGGCTTCATCTCTTCTCGCCCTCTGTCCCCCTTTTATTTCTAGCCCCCCTTTCAGGTGAACCCAGTTGATCCATGGCTGCAGGTGGCTACAGTTGCCTTTTCTGTTGAATTATTAGGCAGTTTTGTTATTAGAGCTAAAATGTATTTCTCACATAATAATGCTGGTTCTGTATTCTGGGCTCAGACAGACATGATGATTCATGTTTCTCCTTGTATATATAATATGCCTCAAGTACTGAGTAAAATGTAAACAACCTTTGAAGTTACATAGTCCATATGTTTTGTAAACTTGAAAGTTCTAGGCCAGCACAGGCTACATACATAAAAAGAGAGGCTTTTGAGTAACAAAGAAAAAGTTATGTCTATAAGCTTAAAAAAATTATTCTTCAAAGGAGAGTACACAGAGAATGGAACATTTTTAGAGTTGGTCACATAGGGTGTTGCGGCCCGCTCTGTCCACAGATCGGGGTCTAGCAAAAGAAAGAGAGTGGGGGGAAGAAGGGGGAGAAACTCGAAGAATGGAAAACAAACCAGAGGATCTGTAGTCAAGTCTCCTTTACTGTCTTCAACACACACAATTCCTACTCTACTCCACTACTACACCACCACTACACCACACACTATACCACCCTACTCCACTACTACACCACCTTACAAGGAAATCCTGGGTATTTATAAGCACAAATAGGAGAACACTACAGCTGGGGTCACTAAACAGCAAAACAAGCTATGTGGGATAAACAATATACTTATCAGAGTGTGCTTCAGCTGTTATAGGCTTTTGAAAACCAAGTCTTTCATCGGGTTATATGGTTCCAGATGGTTGCAAAGTTGATCTAGCCGCTTTCTGCTTAAAGTCAGCTCCCAACAATAGGGAACTTTAATAGTATTGAAATTTCCTCTGTCTGGACTCCGGGTTAGTATTATTCATTTCCTTGTTAAACCTTGCAAGTGACCTCTACCTGGAGTAGATTCTCTGACAAGATATACTTTACAAGAGAACGAAGCACAGCCATTAGCCATGGGAAGGGATAAGGAGCAATATGTAACGTGCCAGAGAAGAGGAGAGAGGAGAAGGGGGCAAGGGCAGACTCCATCTCCAGGTGGAGTAAAAGCCAACTGAAAATTTTATTTATATTCTATATTATTCAGTTTTCCTAGATTCTTTTCAGTATACTGTGTAGGTAAATACCTAATTTTATCCATGTTTGGGTTGGACTTTGAGCCTTACGTGAGGTTGGCAAGCACTTTCTCATGGAGCCAGATTCCCAGTCGTTGTATGTTATCTTGTGAAGACCCTCAGAGTCGGGAGACCCTTCCTCAAGTCTCAGGAAATCACGACCACCCAAAAATCACAAGAAACCATACCTGGATGCAATCAGCAGAGGTTTATTGGGGAGAGTTGGCTAGCCAAGGTCAAAACTGCTCATCCACACAGGAACAGAATTTTGACAAAAGGCCAGCAAGCATGGGGTGGGGAAAGGACAGAATTTTCGTGCGGTTACACATGATTGGTTGCATTTTCTTTTTTTTCTTTTTCTTTCTTTCTTTCTTTCTTTCTTTCTTTCTTTCTTTTTTTTTTTTTTGGTTTTTTCGAGACAGGGTTTCTCTGTGTAGTCCTGGCTGTCCTGGAACTCACTCTGTAGACCAGGCTGGCCTTGAACTCAGAAATCCACCTGCCTCTGCCTCCCAAGTGCTGGGATTAAAGGCGTGTGCCACCACCGCCTGGCTGATTGGTTGCATTTTCGTGCGGTTACACATGATTGGTTGGTTTACAAATTTTGAACATCAGCAGGTTGTAACACTGGGAAAACCTCAAGAGGGGGGGAACCAAGAACAGTGGAACATTTCAGAGACACCCACCCTAAGTGATTTAGAGTCATGTGAAAATCACTCTGCACACTCATTCTTCTCAAGAATGTAGTTTTTCCATGTCACTGTGCCCTACCCTGTCATTACCAACTATTTCAGGTTAACTATTTCTCACTTGCCATAGCCCCACCCTGAGGCTTGAGGAATGTTAATCCAGCAAGTGTCCTCTGATTCAGAGATAATGCCCTCCACCCGGAATGTCTGAAATGTGTGAAAGTGAAAGCCTGAAATCTTACATCCAGTTCCGCTTTCTGGAACTTGCATTCTTTTGCTCAGGTTTAGGGTAAAGAAAAAGCCTATATATATTTCATAAAATGGTCTTTATAATTTTTCACTCTACACTTGCAATGCTGGAGGTTGAGCTGGTGTGCTTTGTACACACTTGTCAGGCGAGAGCTCTATTGTGGCGCTATAGCCTAGTCCAATAAAAACAGTCTTTGAGGTAATGAGAACTGAACTTAGTCATATATGCTAGGCAGGTGGTGTACTGCTGAACTGTATTCCCAGTGCTGATACCTTTTCAATGTATCATTTTTGTGTATGTTTTGTGTGTTTCTAAGACAGACTGTCATTCTGTAAATTGAGCTCAAGTTTTGCTTCTTCATTGTTCCAAACACTGTCTTGGACTCTTCTGCTGCTGAAGGTTTTTCCTTGGTCCTGTGTTTATGTATTTTTCATGTTCATTACAATGCTGCTTTAGACCAGTGGTTCTCAACCTGTGCATCTTAACCCCTTTTTGGGGTCACCTAAGACTGTAGAAAACACAGATGTTTACATTACAATTCGTAACTAGCAAATACAGTTATGAAGTAGCAATTAAGATAATTCTATGGTTGTGGATTACCATAACCATATGATAACATGAGGAACTGGACTAAAGGGTTACAGTATTAGAAGGTTGAGTAGCACTGGTGTAGACAAACATAATATGTGATGCTGAGAATAGAGCCCAGTTTCTGTACTGTGTACTCAGGCTGATCTCCAACTCACGGCAGTCCTCCTGCTTCAGCTTCTCAGGTGCTAGAATTACAGGTGTGAAGCACCTCTCTTAGTTTCATACCTTTTTTATTTTCTTAAACATTTTTACATTTATTTCACTTATTTATATGTGTGTTTTTATTCATGTGCATATGAAAAATAAGTATTCTGAGACTTGATCTGTGGAGGTAGATTGTTTGAGGTTGAAGGATTTGTGTTTTTAGTTTTGAAAGACCCCCTCCCACCCAATTTCTATGGTTTTTTTTGTTTTGTTTTGTTTTTTTGTGACAGGGTTTCTCTGTGTAGCCCTGGCTGTCCTGGAACTCACTCTGTAGACCAGGCTGGCCTCGAACTCAGAAATCCGCCTGCCTCTGCCTCCCAAGTGCTGGGATTAAAGGCATGCACCACCACTGCCCAGCAATTTCTGTTTTTGTTAAATGCATATAAAATGTACTGTCTGAACCATTTTTAAGTGTGTGCGCAGCTGGGTGGTGCTAAGTTTTAAGAGTTCATGCTGTACACCCATTCCCACCGCCTGCCCCATCCTTCATCTCACTCTGTAAAACAAACATATCAACCGTGGCTCTCCTTTCCTTGCTTTTCTCCTGGTAGCCATCATTCTACTTCTGCTCTCTGTGAATGTGACTTCTGTAAGTGCCTCTTCTGGTGTTGAAATCAGTGTTTGTCTTGTGTGACTAGCTTGACTTGCATAAAGCTCTCAAGTTCAAATGCAGCATATATCATGATTTCCTTCCTTTTTAAGCTTAAATAAGATTCTACTATAGAACATCACATTTTGATTATCTGTTTCTATTGATGAACTTGGGTTGTTCCATAAAATTTTGATAGATTTAGGTCAGGTCTTTTTCTTGTGTTACTGGGCCAATTTATATGTTCATTAAAAGGATGTGGGTTAAGGCTGGAGAGATGGCTCAGTGGTTAAGAGCACAGGTTGCTCTTGCAGAGCATCCAGGTTCGATTCCTAGTACCCACATGACACCTCACAACGGTCTGTAACCCCAGTCCTAGGGGACCTGATGCCCTCTTCTGACCTTTATGGGTACACAAAGATACATGCAGGCAAAATACCTCCACGTGTGAAATAATAAATCTAAAAAAAATTGAACAAAAGGACATGAGAACTGGGTGTGGTGGTGGATACCTGTAATTCTTAATTCTAGCACCAGGGAGGCTGAGGCAGGATTCAGAACTCAAGGCCTCACTGGGCTATGTAGGAAATCCTGTCTCAAAACAACAAAAAAGATGTGGGGATATTATATTGCCTTTGCATTAGCATCTTTTCATAGATTAGTTGTACAGGGCTAACTGAGTGTACGCTGCACATGGGGTTGGGAACTGAACCCCACTCCCCTGCAGGAGCAGTCAAATGCTCCTAACTGTTGAGCCATTTCTACAGCTCCTGCTTTTAGCTTTTGAAGGAAGCTACTTTGGTATTATTATTTGTCATTTATTTTGTTTTATTGAATAACAAATCTTTTATAGATATACGTTTCCGTTTCTGATTGGTAAGAGTGGGATTCTGGATCATAATGGATGGCTAAAATATTTTTCTATCTTTTAAATTTGGTTTGTGTCATTTTTTTAAATTGACTTAAAATATTTATTTATTTATTTATTTATGAGATAAGGTCTCACTATATATCCTGGGTTGGTCTGGAACATACAATAGAAACCAATCTGCCTACCTCCTAAGTACTGAGATTAAAGGTGTGTAACCACCATGCCTAGCAGATTTGCTAAATTTTAGTTTCTAGATTTTGTGCTTTGCTGTTGTATTTCACATGTGCTTTATTTCTTGTTATTTTTCTCCCCATTGGTTACTTCATTCTTAGGGCCTGTATCTCACTTTTCTCTTTTTTGATCTTTTATCTAGTCTCAAGTGTTTTTGTTTGTTTGTTTTGGGTTTCCCCGCCCCCATAGTCTCATATAGTCCAGGTTAGTCTGGAACTCTCTGTGTAACAGAATGGTTTTGACCCTCTGATCGATATGCTTTCACTTCCCTGGGTTAGGATTGCAGACATGTGTCTGTTCGTCCAGCTTTAGTCTCAGCTTTAGCCCTGTGAGCCCTTTGTATTACCCATGTACTGGTTGGCTCGCTCGTTGCTTTTGCTTTTCCTTCCCCTTTGCAGTTGTAGATTTTCTGAAGCTTCCATTTCTCTAACCATCTTCCCTCCTATGATTTGTTCTTCCCTCTGAAGTTAGGTGTCTTAGAATCTAGAACCTTTCTTTTCTGAGGTTTTCTGAAAGGCCTCTGAGATGAATGAAGCTCACCCTCTAGCACAGTCAATACATTGTAGCCTGAATAAAGTCCAACTTGTGGGTTTTGTGTGGATTGTAAGCTGAGAAAGGTTTCTGTAGCTTTTGGGGCTGAAAGTATGTCTCACAGGTGGTCTGGTGCTTTCTTACTATATGGGGTCGGGAGGAAGTTCTGAGAAAAAGTCCAGATCACATTGTTCTCATTATCTTCTGCCTGAGTTAGTCTATTTTTGTTTTTTTCCCTAGGAACACTGAAAGGAAGAAGATGGTAGTGACTGTAGGATATTAATGTAAATGAAGATAGTATATTAAATAGTTAATTACTATGTATCATTGTATTGATTTTAAAGGTTTATATAGTAAAAATGAAAATTCATACACAGGCATTCTAGATTATAAAGGATCTTTTTACTTTTCAATCTGTTCTCCATTAGTTCCCATTTAATTAAAAAATATATTATTTTTAAAATGTGGGGTTACATTTTAAAAACTTGTACATTTAGAAGGCCCAGTTTTGTTATGGTGAAATATTCCGGTGGTTGGTATTTCTTAGGTAACTAACTGAAATGATTTTTATTCTATCCTGATTCTGTTGCCCTAAATACAGCTAAGAAGTGTTAGTGAATATTATTTGGGTCAACTGTCTTACTTTTCATTGCTTTATAATAATGTGTGGCCCATGAAAACTCATTTGTCTTTTATTAGATGCATACTTCTACTGGAGGGGGCTTCTGTGACTGTGGAGACACAGAGGCGTGGAAAACCGGCCCCTTTTGTATGGATCACGAACCTGGAAGAGCAGGTACTACAAAAGAGGTAAGAAGCTTAATTGGTGTTTTAAATTTTCTGAAATTTAATGAGAATAAGTGTTATAAATATATATGGATTAAGATAGATTCCATTTAGAATCTAATATTTTTGTTCTAAAAGTTAATTATAACAACATTTTGTTTTTCTACTCTAAATTAAAGTTTTCTGTAGAGGAAATGAATTCACACATACCCAAAATAAATTCAGAATACTTTTTATTAAATAGTCAACTAGAAAAAAGCTGGGCTATGGTAGTGCCTTTAATCCCAGCACTCAGAGGGCAGAGGCAGGTGGATCTCTGAGTGTGAGGCCAGCCTGATCTATAGAATGAGTCCCAGGACAGGCAGGGCTACACAGAGAAATCTTGTCCTAAAGGGAGAGCCAGAGTGAGAATGTGCACAAGTGGGGGTGGGAGTGGGGGTGGGATGGGACCAAAAGAACAAAAAGAAGTTGTTAATAGATAAGAACAGAATGTAATGAATATGAAAACAAAATAAACACATGATTCAGTAATTGCTTTTCTTAAAGGAAAAAGACAAATAGACTCAAGTCAAGAAAGGAACTTGAGCAAATCCAGACATAGACACTTAGATATTAGGAGGGAAGAAATTGTAGGACCACAGATACAGATGAGCTGTGGGAACCCCAAATCGCTGAAGGATTCTCAGCTAACATACATCAAAATGAATTGTTGGTTTTGGTTTTTTGAGACAGGGTCTCTCTACATAGCCCTGGCTGTCCTGAAACTTGCTGTATATATGACATTGAATTCACAGATATCTTCCTGCCTCTGCCTCCCAAGTATGGGGAATGTTACATCTAACTATAAAAATGAATTGTTTTATCAGACAGTGCAAAGTACCATTCAAAAGCCAACATTCAAAAGCCAAGGGAATACTTGGTATGTAACCATTGAAATACTTGACAAAATAGTCACAGTGTAGTATTTCTTTCCAAACACCATGTCCAGGCGGTTTCATAGATAAATCTTTGATAGTTTCAAGGAATATATACTTTTTTGGTGCCCTTTGAACTATTCTAGATTTCCATATAAGCACTGAACACATCTTAGGGCCGGGTGATGCTCTTTGATGACTTTGTTTGAAGACCTCTCTAGGTATTAGAGTTGGGTTGATCCTAACTGACTTCTTAACCTGTTTATAGAAGTCCGGTATATGGTTGTTGATCCTGTTTTAAAAAAATAGACTGAAATCTCTAAGCCTTTCAGTTAGGTCATTATCTTTGTGTTGGTATTGAGTTTGTGGGAGTGTGTTGTGCTCTCTTTGGTGTTCTTTGGCTGGGCTTGCACGTCCATTGGAAGGGAAATGGCCTCTAGATCTTCTTTCCCCTTTCTCACCATTTTGCTCATTTGTTTCATTTTATGTGAGTCCCCTGCTGCACTGTCTTTCTGAAGTATTGGTTTGACAAGGGTCACAGTGTGAGCTGCAGGAAACACTTCTGTGCTTTACCTTTGTCCCTAGTGCAGCTTGTGGACAGTAGTGCTAAGGTGTTGCCTGAAGAAACACACTTGATAGTTGTTTTTTGATTCATGGACTAACGGTATCTGGAAGTC